>NW_024070209.1:19485891-19832915 GCF_014754425.2 Oryx dammah
CGCTCCGCCAACTTCCCGCCCAGCCCCGGCGGCCGCCGCCCAGCCCGGCGCGGGGTCCGAGTCCCGCCGCCCCCGTCGCCGCCGCCGCGTGCGGACGGGTGGGGGAGGGGCGGCCGCCGCCAACGCCGCCTCACCCGACGGGCCGGGAGAACAAAGCGGCCGCGGCGGCGCTAACTTTTTCGGTGTCTGTTCCGCGCTCCCCGAGGCGACTACTTACAGAGCCTGGCTCGGCCGCTCGTGAGAAACTCCAAGCCTGCCAGCGTCTGGGTCCTGGACCAGGAGCCAGCGAGGCTTCACGCGCCTCGCAGAATCCCGCCCGCCACAGGCGCCCCTTCTTCCCTCCCTCCCTCCGCCCCGTCCCGTCCTGAGGCCCGAGGGCGGGGGGCCGGGGCGCGCGAGAGGCGGGGGCGCGGCCGGCGCGGGGCCTGCCGGGAGCTGTAGTCTCCCCGAGAGCTCGAAGCCGCGGTGGCCGCGTGGGGCTGTGGCTCACTGGCTTGACCCCGCGCGGGAGCAACAGGAGCTCCGGGTGCTTTCGGGCTCGCTCTGCACCCTCCGAGATCCTGGCGTCTCCGTGAGCGCTGGGGAGCGGGGCGCGACCGTGTCCATATTCCACTTACGCACTGTACTTGATACCCATTATTGCTACTGAACTGCCTTTTTCTCTTTTGTCCTCCGCTCTGATGTTGATGATGGTGGCAAGGGGGCAGGAGGTGGTGACAAGTCCGGAACTTGCTAGGGGTCTACAGTAGAGAACAGTTTCCTCACTCACTGCTCCTCCTGTTTCCCTCCCCAGTGCTTCGCCTCCAGGCGGCCACTTGGCGCTGCATCCTAGGGGGTTCCACACCTAGGCAGATACATCAGAGCCCTTCACCTAAAGCAGAATAAACCGGGTCTGCCTTCAGTATGTTTTGTGTATCCTACTTGCCCATCTTTAAACTTGAGTGTGTCCCCTATCATCAGAGCAAAGTGAAGTCAGGAATCATGGAAGGGTGACAATGCCGGGTGAGGAGAGACGCGGGTGGAAGGAGATCTAGAGGGAAGATAAAGAAGCAGATAGGTTTCAGTCAATAATTCATCCCTCCAGTGCAGAGGTCGAGGACAGTCTTTTGGGATTAGGAAGAAAAAAAGCTAAGTGGGTCCCTACTTTTTATTCCAAGTCATCAATCTTACTGGATGTCCCTGGCTTTAAAGTTAAATGGGAATTTAAAAAGAATTTATATTAAAGATGAGGCAAGTAAAATTGTGTATAACTCTGGTCTACTCTGAAGCTATACTTTTAAAAGACATTTCTGAAACATTTTGGGGAATTCGAAGATGCCACATGTCTCACATTCAGTAATATCTAATTCAATCTAATTATATTTTATATGTAGCATTCTGCTATTCTTTTGCATTAAAATTGAAAGTAAACCCACTCAAGGTTATGTTTAAAATTAAAAACATAGCTAGGCTCTTACCTAACTTTGCCTTTTTCTTCCCTTCACTTCCCAACTGACGTTTTAGTCCAACCCCAAATATCCTCTCTCAGCAAGACTCCCAGGAGCTCACTGGACCTGTTTACACCCAGTCCCTTCTTACTAGTGACTTCCTTTTCACTGGTGGTTCTTAAAGAGACAGAAGTTACTCTTTCTAGAAGTAACTTTTCTAAATGAAGCAAGTTGCTATTTTATAGAGGGGCAAATGCATGTGTGTGTGTGTGTGTGTGTGTGTGTGTGTGTGTGTGTGTATGGGGCTTCTCAGGTGGCTCGGTGGTAAAGAATCTGCCTGCCATGCAGGAGACATGGGTTTCATCCCTGGGTGGGAAAGATGCCCCAGAGTAGGAAATAGCAACCCTGCTCCAGTATTTTTTCCTAGAAAATTCCGTGGACAGAGGAGCCTGGCTGGCTACCATCTATGGGGTCACAAAGAGTCAGACACGATTAGCACACATGCACGAGTGTATATATACATACGTATATCGATATATGTATGTATATCTTCATTTCCACTTTTTCACTTCTCTTTTTAAAAATAAAATCATCTCCTCCATTCTAGTTGAATCTTTCAACAATACATTTAAGACTATCTGTACCTGTAATTTTTTTTGCTTGACATGAACTACAATTTTCTCAAGATGTTCCATTCCTATTCCAAGAGGACTGAAGGAATAAAGATTAGGTATATTAAGTAAATGTGAGATTTTTATACTTGAGAGAAAATATAATCAGACTAAGATGGAAAAAGATTTTTCTTCCTGCTGGTGTTTTTTGAAAACTAGTTTAGTCTTTGTCTTCTGCGACTGTAGTTGCAAATGTTGTCCTAGATTTATTCCACATGCACCCCACTCCGCCTTAATGGTTAACAACATAACGATTCACATATGTTACCTAATAGAAGCAAAGAGAGTCAACACTGCTGTGACTTAAGGTAGCAAAGCATCCTAAATCGGAATCCAAAATGCAGAAAAACATGATTTGTTAAGGCCCCACTGGAAGAAATAGTCATTAAAAAAAAAAAAAACAACTTAAGCTTGTTTTAATTTATATAACGTGATTACTGCAAAATTATTTTATTTTTCTGTCTTTTTCCATGACCTTAAAACAAGTGAAAAATTTAGAAAACATTTAGATGCCAATACAGAGTTAGTAAAATAGGTATGGCAAAAAATGCTTCAGGGTCTATTTCTTTTTCAGCACCAATGCTCTTGATATATTCTTCAAAATGTCCTCTACTCTAGTTCAGATCCTCCGTATCTGGAGATTTTAGTTGGTCTTCTTCTAGACTAGCATGAACTGTTACACCTTCAAACTGTCTTCTCTGATTTGTAGGCTCTAAATAATTGTTCTGTGCTCTGATAGCCTTGATGGATAATTCTCGAGTTACTTATCACATTTTATTGTGGACTGAGTATGCCTTGAAAATCCCATGGACGGAGGAGCTTGGTGCAGGCTACTGTCCGTGGAGTCGCAAAGAGTCGGGCACGACTGAGCAACTCACAATCACAAATGAGCAGATATCAGATCCCCCTGGGCTCTCCGTATCCACCTTTCCCCTTAATGAACTTCGAGAAGACCACGGTCTTCTATCTGGATATAAAGCCTACTAATAATATCTATCATTTACTAAATACCAGCTCTGGGCCAGGCACATTCATCCTTATTTTTTATAGCTTTCTGTATTTATTCCATATAACACTTCATTTTTCTTTATTACACTTATATGTAGCTTTATATAATTTACTATTTGATTATATATTATGTTATCAAATATATGCAGATATAAATATATTCAAAGTATATATGTATACAAACATATATATGTATACAAACATATATATGCATATATATTTATAACATAGTGTATAATAAAAGAGAGGTGTGGTGAGGAAAGTTCAACTAGAAGGAGAATTAGAAAAATCTGATAACTAAAGGGAGAGGTTACTGCCCATGTTCTACCTAGGATTTCATATAGTGTCCTTAAAAATTAGTATCAGGTAATTTGCAAGAAAAAACAAATTACCTGGTTCATCCACAATAATTCCTGCTTATCTTTGTGCTTGCAAATATATATTCCCCCAAGAAAGAGGAGGTAATGTACCAATGTGCTTCTGGATTTCGTTCTAGTTAAGTATTAATTTAAAACCTCTGTTTGAAATACTGAAAAATCGGCTATGATATATTTAAAATGCCAGTTGAGAAAGAATAAAGGTGCTACTGACCTAGGTAGAGAGCCAGTATTAAACTTCATTTCATACCAGCATTGAGCAAAGCAGCCAAGTTAGAGATGCAGGCTCCCTCACTCACAACCTGGGAACTTCCCCAGCCCTGAAGAGCCAACTGGAAGGTGAGGGCGGGAGTAGGACTTTGAAGACAGAGTCCAGCCTAGGCTCTGCCATTTAGCAAGTGCATGCTGCTTAATCTCACTAAGAATCTGTTTCTTTACCTATTAAATAAGGGGAGATAATTACTCACCCTACAGAATTTTTGTGAGAATTAAATGAAGAAAAATACATCTAATGCACTAAAGCTGTAATGGGCATTAAGGATGCCTGAGGATGCATTATGAGCCTACCGTTTATCAACCTGTGTGACCATGGGCAAATTAACCTCTGTGTGCTTCAAGTCTCATCATCTGTTAACTTGGTTTGCAGTAGTCCTTCCGCCACGATTTGTATAAAGACCAAATGAGCTAGCGCATAGAAAAGACCTTAAAAAAATTCACATGTTGAACAGTTAAGAGTTTTTACATCTCCATATCTCCTCCTTTTCAGGCAGCACAGGGAAAGAAAAGTTGCTGAGCTTGAGTCTGTGGAGGGAAATTTAATAACAAAGAGTTTAAAAAGAACAGGAATCCCTATGGCTATAGAGTAAATTCCTTTGCACTTCATCAAAGGAAAATCCTATTGCACAAATCCTCAACTGACCGAGGACTCAGAAACCATCACTGCAACATTTTCTACTCTAGTAGCTTCATGTGTTTGAGTGCAGGATAAAATCACTGAACAGTTTTATGCTTATTGGTTTTATTTTTAATATAGTTAGACTACAAGGACCTGAACTTGTTATTATAAATTGTACTCTGATCATGACACCTCAAATTTTCAAAATCTCGTCTTTCCCGAAAGAGTTGTGACTATGTAATCTTAGACTGTAAATTGTATCATAGTCACTTATTTGATGATGGAGAGTTTAGCTGAAAATTAGTTATTAATTTAGTTTATTTGTCTTTTTTCCCTTAATTTCCCCTTGAAACTTTACAATCCTTGATATATTGATTTTTGAAAGACTACTATAAGCAAGGCATTTGATAGGATTTATAGATGAAATAACTCTTGTTCTCAAGAACCTAAAGTTTATTAAGTAAGATATGTGAAAATCTATTAAATAGAGAGAAAGTAAAATAAATAAGTTCAGTTCAGTTCAGTCGCTCAGTCGTGTCTGACTCTTTGAGACCCCATGAATCGCAGCACGCCAGGCCTCCCTGTCCATCACCAACTCCCGGAGTTCACTCAGACTCACGTCCATCGAGTCCGTGATGCCATCCAGCCATCTCATCCTCTGTTGTCCCCTTCTCCTGCCCCCAATCCCTCCCAGCATCACAGTCTTTTCCAATGAGTCAACTCTTTGCATGAGGTGGCCAAAGTACTGGAGCTTCAGCTTTAGCATCATTCCTTCCAAAGAAATCCCGGGGTTGATCTCCTTCAGAATGGACTGGTTGAATCTCCTTGCAGTCCAAGGAACTCTCAAGAGTCTTCTCCAACACCACAGTTCAAAAGCATCAATTCTTCGGCGCTCAGCCTTCTTCACAGTCCAACTCTCACATCCATACATGACCACTGGAAAAACCATAGCTTTGACTACACGGACCTTAGTCGGCAAAGTCAATGTCTCTGCTTTTGAATATGCTATCTAGGTTGGTCATAACTTTTCCTCCAAGGAATAAGCGTCTCTTAATTTCATGGCTGCAGTCACCATCTGCAGTGATTTTGGAACCCAAAAAAATAAAGTCTGACACTGTTTCCACTGTTTCCCTATCTATTTCCCATGAAGTGATGGGACCAGATGCCATGATCTCCACTTTCTGAATGTTGAGCTTTAAGCCAACTTTTTCGCTCTCCTCTTTCACTTTCATCAAGAGGCTTTTTAGCTCCTCTTCACTTTCTGCCATAAGGGTGGTGTCATCTGCATATCTGAGGTTATTGATATTTCTCCCGGCAATCTTGATTCCAGCTTGTGTTTCTTCCAGTCCAGCGTTTCTCATGATGTACTCTGCATAGAAGTTAAATAAGCAGGGTGACAATATACAGCCTTGACGTACTCCTTTTCCTATTTGGAACCAGTCTGTTGTTCCATGTCCAGTTCTAACTGTTGCTTCCTGACCTGCATATAGGTTTCTCAAGAGGCAGGTCAGGTGGTCTGGTATTCCCAGCTCTTTCAGAATTTTCCACAGTTTATTGCGGTCCACACAGTCAAAGGCTTTGGCATAGTCAATAAAACAGAAATAGATGTTTTTCTGGAACTCTCTTGCTTTTTCAATGATCCAGTGGATGTTGGCAATTTGATCTCTGGTTCCTCTGCCTTTTCTAAAACCAGCTTGAACATCTGGAAGTTCATGGTTCATGTACTGCTGAAGCCTGGCTTGCAGAATTTTGAGTATTACTTCACAGAGAAATGCAAATCAAAACTGCAATGATATATCACTTCATACCTGTCAGAAAGGCTATCATCAAAAAGTCTATAACTTACAGAACTTTCCTGGTGGCTCAGTGGTAAGGAATCTGCCTGCCAAGGCAGGAGACATGGATTCAGTCCCTATCCCTGATCCAGGAAGATCCCACATGCTGTGGAGCAACTAAGCCCCTGTGCCACAACTGTTGAGCCTGTGCTCTACAGCCTGGGAGCTGCTACTACAGAAACGAATGTGCCTTAGACTGTGCTCTGCAACAAGAGAATCCACTGCAAAGAGAAGCCTGCTCACCACCACTAGAGAGGAGGCCCCATCTGCTGCAACTAGAGAAAAGCCCATGCAGCAACAAAGACCCAGCACAGCCAAAAATAAATAAATACATAAATAAATAAAATTATTTAAAAGCCTATGAATTACCAGTGTTGCTGAGGATGTGGAAAAAAGGGATCCCTTATACACTGTTGGTGGGAAGGGAGGTTTCACACACAAAAAGATAAAAATAGAACAACCACATGATCCAGCAGCTGCACCCCTGGAGAAAATGAAAACACTAATTTGAGCAGCATTATTTACAATTGCCAAGATATGGAAGTAAACTAAGTGTCCACCAGTAGATGAATGGATAAAGAAGACTGATGTATATATACAATGGAATATTACTTAGTCACAAAAAGAATGAAATTTTGCCATTTGCAGTGACATGGATGAAACTGGAAGGTATTACGCTTGTGAAATAAGCCAGACAGAGAAAGGCAAACATGATATGTTATCACTTGTATGTGGAACCAAAAAATGAATGAATGAATGTAACAAAACAGAAACTGCTGCTGCTGCTACTAAGTCGCTTCAGTTGTGTCCGAATCTGTGCGACCACTGAGACGGCAGCCCACCAGGCTCCCCTGTCCCTGGGATTCTCCAGGCAAGAACACTGGAGTGGGTTGCCATTTCCTTCTCCAATGCAGGAAAGTGAAAAGTGAAAGTGAAGTTGCTCAGTCCTGTCCGACTCTGAGCGACCCCATGGACTGTAGCCTACCACTCTCTTCAGTCCATGGGATTTTCCAGGCAAGAGTACTGGAGTGGGGTGCCATTGCCTTCTCCGAAAACAGAAACTACTATGTATAAAATAAATAAACTTATAAGGATGTATTGTATAGCACAGGGAATATAGCTGATATTTTATAACTTTAAAATGAGCATAATCTTAAATACTGAATCGCTATGTTATACATCTGAAACTAATATTGTAAATCAACTATACTTCAATTTTTAAAATAAAATGCAGTTTCTCAAAGAGACTCAGGTTCATAACAGGCATAAGGCACCCAAGTGAATGAATGGATAAGTAAAATATGGTATATGCAATGGAATATTTGTCAATCTTAAAAATGAAGGAAATTCTGATACATGCTGCAACATGAACCTTGAGGACATCATTCTAAGTGAAATAAACCTGTCACCAAAAGACATCCTGCTTACATGAGTTACTTAGAGTAGTTAGATTCAGAGAGAGAGAAAGTAGAATGGTGATTGCCAAGGGCTAGAGAGAGGGAGAACAGGAATTATTGTTTAATGGTTTAGTATTTCAGCTTTCCTAGATGGAAATATTTCTGGAGGTGGATGAGGTGATGGTTGTACAACAATGTGAATGTACTTAATGCCTCTGAACTATACTCTTTAAATGGTTGATGGTTAGTTTTATGTTATACGTATTTTGCCACAATTAACAATAGAACATGACAATATAAAACAAACTCAGGAATCTCTACCAATTATTATGTTAATTAAAAATATGTAATATCAAATATGAAGGAAGAGTATAAGAATAAATAAAGCTTTTTAATGCAATACAGTTATTTTATTAATAAAACACTTTCTTAATTTTCTCATTTTGTAACAGATAATATGTATTCATGGAATAATTATATTCATGGACAGGCATTAATATGGAACTGAAATTTGAGAACTAGTGGTGTTAATTATATTAAAAATAGAAGTGAAGGGAAAGAGAACAGTAATTAAAGAAGGTAGCAGGGGCAAGGGAAGAACATTGCCTGTGTTGTTGGCTAAGCTGTACTTTTATGTACTATGATGAGTCACATATTTCTTCGTATTTTGGCAGACACTACTTTGAATAATCATAGGTATTTGTTTTCAGATATTCAGTATTTTATTGAGAACTTGGTATGCTGCCAGGGCCTTCACTGTTATAAGGATTATATTATCAAAGTCTTTTACACGTAAAAGCATATGCTAAAGATGTGTGTATATGTGTATGTGTGTGTGTGTTCAGTTGCCAAGTTGTGTCTGAAACTTTGAGACGCCATGGACAGTGGCATGCCAGGCCTCCCTGTACTATACTATAAAACAATAGTATTATGTAAAGCTGCATAACTTAAACATGAAATAACACAGAGATTATATAACCTGGCTATTGTCTAGCTGCTATATTATATTTCCCCTATATTTTCAGTCTCTAAAAATCTTGAATAATAATTTTTACTGTATCCTATGTGTATATGGCATGGTCTTGAATATCACGTATTTTCTGTCTGAGCCATTAGCTTGTTTTCTGTTCGGGGTTCATTTTCTCTATTCTAAGAACAGAACTGAAAGGAGGGGATAATTTTGCAGGGAGGAATGGATTGGAAGTTTGGGATTTGCAGATGTAAACTGTTATATACAGAATGGATAAACAACAAGGTCCTATCGCATAGCACAGGGAACTATATTCAATATCCTGTGATAAAACATAATGAAAAATAAAATATATGTGCATAACAGAATCACTTTGCTGTACAGCAGAAATTAATGCAACATTGTAAATCAACTATACTTTATTAAAATAAATATTAAAAGAAATAAAGAAGGGGACGGTTTGACTCAGAGGAGAATGAAGACGCACAATTTTGCTATGGCCACTTCCTTTGCTTATGAAATTTCCTCCCAGCACACTTTTTCAAATTGCAACATTGCTTCTTCCTAATTTTAATAGATATTTAACCCTGGACTATTAGAAGGATTTTCTTAGAGGACTAAACAAATATATTATGAAAGGTAATTATTCAGTCTCTTTTGCTTTCTTATAGATTTCTAGATTTGAACTTTAGTGTTCCCCATAATAGATATATATGATTTTCTGAGCAAGAACCATGAAAGACAAAGATTTTGCCAGTGACAGAAGGGGATTAGTTTTACTAAAATTATATGCTGAATAATTTAAGTTCCTTCTAAAGGGAAATTTAAGTATACTTGTAGCCTTATGCTGATTATGAGCTTTGTGGAAATGCTTTTTAAAACATTAAAACTGAAGGTGAATGAGTTCATCTAATTTATTACAGTCTGAACAATGGAGTATATATAAACAGTAGAGTTGAAAGGATTTTTTATGACCACAATCTGCACTGCCTCAGAATGACTAAAACACTCAAAATACTTTGCTAATATTTCAAATATGTAAATAAGGCAAACATCATACCTTCATCCTATTTAAGCAAAAATAAAGAGATATATATAGGAGTGTATGTGGTTTAAGGCAGAATTAGAGTTATTATCCTGCATAAATTTAATCCTAAATTTAGGCAAAAATAAAGATATATATAGAAACATATGTGGTTTAAGGCAAATTTGGGTTATGGTATTATGCTGCAACTTTCTATGATTATTATTAATAACTATGTGTACCATAGTCAGCTTGTTTTTTTTAAAATGACTACTGCTGTTTTCTGTGAATTTGTGTTATATTTATTTGCTGTCTTAACATTCTATTTTTGAATCCCATGGAAAGAGATTTTAGAGCCATTTTTCCTCTTTCATTTGAGACTACTAGGCTTCAGTTCACTTTAGTCGCTCAGTTGTGTCCGACTCTTCACGACCCCGTGAATTGCAGCACGCCAGGCCTCCCTGTCCATCACCAACTCCCAAAGTTCACTCAGACTCACGTCCATGGAGTCAGTGATGCCATCCAGCCATCTCATCCTCTGTCGTCCCCTTCTTCTCCTGCCCCCAATCCCTCCCAGCATCACAGTCTTTTCCAATGAGTCAACTCTTCGCATGAGGTGGCCAAAGTACTGGAGTTTCAGCTTTAGTATCATTCCTTCCAAAGAAATCCCAGGGCTGATCTCCTTCAGAATGGACTGGTTGGATCTCCTTGCAGTCCAAGGGACTCTCAAGAGTCTTCTCCAACACCACAGTTCAAAAGCATCAATTCTTCGGCGCTCAGCCTTCTTCACAGTCCAACTCTCACATCCATACATGACCACTGGAAAAACCATAGCCTTGACTAGACGGACCTTAGTCGGCAAAGTCATGTCTCTGCTTTTGAATATGCTATCTAGGTTGGTCATAACTTTTCTTCCAAGGAGTAAGCGTCTTTTAATTTCATGGCTGCAGTCACCATCTGCAGTGATTTTGGAGCCCCAAAAAATAAAGTCTGACACTGTTTCCACTGTTTCCCTATCTATTTCCCATGAAGTGATGGGACCAGATGCCATGATCTTCATTTTCTGAATGTTGAGCTTTAAGCCAACTTTTTCACTCTCCTCTTTCATTTTCATCAAGAGGCTTTTTATCTCCTCTTCACTTTCTGCCATAAGGGTGGGGTCATCTGCATATCTGAGGTTATTGATATTTCTCCCGGCAATCTTGATTCCAGCTTGTGTTTCTTCCAGTCCAGCATTTCTCATGATGTACTCTGCATATACTAGGCTTAGCTGAACCTTAAAAACAAGCCTTTTTTTTTTTTTTGGTACGACTTGAAAATTACTCTTCAAACGATTGTTCTTTCATGAAAGGTCAAAAAGGGCCTAATTAACAATCAATTAATGCTGCTTCAAGATTACCAAATTGAGAGAAAGAATGCTTTAACAGTTAAATCTTATTCTGGTCTGTGATCTTTGATCATTAGAAAAACCTCATGATTTCCTATCATTAAAACATAGATAAGTAGAATGCAATACCTAAGAAAACCCAAAAATGACCCCAAAGGAAAAGACAAACAAGAACTTCTGTCTTGACTTTTGGATAATATTAATTCATATTTTTTTGTGTGTGAAAAATCCACTTTTTCCCCTCCTAATACATATGGTATTAGACATCTGATTAAAGGAGAGAAAGCAATACATAATGAGTATTCTGCCTAAAACTTGGAAATAAAATCATTTCAAAGTGTCTGGTTCAGTAAATGCTTAGCTCAACATATTAAAAATTAGAATTTACTAGCTGCTTAAATCTTCTCCTTTGAAACTGGAAAAGCCTGTAGGTTAGAGTAAAAGTATAATGCCTGCATTGAGTTGGTTTTGCATGCCCCTGGGCAGATTATGTGTGAGCTTCTCTGGGTGGCTCAGACTGTAAAGAATCTACCTGCAATGCAGGAGACCTGGGTATGTAACCTCCCTGTGCTTTAATTTTCTTAGCAGTAACTAGGAGGATAATAATATCTCTCATTGTATGAATTTATAGAATTAATGGATCTCAAAAAACAAGTTATTGGCACACCTAACTACTTTAATCATATTTTCAACTTACACCATAAAAATTTAGCTAGTAACTTTGAATGAAAACAAGTTCTCAAGCTGACAGCTTTTTGTCTTCCATGTATTATCATTGTTGTAGCCACAGATTCCGGGAAACAAACTCACTCAGAAGGACAATGCAGATAGTGGAGTGCAGTTTATTACACCGGCGGGCCCAAGGCAGAGTCTCCTCTTAGTCAAGGACCCTGACCAGTTTTTCTGAAAACTTTATATACCCTAAGTGTACGTGCCCAAACCCACCTCCCCAAATTCCCTGAAACTAGTCTGAACAAAGGAAAAGAAAGATACAATCAAAGTTAACCCATGATTCATATGCCTTAAGTCTGGGTAGTTAACAGTGGACAATTATCAATAGGCCTGTGGTCATACCCCAATAAGCATAATAGAATTTATGATTCTATTCAGTTACACAGATAATTAGGGTATTCTTTTAGGCAACAGAAAGTCTAGCTACGAGCCCTGGGGTTGCATCCAAGGGGCTTGGTTTTCCAGTTGGTATGTCATTTCCATAGATACTGGACATATAGCTAAAAGTCCACAGTCCGGCCCAAGATGGAGTCCTGCTTTCAAGATGGAGCCTGTTCTGTCTGTTTCCTCCTTCATTCCCCACTCTTGATGCTCTTAACTCATAGTATGAGCATCATTCATAGGGATATACTGTACCCTGACAGTTTGGGAGAACAACATCAGCCTTTGGGTTGGTTACAAAGTTCATAAAACATTGTAATATAAGGGTCCACAAAGCAGACCTATCAGGGCAACTATAACAATAGTAAATATAGTTTTCCACCAATCACCCTTTATCCAAGATAGGACCAAGTCCAAAAAGGAAGATTATCATCAGACATAACTTTTACCTGACCTTTCATGTCATCTAGGGTGGCTGATATATAGCCAGATAAATCAGGATTATATACACAACATTCAACTTTAATTATAGCACAGGTCCGTCTTTGTACTGAAACAATGGTTAATCTCAAGATGATACCAGCAAGTCCTTGTAGCAGCAGTTGATTGTAGAGCTTCATCTCTGTTTCTTCTTTGAGATGATCTTGGTTTCACAGGGCTCAGTGGGGTCCTTCTGTGTAGTCCACTTGGCGTCCTCTGTGTCTGCATGGTAAGCTGTCCTCACCCTAGTGTTGTGGATCCAGGCAGTGACATCTGCAACTTAACTGCAGTCGGGCTGGTTAGAACAACAGTATATGGACCCTTCCAATGTGGGGCTAAGGAGTCGTGTTTCCAGTCCTTGACCACACCTGATCCGGGGGCACAAATTCATGAATCTGTTCCCCAAGGGAGAATGGCACCCTTTCTTGTACAAACTTAGTTACCTGATTTATTACCTTACCCAGTTGTTCCATCTGCTGTGAAATCTCATCTCCCCTTACTCGAGGCAAATTTGTTGACACCTGTTTTATTATGGGAGGGGGTCTCCCATATACAATTTTGTATGGAGAAGAGCCATGGGACTCTAGGGTCATCCTGAGTCTGAGCAGAGCCTTTGGAAACAAGTCCACCCAGGAACAGTCAGTCTCTAAGATCCACTTGGAGAGTGTCTCTTTAAGTGTCCGGTTGGGTCCTTCCACCATCCCAGAACTCTGGGGCCTATATGCTGTATGTAATTTCCACTCGATGTTTAAAGTTTTGCTTACTTGCTTACTAAATCAGCTACAAAAGCCGGGCCATTGTCCGACCCAATGCTGGTAGGAAATCCAAATCTGGGAACTATCTCCCTAAGCAGGCACCGGCTACTTTTGATGCTCTTTCAGTCCGGGTAGGAAAAGCCTTCTACCCATCCCGAGAACGTACATACTATGACCAGCAGGTAATGGTAGTGTCGGCGAGGTTTCATTTCAGTGAAGTCCACTTCCAGGTGTTCAAAGGGCAGTGTGCCTTTTATCTGAATCCCTGGAGGCTTCTGTCTGTGCCGAGAGGCAGCACTAACCTGTGAGCAGGCAGTGCAGTTCTGAGATTTTGTCCTTTTGACAGCTGGAGGGCCTGGATTAGAGCATATAGTTCGGCCTGTTGAGCGGACCAGTGTGATGGCAGAGAGCGAGCCTCAACGATAGTTTCTTCCATGACCACTGCATATCCAGACAGCCATTGTCCTTGTTTCACCAGGCTGGTGCCATTGGTGTACAGGACCAAATCTGGGTCTGGGATTGGCTGGTCTCTCAAGTCAGGCCTGCTGGCATATTTCCTTGCAATCATGTGAGGGCCCACCTTCTCCCACAAGAAAGAGAATGCCCAGATTCAGGGCCTGACAAGGCTCAGTAGTAACATGGGGGTTCTCACATAACAGTCCCTGGTATTAAGTAATCCGGGATGTTGACAGCCATTTATGGGGGTCCCCTCGCAGGAGAGTGTTGACCTCATGCAGGACTTTTATGAACAAATCTTGGCCCAAAGTCAGCTCAGTTGCCTCCCAGACCAGTAAGGCAACTGCAGCAACTGCCCATAAGCATCCCAGCCACCCAGTGTCAACATTGTCCAGCTGATTAGAGATAAGTCACTGGTCTGTCCCATGTCCCCATAATCTGGGACAACACTCCCATAGCTACCTTGTCCTTTTCAGTCACATAAAGAGTAAATGGCTTAGCAAGGTCTGGCAGGCCCAAGGCGGGTGCTGACGTAATTGTACCGGGTTTGAGTTCTATTACCAGTGGCATTTGTTTTGCAAGCCTGGGTGTCGGGGGAGGGGTTGTCTTCCACCCAGACCTCAGGGAATTGTTGAGTTAACTCTCTCTCTTAACTGTTTAGCCCGTCTGGTTTCCTTGCCGGGAGACTGTGCAACCTCCATTCATCTTGAGGGGTTATGGGAGAGGTGGATACAATCTAGAAGGTCTAGCTGAGGTGGGATTCTGGGGGCATTGATCAGAGGTCTCCATTGCTGGGATTGGAGCCTGCCGAAATGGTGGCTCTACAAACTCCAGGAGAGCTGGTGGAAGAGTAGTGGCTGCTGCAGGAACTTCACCTGGCCTTGGATTGGGCATTAAGGTGGCCTCCGGTACTGTTAGAGCACTGGGAGGCAGGCGCGCCATTATCCGGTATGGGGGAGGGGTCAGGTCATCCCTGTCCAAATCCTGTAGAATTTCCTTTTTTATCATCAGTCAGTTTTTATGCTATTAATATTTTTCCCTTTCCCTTCTGGATACAGAACCTTGTTCAAGTAGGAGGGTCTTGAGCTAACCCTAGCCATGAGTCAATATATGGATATTGATCCAGGTGTCCTGGCTCTCCTGTGACTACTGTATAGACTGCTTCCACTATTTTTAAGTTCATGGTGTTCTCTGGAGGCCATCCTACTCCCACAGGGGGCCATTCGACCTCACAAAGTATGTGGGGGCAGTTAGGCTTCATCTTCACCCCATAGTCTCCTCCAAATCCCTTCTTTAAATTTTTAATCATGCACTCCAATACAGTTGCCTTAGATTCACTTCCCCCCATCTTGCTTACCTTCTCGGACCTTCTTCTACTTTTCCTTTTCGTTCTGTCTACAAAGTTCTCAGTACCCTATGTACTTCTGATATTTCCACTCAATGATATTTAAATTGCCATTCTGCCTCCTTCCTAATTGGGGTGAGAAGAGCCTTACCTGCCAGATCCCAGAGGGAGAGAGGGGATCGGCATGCCTTCACCTGCAGGTCAGCACAGCCGAACCAGAACACCACGTGGTCCAAGACTGTTTCTCCCTTAACTTTTAAAGTCCATTCTGCCTTGGTGGGCTTGATCAGGTGCAGATGAAAATACAGATGGGTTAAATATCCCACGTCCCAGGCTGTCTCTGGAAAAGCCAATTCATACTCACTTATGTATCCACCTCCTTCTACCCTGACAATTCCGAGAGGGTCAAGAATTTCATAGCAGATGAGACACCTCCTTGGTGAGAGCAGAATACAAGCACACAAAACTCAAGTTTTTTCTCCTAAAAATCCCCTGGCAATTGCTTGGTAATAATTTTCCCCAAGACGGCGTGGACACTACCTCCTAAATGACCTTCACAAATTTTCTTCCTTAACCCTAACATGCTCATCAACCTGTGTACCAAGCAATCGTTGCCACCTGCCTAATCCAGGCTCCCATGGGTCTGCGCCCCTTCTAATCCCTCCCAGGGGGGTGATCAGGCCCCCTCTTCCACCCTACCAGGTGGGTTCCTCCCCACCTGAGTGCTCAGTTCCCTTGCTGCCATCCACTACCTGCTAACATGAAAGGTCCAGGCATTGAGAAGCAGAATCCTTCCAGAAGGGCGAGGCGCCTTCCTTCCTCTAGAAGATTCGAGCCACAAGGCGTTGGAGTAGTCCCAAATGGGACTTGTCTCCTCAAAGTGAGGAGTTTCCCGGCCCATGCACCAAATGCTGTACCCACGCGTTTCGGGAAACAAACTCACTCAGAAGGACAGTGCAGATAGTGGAGTGCAGTTTATTACACCAGCAGGCCCAAGGCAGAGTCTCCTCTTAGTCAAGGACCCTGACCAGTTTTTCTGAAAACTTTATATACCCTAAGTGTACGTGCCCAAACCCACCTCCCCAAATTCCCTGAAACTAGTCTGAACAAAGGAAAAGAAAGATACAATCAAAGTTAACCTGTGATTCATATGCCTTAAGCCTAGGGAGTTAACAGTGGACAATTATCAATAGGCCTGTGGTCATACCCCAATAAGCATAATAGAATTTATGATTCTATTCAGTTACACAGATAATTAGGGTATTCTTTCAGGCAACAGAGTCTAGCTATGAGCCCTGGGGTTCCATCCAGGGGGCCTGGTTTTCCAGTTGGTATGTCTTTTCCATAGATACTGGGCATATATCTCAAAGTCCACAGTCCGGCCCAAGATGGAGTCCTGCTTTCAAGATGGAGCCTGTTCTGTCTGTTTCCTCCTTCATTATTAATATTTTCCAGAAATTGTGCTTTTTCATCTTTTTGATCCTATAAGGTGCAAAAAAAAAAAAAGAGAGAGAGAATTCTTTGAATAAAAAGTGAAAATATACATGGTATGTATATATATTCTCTCCATAACAATCAGTTGATTGAACCTTCAACATTGAGGTCAATTTTGATATTGTATACATCAGAGCGGTCCATTCTGTGAGCTGTAGAGATGAAGTTTCTCTTTGTTTCTTCATCTTTGATTCTCTTTCCATCTCCTTGAATGGATTAAAATTCCTTACTAGAAATTCATTTCTTTGGATCATGAAGACTTTGGTTTTCAGAGCCCAAGGAGAAAAAAACTGGAAAAAAAGAAAGAAAAAGCAAGACAAAATTAATAAAAGAGTGAAAGGAATTTTGTTTGGGTCCAAGATTAGTGCTAGTGAAAGGAATCAGGGTCTGTAGGGAATGTTCTCCTTCCCTGTTAGAAAGGAGCGTGAACTGTTATTCTAAAGGACTAGAAAGGGAGAGAGCCAGAAAACAAGAGGAAAGGAGATTTTTTTTTCCCAACTTTTGTTGCCACCTTGACTTGACCTCTGATCTGGTGTAAGCAGTTGGGAAGATTTACAGGAAATCTGGATTCCTGAGATTTCCAGGGAACAGCAAAAGTCTGACTCTGTACTGCGGAAGCAAACATTTTAATTTTTTATTCCATTATTGAAAGCAGTGGTGGACAGATTTGGGCAGGGCTATAATACGGGTCTCTTTATAGTCTCTATGGTTTTTGCTAATGTATTTCTCAGAGTGTGTGATTAGCAGAGTGATTCTCAGCCCTGCTAGAATTACCCTGATGTCCATACCACACATAGGCTTATCATATTAGAACCTCTAGGGCTGGTAGGTACCCAGGCAAGTTCACTTTTTAAAAAAAAAAGCTTTCTAGATAATTCAAATATGCAATTAAAGTTAAAACCATTGGCTTGATGTTTTATTTCTCCTGGGTAAAATAGCCTTAACACATGAATAATCAAATATTTTACTCTAGTAAAATATTGACAGTTTACAATTTTACTCTAGTAAAATAGTAACAGTTATTGAGGGCCTCTAGTAGCTTTTGCTTATGTGGATTACTTCTATTAATATTTACTATATTGAAAATTAAAACAGACGTTTTATACATATTTAATTATGGACTTATTTTAAAACAACAAAAGCATTACAAGTCAACACATTCTTATGAAAAAATTGCTATGCTTTCTAAAACAGAAAGGGTTTCATGAGAAGACTGGTATTTTTTAATGCTTAAAAAGTGTTATTGACTTATTAGAGAGCAACTGGTTTTTTTTATGCATTCAACCTTCTGTGACATGTTATTTTGGGTTGAAGTATATGAAAAAAGTGCAGCCTCCCTGGACATGTGGTAGGAAAAGGAAGGAGTG
Organism: Oryx dammah; assembly: GCF_014754425.2. Lineage (NCBI taxonomy): Eukaryota > Metazoa > Chordata > Mammalia > Artiodactyla > Bovidae > Oryx > Oryx dammah. The sequence goes on from NW_024070209.1 coordinate 19,503,893, forward strand.
TTTTAATCACCGATTTAGATAATTATGGGTCATCTTTTTTGTTATTAAAACAAAACATGGCAAATAATAATAATGTCATTAAGGTTAGCTGTAATGCAGAATCTGAAACCACGTGAACATTTTTACTCCATTACATTAAAATCCATTGGTTTGTCTTATATTTTGGCTGGACCTTTTCTCTGTGATTGGGCATGGAGTGTTTGGAAAATATTGGTTCACTGAGTTATACTGATATTCCAAATGCTGAACATTTCATTATAAAGTATTTTAAAAATCACATTTGTTAAAATAACTGACTTTGTTAGAAAAGTTGTTATGTATCAGGAAACTCTCAAACTTATGGTAGGAGATACAAGTTTTCCAAAGTTGTGTCCTACTCTTGCGACCCCATGGACTGTAGCCTGCCAGGTTCCTCTGTCCATGGGATTTTCCAGGCAAGAATACTAGAGTGGGTTGCTATTTCCTTCTCCAGGGGATCTTCCCAACCCAGGAATCGAACCCGGGACTCCTACATTGCAGGCAGATTCTTTGCCGACTGAGCTATGAGGGAAGCCCAGTTTTCACTTGAAAGATGCAGTTTTATCATTGACAATAAATACTGTTGGTTATTGTCCTTGAAGGCATAGGCACACTTTATTCATTTTCAAACAAATGTTTGCCAAATAGCCAAGTCTGAATAATCAGGATATCAGTCAATTATTCTTTCAAGTAAAAGTAGGATTTTATGAAGAAAGCAGATAGCTCATCTCACATCTCAAACAAACAACTGTATACGTGCTTTTCCTTGAGATAAGATTTGTCCTTCAGCATGTAGCAGAAGTACTTTCCTTCTACCTCCCCTTTTGTCAGGCAGAATATAAAAAGATTCATAATCTCAACTTCTGCTTCCAGTCAAGATGGAGTAACAGACTAGATTTATCATTCTATCTTCAAATATATATCAAACAATGATGTTCAAATACTGGAAAACAGACGTCACAGAAGAGTCATAAAAGAAGGAAAACAAATGAGGTGAACTGGATATTTTCCCCAGCTTGCTGTCTTGAGAGATTTCCCAGTTTGAAAGAATCCAAATGGAGCCAGGTGGTATCTATGAGACGAACAGACAGAGTTGAGAACATGGTAAAGTTGAGTGGATGGCTAGAATTTGTGTAGTATAGAAGGAGAAACAGGGAGGTTCGAGGTGAGAGCGTTTCAGGAAACAGTAAAGATTTCTCCTCAAGTCTTCGACTGAGTACAGATCAGCACATTCAAGTGAGGAAATTACTCTAGGGTGGAGGGTGGGGGAAAGATCTACTGGAAAGAAGCAGGCATAAAAAGCCCTCGAGAACAGATAAGTTTAGGAATATTTTGTGTTTCCAGCAGTCAGAGTGGAAAAACCTTAAAATACAAAATAGGAAATACAAAATGCAAATATAGAATATCCAGAGAGCTTTGCTTCAGTTCAGTTCAGTTCAGTAGCTCAGTCGTGTCCAACTCTTTGTGACCCCATGAATCGCACACAGCAGGCCTCCCTGTCCATCACCAACTCCCGGAGTTCATTCAGACTCACGTCCATCAAGTCAGTGATGCCATCCAGCCATCTCATCTTCTGTCGTCCCCTTCTCTTCCTGCCCCCAGTTCCTCCCAGCATCAGAGTCTTTTCCAATGAGTCAACTCTTCGCATGAGGTTCAGTACAGTATTAAATTATACCTGGATCACATGCAGCTCTGCTCCACTCTAAGAAAACTGAAGAGCAGGCCTCCAGAAGACCAAACTATTTCCAACTCAATTGTGTCTCAGAACAAAGATGAAGAACATATGAAGGATGCAAATATGCCCAGAACCCCCCAAAATATAAAAGTCACATCTGGTATCTAATAAAAATATTGCCAGGCATGCACAGAAGTAGGAGCCTATAAGGAGAAAAACCAATTGGTAGAAACAGATATAGAGATGACATGGATGAAGAATTGGCAGACAAGGATATTAAAACAATTGTCATAACTATATCCTATATGTTCAAGACAGTAGAAGAGAGGTTGAAGACGTTAGGGAGAGACATGGATGGGATGAAAATCTAAAGCAAACATCCAAAACGCTCCAACATTCGAATTATAGGAGTCCCAGAAGACAAAAAGAAAGAAGACAAAAAGGAAGACCATGAGAAAATTCTTGAGGAGATAATAGTTGAAAACTTCCCTAGAATGGGGAAGGAAATAATCACCCAAGTTCAAGAAACCCAGAGAGTTCCAAACAGGATAAACCCAAGGCGAAACACCCCAAGACACATATTAATCAAATTAACAAAGACCAAACACAAAGAACAAATATTAAAAGCAGCAAGGGAAAAACAACAAATAACACACAAGGGGATTCCCATAAGGATAACGGCAGATCTTTCAATAGAAACTCTTCAGGCCAGGAGGGAATGGCAAGACATACTTAAAGTGATGAAAGAAAATAATCTACAGCCCAGATTACTGTACCCAGCAAAGATCTCATTCAAATATGAAGGAGAAATCAAAAGCTTTACAGACAAGCAAAAGCTGAGAGAATTCAGCACCACCAAACCAGCTCTCCAACAAACACTAAAGGATATTCTCTAGACAGGAAACACAAAAAGGGCGTATAAACCCGAACCCAAAACAATAAAGTAAATGGCAATGGGATTACACTTATCAATAATTACCTTAAATGTAAATGGGTTGAATGCCCCAACCAAAAAGCAAAGACTGGCTGAATGGATACAAAAACAAGATCCCTATATATGCTACCTACAAGAGACCCACCTCAAAACAATGGGCACATACAGACTGAAAGTGAAGGGCTGAAAAAAGATATTCCACGCAAATAGAGACCAAAAGAAAGCAGGAGTAGCAATACTCATCTCCGATAAAATAGACTTTAAAACAAAGGCTGTGAGAAGAGACAAAGAAGGCCATTACATAATGATCAAAGGATCAATCCAAGAAGAAGATATAACAATTATAAATATATATGCACCCAACATAGGAGCACTGCAATATTTAAGACAAATGCTAACAAACATGAAAGGGGAAATTAACAATAACACAATAATAGTGGGAGACTTTAATACCCCACACCTATAGACAGATCAACTAAACAGATAATTAACAAAGAAATGCAAACTTTAAATGATACAATAGACCAGTTAGACCTAATTGATATCTATAGGACATTTCACCCCAAAACGATGAATTTCACCTTTTTCTCAAGTGCTCACGGAACCTTTTCCAGGATAGATCACATCCTGGGCCATAAATCTAACCTTGATAAATTCAAAAAGATCGAAATCATTCCAAGCATCTTTTCTGACCATAATGCATTAAGATTAGATTTCAATTATAGGAGAAAAACTATTAAAAACCCCAACATATGGAGGCTGAACAACACGCTTCTGAATAACCAACAAATCACAGAAGAAATCAAAAAAGAAATCAAATTATGTGTAGAAACGAATGAAAATGAAAACACAACAACCCAAAACCTGTGGGACACTATAAAAGCTGTGCTTAGAGGAAAGTTCATAGCAATACAGGCATACCTCAAGAAACAAGAAAAAGTCAAATAAATAACCTAACTCTACACCTAAAGCAACTAGAAAATGAAGAAATGGAGAACCCCAGGGTTAGTAGAAGGAAAGAAATCTTGAAAATTAGGGCAGAAATAAATGCAAAAGAAACAAAAGAGACCATAGCAAAAATCAACAAAGCAAAAAGCTGGTTCTTTGAAAGGATAAATAAAATTGACAAACCATTAGCCAGACTCATCAAGAAACAAAGGGAGAAGAATAAAATCGATAAAATTAGAAATGAAAATGGAGAGATCACAACAGACAACACAGAAATACAAAGGATCATAAGAGACTACTATCAACAATTGTATGCCAATAAAATGGACAATGTGGAAGAAATGGACAAATTCTTAGAAAAGTACAACTTTCCAAAACTGAACCAGGAAGAAACAGAAAATCTTAACAGACCCATCACAAGCACAGAAATTGAAACTGTAATCAGAAATCTTCCAGCAAACAAAAGCCCAGGTCCAGACGGCTTCACAGCTGAATTCTACCAAAAATCTAGAGAAGAGCTAACACCTATCCTACTGAAACTCTTCCAGAAACTTACAGAGGAAGGTAAACTTCCAAACTCATTCTATGAGGCCACCATCACCCTAATACCAAAACCTGACAAAGACGCCACAAAAAAAGAAAACTACAGGCCAATATCACTGATGAACATGGATGCAAAAATCCTCAACAAAATTCTAGCAATCAGAATCCAACAACACATTAAAAAGATCATACACCATGACCAAGTGGGCTTTATCCCAGGGATGCAAGGATTCTTCAATATCCGCAAATCAATCAATGTAATTCACCACATTAACAAATTGAAAAATAAAAGCCATATGATTATCTCAATAGATGCAGAGAAGGCCTTTGACGAAATTCAACATCCATTTATGATAAAAACTCTCCAGAAAGCAGGAATAGAAGGAACATACCTCAATATAATAAAAGCTATATATGACAAACCCACAGCAAACATTATCCTCAATGGTGAAAAATTGAAAGCATTTCCCTTAAAATCAGGAACAAGACAAGGGTGCCCACTTTCACTGCTACTATTCAACATAGTTCTGGAAGTTTTGGCCACAGCAATCAGAGCAGAAAAAGAAATAAAAGGAATCCAAATTGGAAAAGAAGAAGTAAAACTCTCACTGTTTGCAGATGACATGATCCTCTACATAGAAAATCCTAAAGACTCCACCAGAAAATTACTAGAGCTAATCAATGAATATAGTAAAGTTGCAGGATATAAAATCAACACTCAGAAATCCCTTGCCTTCCTATACACTAATAATGAGAAAGTAGAAAAAGAAATTAAGGAAACAATTCCATTCACCATTCCAACGAAAAGAATAAAATACTTAGGAGTATACCTACCTAAAGAAACTAAAGACCTATATATCAAAAACTATAAAACACTGATGAAAGAAATCAAAGAGGACACTAATAGATGGAGAAATATACCATGTTCATGGATTGGAAGAATCAATATAGTGAAAATGAGTATACTACCCAAAGCAATCTACAGATTCAATGCAATCCCTATCAAGCTACCAGCGGTATTTTTCACAGAACTAGAACAAATAATTTCAAGATTTGTAGGGAAATACAAAAAACCTCGAATAGCCAAAGCAATCTTGAGAAAGAAGAATGGAACTGGAGGAATCAACTTGCCTGACTTCAGGCTCTACTACAAAGCCACAGTCATTAAGACAGTATGGTACTGGCACAAAGACAGAAATATAGATCAATGGAACAAAATAGAAAGCCTAGAGATAAATCCACACACCTATGGACACCTTGTCTTCGACAAAGGAGGCAAAAATATACAATGGAGTAAAGACAATCTCTTTAACAAGTGGTGCTGGGAAAACTGGTCAACCACTTGTAAAAGAATGAAACTAGATCACTTTCTAACAAGGGAAACTATAAGTAAGGTGAAAAGACAGCCTTCTGAATGGGAGAAAACAATAGCAAATGAAGCAACTGCCAAACAACTAATCTCAAAAATATACAAGCAACTCCTGCAGCTCAACTCCAGAAAAATAAACGACCCAGTCAAAAAATGGGCCAAAGAACTAAATAGGCATTTCTCCAAAGAAGACATACAGATGACTAACAAACACATGAAAAGATGCTCAACATCACTCATTATCAGAGAAATGCAAATCAAGACCACAATGAGGTACCATTTCACACCAGTCAGAACGGCTGCGATCCAAAAGTCTACAAGCAATAAATGCTGGAGAGGGTGTGGAGAAAAGGGAACCCTCTTACACTGTTGGTGGGAATGCAAACTAGTCCAGCCACTATGGAGAACAGTGTGGAGATTCCTTAAAAAATTGCAAATAGAGCTGCCTTATGACCCAGCAATCCCACTGCTGGGCATACACACCAAGGAAACCAGAATTGAAAGAGACACATGTACCCCAATGTTCATTGCAGCACTGTTTATAATAGCCAGGACATGGAAACAACCTAGATGTCCATCAGCAGATGAATGGATAAGAAAGCTGTGGTACATATACACAATGGAGTATTACTAAGCCATTAAAAAGAATACATTTGAATCAGTTCTAATGAGATGGATGAAACTCGAGCCAATTATACAGAGTGAAGTAAGCCAGAAAGAAAATCACCAATACAGTATACTGACACATATATACGGAATTTACAAAGATGATAATGATGACCCGGTATGCGAGACAGCAAAAGAGACACAGATGTATAGAACAGACTTTGGGACTCTGAGGGAGAGGGAGAGGGTGGGATGATTTGGGAGAATGGCATTGAAACATGTATACTGTCATGTAAGAAACGAAGTGCCAGTCTATGTTCGATACAGGATACAGGATGCTTGGGGCTGGTGCACGGGGATGATCTAGAGAGATGATATGGGGTGGGAGGTGGGAGGGGGATTCAGGATTGAGAGCTCATATACACCTGTGGTGGATTCATGTCACTGTATGGCAAAACCAATACAGTATTGTAAAGTAAAATAAAGTAAAAATAAAATTAAAAATAAATAAATAAATAAAGCAAACATCCAATAAAGAAAAAGCAATGTCTAGGATGAAGAGTACACTGAATTAACATCAGGTAACAACGAAGGTTAGCCACCACAAAAGAAAATATTAGTGAACTTGAAGACATTGGAATTGAAACAATACAAAGGAAATAGAGAAAAAAACAGGAAAACGAAACAGAGCACAGGTGAACTGCTGGAAAACTTCACAGAATTTAACATCTGCATAATAGGACTGCCCAAAGAAGGATGGGGCATAAAACACTTGAAGAAATATTGGCTAAAAGTTTTCAAAATTTGATGAAAGCTTAAAATCCACTGATCCAAGAAATTTTATGAACTCCAGCATAAGAACAGAAAGAAAATGTCACCAAGGCTTATTAAAATTAAATTGTTTAAAAACTGAGATAAAGACAAAATCTTAAGGCAGAGGCACATTACATGTATGGGAACAAAGATTAGCATGACAGTCAATTTCTAATAAAAAACAAAGCAAGCAAGAAGACATTGGAGCAACAGCCTTTAAAGTATAGGAAGAAAGAACCTGTCAGCACAGAATTCCATACTGAGAAAAATATCTTTCAAAAACAAAGGCAAAATAAAAATTTTATGTTCAAAATACAAAAATTATTACCATACCTACACTACAAGAAATGTTAAAGGACATAGTTTATGCAAAAGGAAAATGATACCAGATGAACATATACATCTAGACAAAGGAAGGAAATGGTAAATACCAAATGAAAAATACCCTTTGTTTTAACAATCTCTTTAAAAGAGAATTGTTTAATGAAAAGGTAATAATAATGTATGATGCAGTTAATAGCATATTTAGAAGTAAAATATCTGACAATAGACTAAGAAGGGAAATAGAAATACACTATTTTAACATTCTTGTACTATACATTAAGTGGCATAATAGTTCTTGATGGTATATAGTGATGTGTTAAAGAGGTATACTATAAATACTAAACCAATCACAAAAACAAAACAATGGTAAAGCTGACAAACTACCAAAGGGCATAAAGTAGAATAATAAACAACAGTAAATTAATCCAAGATAAATGAGAAAAAATGGTAAAAACAAAGAACAGATGGAACAAATGGAAAACAAGTAGCAGAGTGATACATTTAAGCTTGGCCATATCAATAATCATATTAAGTATAAAAAGTCCAACTACTCCATATAAAAGCCAGAGAATTTCCAACTAGGTAAAAAAGCAAGACCTAACTATATGCTACCTACAAGAAACCTACTTTACTTGTAAAGAAGAAAACAGTTTAAAAATAAAAAGGATGGAAAAAGATATAACATGCTAATGCTAATCAAAAGAAAGTTGGAATGGCTACATTAATAATAGGGGATTTCAGAGCAAAGAATTATTACCAAATAAAAATGGGTCATTCCAAAAAAAAAAAAAAGGGTCATTCCACACTGATGAAGGGGTCAATCTGGCAAAAGGACATTGCCGTCGTAAACATATATGCACTTAATAAGAAAACTTAGAAATATATGATATAAAAATTAATAGAACTGCAAGAAATAGGCAAATCTACAATTATACTCAGAGATTTCAACACCTCTCTCTTTGTAATATATGGTACAAGTAGACAGAAATTCAGTTATTTTATGGAAAATTTGGAGAACATGATCAACTACCTTAACCTAATTGATATTTACAGAACACTCTACCTAATAAAAGAGGAATACACAGTCTTTTCATGTCAGAAGGAAGATAGATCATAATTACCAAGACAGATCATATTCTGAGCTATAAAACAATTCTCAAAAGTTTTTAAAGGATTCATACATACCAAGTTTACTCTCTGGCCATGATGAAGATAAATTTCAAACCAGTAACAAATAGATACAAGGGAGATCATCAACTATTTGGAAACTAAATTCAGTTCAGTTCAGTTCAGTCACTCAGTCATGTCCGACTCTTTGCCACCCCATGAACCCCAGCATGCTAGGCCTCCCTGTCCATCACCAACTCCTGGAGTTCACCCAAACGCATGTTCATTGAGTCAGTGATGCCATCCAACCATCTCATCCTCTGTCATCCCCTTCTCCTCCTGCCCTCAATCTTTCCCAGCATCAATGTCTTTTCCAATGAGTCAGCTCTTCACATCAGGTGGCCAAAATACTGGAGTTTCAGCTTCAGCATCAGTCCTTCCAATGAATATTCCGGACTGATTTCCTTTAGGATGGACTGGTTGGATCTCCTTGCAGTCCAAAGGACTCACAAGAGTCTTTTCCAGCACCACAGTTCAAAAGCATCAATTCTTCGGTGCTCAGCTTTATTTATAGTCCAACTCTCACATCCATACGTGACCACTGGAAAAACCATAGCCTTGACTAGACGGACCTTTGTTGACAAAGCAGTGTCTCTGCTTTTTAATATGCTGTCTATGGGGCTGCACAGAGTTGGACACGACTGAAGCGACTTAGTAGGAGCACCAGCAGGTTGGTCATAACTTTCCTTCCAAGTAGTAAGCATCGTTTAATTTCATGGCTGCAGTCACCATCTACAGTGATTTTGGAGCCCAGAAAAATAAAGTCAGCCACTGTTTCCACTGTTTCCCCATCTATTTCCCATGAAGTGATGGGACTGGAAGCCATGATCTTAGTTTTCTGAATGTTGAGTTTTAAGCTCAACTTTTCACTTTTTCTTCTTCACTTTTTTTTTTCACTTTTTTCAACTTTAAACTTTTTCACTCTCCTATTTCACTTTTATCAGAAGGCTCTTTAGTTTTTCACTTTCTGCCATAAGGGTGGTGTCATCTGCATATCTGAGGTTATTGATATTTCTCCCGGCAATCTTGATTCCAGCTTGTGCTTCTTCCAGCCCAGTGTTTCTCATGATGTACTCTGCATATAAGTTAAATAAGCAGGGTGACAATATACAGCCCTGACATACTCTTTTTCCTATTTGGAACCAGTCTGTTGTTCCATGTCCAGTTCTAACTGTTGCTTCCTGACCTGCATACAGGTTTCTCAGGAGGCGGATTAGGTGGTCTGGTATTCCCATCTGTTTCAGAATTTTCTAGTTTATTGTGATCCACACAGTCAAAGGCTTTGGCATAGTCAATAAAGCAGAAATAGATGTTTTTCTGGAGCTCTCTTCCTTTTTCCATGATCCAGTGGATGTTGGCAATTTGATCTCTGGTTCCTCTGCCTTTTCTAAAACCAGCTTGAACATCTGGAAGTTCACGGTTCACGTATTGCTGAAGGCTGGCTTGGAGAATTTTAAGGATTATTTTACTAGCGTGTGAGATAAGTGCAATTGTGTGGTAGTTTGAGCATTCTTGGGACTGCCTTTCTTTGGGATTGGAATGAAAACTGACCTTTTCCAGTCCTGTGGCCACTGCTGAGTTTTCCAAATTTGCTGGCATATTGAGTGCAGCACTTTCACAGCATCATCTTTTAGGATTTGAAAGAGCTCAACTGGAATTCCATCACCTCCACTAGTTTTGGTCATAGTGATGCTTCCTACGGCCCATTTGAATTCACATTCCAGGATGTCTGGCTCTAGGTGAGTGATCACACCATCGTGATAATCTGGGTCATGAAGATCTTTTTTGTAGTTTTTTTGTGTATTCTTGCCACCTCTTCTTAATATCTTCTGCTTCTGTTAGGTCCCTACCATTTCTGTCCTTTATTGAGCCCATCTTTGCATGAAATGTTCCCTTGGTATCTCTAATTTTCTTGAAGAGATCTCTAGTCTTTCCCATTCTATTGTTTTCCTCTATTGCTTTGCATTGATCGCTGAGGAAGGCTTTCTTATCTCTCCTTGCTATTCTTTGGAACTCTGCATTCAAATGGGTGTATCTTTCCTTTTCTCCTTTGCTTTCGATTCTCTTATTTTCACAGCTATTTGTAAGGCCTCCTCAGACAGCCATTTTGCTTTTATGCACTTCTTTTTCTTGGGGTTGGTCTTGATTCCTGTCTCCTGTACAATGTCACAAACCTCCATCCCTAGTTCATCAGGCGCTCTGTGTATCAGATCTAGTCCCTTAAATCTATTTCTCACTTCCACTGTATAGTCTGTATATAATCACTGTATGGAAACTAAATAATATATTCTAAATAACCTATAGGTAGAGATGGAATTGTTCATTTCCTTGATTGTGATGATGATTTTGTGGGTGTAAACATACGTTAAAATGCATGAGATTGTATGCCTTAAATGCACTGTTTAACATATTCTAATTCTATTTCAATAAAGTTGTTAAAAAAGAAAACACACTTGCTCAAATGTTGAGATTTAACAATAACGACAAATTTTATTGTTTTGTCAATGATATTCTTAAACTAGACTGGATCTTTTCCCTTTCTTTGGTCTTTCTCTCTTTTTTTTCTTTCTTTTTTTTTTTTTTATTGTGCATGCAGTGAAAAATGCAATTACTAAAAGTAAGTGGTTTTTTTTTTTAATAGTACAATTTTGTGCTCTGTCTTGGTAAGTGACTGTGAAGAAAGCTGAGTGCCGAAGAATTGATGATTTCAGACTGTGGTGTTGGAGAAGACTCTTGAGAGTCCCTTGGACTGAAAGGAGGTCCAACCAGTCCATTCTAAAGGAGATCAGTCCTGGGTGTTCTTTGGAAGGACTGATGCTAAAGCTGAAACTCCAGTACTTTGGCCACCTCATGCGAAGAGTTGACTCATTAGAAAAGACTCTGATGCTGGGAGGGTTTGGGGGCAGGAGGAGAAGGGGACGACCAAGGATGAGATGGCTGGATGGCATCACCGACTTGGTGGACATGAGTTTGGGTGAACTCTGGGAGTTGGTGATGGACAGGGAGCCCTTGGGTGCTGCAATTCATGGGGTCACAAGGAGTTGGACCCAACTGAGTGACTGAACTGAACTGAAGGTGCCAGAAGTTTTAGTCACTATTGCTTTAGCAACATCAGTACAAATTTAATACAGTAAAAAGTAAACATTGTTTTTGTATTATTGTAAAGGTTGATTTGACCTTGAAGACATTCCCCAAAAGGGTCTTGGGGAATCCTAAGGGATCCATGGATCACATTTTCAGAACTGCTGTTTTATTACAACTTTCTGATTATTACTGCTTTAGTCCAATAGTGTCACTTTAAAGGCAGGACTTGGTATATGAAAAACCTGCCAGCAAAACTGAATGGGTAAGACCTTTTTTTAGCAGTTGAGCCCTTAAAGTGCTTCAAATTACAGTACAGAATCTATACTATAATAAAGATGATAACCATTCCACTTGTGACTAATGCTTATCACTGCATACACAAATAATTTTTTCCATGGTTAAAAATTGTGCCTGCAATTGTCTAGTTAAATGTAATAGTCATGGGTTACCCTCTACAGAAAGAGTTTGAAGACAGAAAAAGTTGTAGTAGGGAAAATAATAACAGATAGAAGAGATTTGAAAAGTTTACAGAATGAAGGAGGAGAGAAGAGAAGAATGAACGAAGAAAAGGGAAAGATATATATTTCGGATATGTTGTTGTTCAGTTGCCAAGTCATGTCCAACACTTTGCAATTTCATGGACTGAAGCATGCCAGACTTCCCTGTCTTTCACTATTTCCTGGAGTTTGCTCGAACTCATGTCCATTGAGTTGGTGATGCTGTCCAACATCTCATCCTCTGTTGTCCCCTTCCCCTCCTGCTTTTAATCTTTCCCAGCATCAGGGTCTTTTCAAATGAATTGGGTCTTCACATCAACTGTCCAAAGTATTGGGGTTTCAGCTTCAGGAAAAGTCCTTCCAATGAATATTCAGGACTGATTTCCTTTAGGATGGACTAGTTTGATCTCCTTGCTGTCCAAGGGACTCGCAAGAGTCTTCTCCAACACCACAGTCTGAAATCATCAATTCTTTGGCACTCAGCCTTCTTTTATAGTTCAATTCTCACATCCCTACATGGCTACTGGAAAAACCATAGCTTTGACTAGATGGACATTTGTTGGCAAAGTAATGTCTCTGCTTTTTAATATGCTGTCTAGTTTTGTTATAACTTTTCTTCCAAGGAGCAAATGTCTTTTAATTTCATGGCTGCAGTCACCATCTGCAATGATTTTGGAGCCCAAGAAAATAAAGTCTGTCATTATTTCCACCCTGCCCTCCCCGGCCATCTATTTGCCATGAAGTGATGGGACTGGTGAAAGTGAGAGGAGAGTGAAAAATTTGGCTTAAAGCTCAACATTCAGAAAACTAAGATCATGGTGTCTCGTCCCATCACTTCATGGCATATTGATGCGGAAACAGTGGAAACAGTGGCTGACTTTATTTTTTGGGCTCCAAAATCCACTGCAGATGATGACTGCAGCCATGAAATTAAACGATGCTTACTACTTGGAAGGAAAGTTATGATCAACCTAGACAGCATATTAAAAAGCAGAGACATCACTTTGTCAACAAAGGTCTGTCTAGTCAAGGCTATGGTTTTTCCAGTAGTCATGTGTGGATGTGAGAGTTGGACTATAAAGCAAGCTGAGAGCTGAAGAACTGATGCTTTTGAACTGTGGGGTTGGAGAAGACTCTTGAGAGTCTCTTGAACTGCAAGGAGATCCAACCATTCTATACTAAAGGAGATCAGTCCTGGGTGTTCATTGGAAGGACTGATGCTGAAGCTGAAACTCCAATACTTTGGCCACCTGATGTGAAGATCTGACTCCTTGGAAAAGACCCTGATGCTGGGAAAGATTGAAGGCGGGAAGAGAAGGGGATGACAGAGCATGAGATGGTTGGATGGCATCACTGATTCAATTGACGTGAGTCTGAGTAAACTCTGGGAGTTGGTGATGAAGAGGGAGGCCAGCTGTGCTGCAGTCCATCGGGTCACAAAGAGTTGGACGTGACTGAATGACTGAACTGATGACCTGAACTGAACTGATGGGACTGGATGTCATGATATTCATTTTTTGAATGTTGAGTTTTAAACGAGCTTTTTCGCTTTCCTCTTTCATTGTCATCAAGAGGCTTTTTAGTTCTTCTTCACTTTCTGACTTTAGGGTGGTATCATCTGCATATCAAGAAAAGATAAAAATAAAGAAGGAAGAGACATAAGTAGAGTTGTACTGGATTCATTGCTTATCAAAAAATCTCACCTGTGTAAAAGAACAATTTACTAAAATCAGTTTCACTTACTATGCAAATGTTTTAGGGGTACAGGTACATCATAAGGATGCATGAGTAGTGAATACAGAGATATACTGTTCACATTCCCTTTATCGAAAGACTGCTCCAGTTGCTGGCGTGTTCCTGGCAGACAGCCTCTAGCTGTCAGCTCCTTTGGCTACAGAGAACTGTTTCTTGTAGGAAGAAGAGGAGGTGAGGTTATAAAGCTTCAGCCATTCTGGGTCACGGTGGGACAACTCTTCACTCTGGGTGAAGCTGTGGAAGACGGCACGCTCCCCTGCTGACTCTTGCCTCCACCCAGTGGAGTTCCGCCCTCTCCCTCCCACAGGGGTTTGTCCCATGGGCACTCCCTAATATATCCTGAATGTCTAGCTCTGTCTCAGTCTACTTCCCGTAGATCCCAAACTGGAACTGCATCTTACTGACTTAAATATAACCAAAATTGGAGAAGACTTGAGAACCCTAGGCAATGGAAACTAATTAACCTATTAACACAAGCATTTATTTTGAATTGCTTATACTCAGCATATTATCTTTAACATTTGTTTTCATATTTCCACCTCCCCTTTCTTGAAGAAATCTTATTGTGGAAAGATAAAAAGGTAGTAAGGTAAGAAAAACAATTATGCTGTTTCTTACCCAGACACTCAGGAAACCCACAATTTCAAAGTTGGCCTAAGCAGCAAAAGAGGAGATGTGAATATATACCAATAGAAAGTTCTGAGGTTGTCTGATGATGAGAAGTGTTTAATTTTGTTTGAGCCTGAAGATTTGCATGGTTACACAAAACTCTCAGATATGAACAGGATTAGTCATTTTGATCAGGAAAGTGGGTATTTCCTTCCTGTCTTCCTCCCTGGCTCCAGAGGAGGGCAGACAGAGTATTCCCAGGTCAGTTCTCTCCCTTTTCAAACTCACTCTTATAGCCAAGCCTAAAACAGAGTGGGTGAGCCTTCTGACTGTCCATTACCTTCAGACCTTCACCCTCTGGGAAATAGGTCTGTTTAAGTGTCCTTGTTTTGATTCTTTTTCTGGGATCTATATGTTACTAGCAGATGACTCATGGCAGCCCACACCCTGATCCTCAGTTTGGAAGAAAAAGAGGGTGGCGAAGTAATTGTCCCGACAAGTTAGACTAGAAACGTCTCAACTGCCTAAAACTGAGATAACGTTTTGTTTCTAGGATTACCTGGATAACAGTGATCTTTGATGTTACAAAGTAAAGACGATTGTATTGAGCTTTTCCTTTGGGGGTATGGATTGGAGGAGTTGGCCCCTGTGAACATTTTAGATCTCAGTTATTTCAGAAAATTACTTCAGCCATACTCCTCAGCTTGGGAGTATGATTGTCTCCTATAAGGCACAGTAACTATTTGTGAGAAAAAAAAGAGAAAAGATATATGGGCTGTTATAAAGGAAATACTCTGAAGGTTCCATTCAGGCTTTGTCTCCTCATCTGTTAAATGGGATTAATACCTGCATAACTTGGTTATGAAGATTCAATAAGGAAACATCGGAAAAGCACCTAGAACGGTGGCTAGTACAGAAGTATTCGGTAAATAGCGATCCCTGTCCATCCCTTCTAAATGGGCCGTGGGAAAACAATTCTTAACCTCACAGGGTCTCCTCCCCTTTTCCTTCCCCGTCACAGCAGTGGAGATTGTAAAGATGCTTCTCCCATGTCTCTTCTCTCCTTCCCTTCTTCCAAGGAAGTGGCAGTGTGTCCCCGTGGATTCGGAAGCTCGTGCCTCCTAGGACAGCCCAGTCCCCGGGTTGCTAAGGTGGGGGTGGTGGGTGGAGAGCTGCGGCTTTGGCCTGCGCAGAGCGGCGGGGAGGCGACCCGGAGACGATGGGGAGGCGGGCGCAGTCGACCCAAGGGTGGAGAAGGGGGAAGGCGAAGGACGCGCGTTCCCGGGCTCGTGACCGCCGGCGGCTCCGGGAACCGGCACCCAGACAGCCCAGGAGAGATGGCAGGCGGCAGGGACCCGCGCGTCGTGGACACCCTCCACCTGCTGCTGCTGGTGGCCGTCCTACCCCTGGCAGTCCGGGGGGTCCGTCGGGGCGCGGTAGACTGGACCCAGGAGAAGGTGAGGGGCTGCTGCTGCGCGATTGTATCTGGGCGGCTCGCGCGCGTGCGGGGACTCAGTCCCGCGACCCCCA
Organism: Oryx dammah; assembly: GCF_014754425.2. Taxonomy (NCBI): domain Eukaryota; kingdom Metazoa; phylum Chordata; class Mammalia; order Artiodactyla; family Bovidae; genus Oryx; species Oryx dammah. Next base: position 19,519,765 of record NW_024070209.1, read on the forward strand.
CCTGGGCAGGATGGGAAGCGGGCAGAGCCGAGGTCCCCCAACCCTGCGCCCAGAGGAGTTGGGGCTCTGCGTGCTCGCCAGGGTGCCTCGCTGGCCGCCGGGAGGCTTTGGAGCTGCCTCGGGAGCTGGGTGATGTCACCGAGCTCAGCTCGGCTGCGGTCTGATGCTGGTACTGATAGGCACATGAAGTGTGACTTGCCTGCGGTGGCGGGGCGGGGAGGTGAGGGCGCAGGACCGCGCATCCGCCCGCTCGGGAGACGCGGGGGCTGGGTCTCGGCGCTCCCGGCGGCCTAGGTGCGGGGCTTGCCTGGGGGTGTGCCACCGCTCCCTCGCCGCGCCGCCGTATCCCGAGACGCCCTCCGGGTGTTGAAGTTTCCAGGCACGGACGTGTGTGTGGGTCCGTTTTAGGTTTTTAAGCGCATCAGCTCCGAAAGGAGGAGATTACTTGGAGATCCACTATACTTTAAAATGTATTTTTTTTTTCGTTAAAAGATAGTAAAATACAATTGTTAAAGAAATGTATAAAATTGTAGGTGGAGATTTCATGTAAGGAACTTAGGATAAAAGGGATTTGCAAGTTCCTTCTGTGTGAAGTAAATAGGTTCACAGTTATTTCCATTTCTTGTGTAACAGTTTTGAATTCCTAAAACTGCTAGGGACTTAAGCAAAGGTTATTGATATTGGAGTAAAATGGTATACTTTCAAAGATACTAAGAAAAGCAGCAAAGTAAAGGGATATGACCTCTGACAGCATTGTTGAAAGATCTCTTAAATGCTTGTGGTCTGCCAGTTCTGACTTACAGGGCTCAGGGCGAATGCACAGGCCCTCTCCGGGGTTACCTGTGGGTCCTGGCCTGCACAGGCTATGGATATCAATAGCCCCCTTCAGCTCTCTGGGTGATACTTATAGCTTCACCATTCAAGGACCACAAGGGTGCTCCACTTACATAAGGACATCACTAGCCACAGGGAACCTGGGGAGGATGAGGGCAATTGACTCACAAATAACTTCATTATAAGAAAAGCTTCCCATGAGAATTCAATAGGGCTAATGTCTATTGATCCAACCAGTCCATTCTGAAGGAGATCAGCCCTGGGATTTCTTTGGAAGGAATGATGCTAAAGCTGAAACTCCAGTACTTTGGCCATCTCATGCGAAGAGTTGACTCATTGGAAAAGACTGTGATGCTGGGAGGGGTTGAGGGCAGGAGGAGAAGGGGACGACAGAGGATGAGATGGCTGGATGGCATCACTGACTCGATGGATGTGAGTCTGAGTGAACTCTGGGAGTTGGTGATGGACAAGGAGGCCTGGCGTGCTGTGATTCACGGGGTCTCAAAGAGTCAGACACGACTGAGCGACTGAACTGAACTGAACTGAATGTCCATTGATGAACATAGGGTTACAGACTTCCATCTTCTCCTTCCTGCCAAAAATTGGGAAGGGACATTAACTATCAGAATGTGGAGCCACACCAAATGCGTCTTTATGATCCGTGGAAATGGATGGGAATAAGTGAGGTGGGGACAAAAGGAGCTGATCTGAGGGATCATTTACAGGCAGAAGGTACTTGTGAGTGTGAGAAGATGCCGGATTCTTTCAGTGTTTTAAACTAATGAGACTCTAGCTTTTGAGAAATGTCTTTTAAAGCCCGAATCTTTTATATTTAAGAAGCTTCTAATCGCTGTTCTATTTGTTTCCTTTCAAGAGGTGCAAGCGAATGATGCCAATGACAAAGTCAGCCACCACAATGCCTGATTTCTGGTCCCCCACCCCCCTACTCTCTAAGGCTTTAATAAGGTCTACCAGGTGTCGAGTACAATTTGCAGCCTGGGAAATGAATTAATCCACACTAAAGTTTATGCCTTCCTGCTCTGCGTGATATTTAGCTATTTTAATCATGTGGGGTGTGCCCTTGGCACACTGGTCTGGTGTGAGGTGTGGTAAAGGAAGTATTGATTTTGAAATCCATTTTCTTTGCTTTGAAATAAAGGCGTGTCTTTTCTAGTGGGATCTAATATGTAAAAACAGCTCAACCCTAGTTTATGGTTGTGTTTAGAAGACTGCGATTTGTTTGAAACCTGTAAACAGTTTTTTCATAGAAGTCATATTATAAGTTATTTGATTCACAGATGGGCTCACTGGTATATATTTAGGGGCATTGGTATCTGGGTATCAGGCTTCTATGTATAAGCATCTGACTTGAAACTTGCAGTGCCCTCATAGTGAGAAGGATATATTCATCCCCAGTTTATAGATGAGGAACCTTGACCACCATTACAGCGGCGAACTGAAGAGTCCTCATCTTTCCTTAAATCAACCATGCCTTTATTATTGGATGTTTAGGTGGTTTCCAAACTTTCTTTATCATAAAGCTGGGACCCAATGTATTTTACCTGATAGATTTTCCCTTTGTTATTAACAAAAGTAAAAAAGACAACTTTAAGTCATAGGAAGGATGGAGGAACCTTGTACAGGAGAGTTGGCTTCACCTAGGAGTCCTCCTCTAGGATTGTTCTGGAGGAGAACTACTGCTCTCACCAGCATTTCACAGTTTTCTGCTGCTGGAGCCACATATATTCTAAAACCCCATTAGGTTCCCCTCCTCTGTGGTTCTAAAATTCTTGGCCATCTATCCCTCTGCCCATCATGATTCTTGTGAATCATAAAGCAGCAATGAAGACTCCATTTGCAGGGGCAGGGGGCCAGTGGTAGTCTGCATGTTGGTGGTAGAAGGAGGAAGAAAATGTGCTGTTTTTGAGCTTCTCATATCTGGCTGGTAAGTACTATGACATCCATTATGCAGATATGGGAGCTTTTCCTAGTCATAGCTAGCAAGTGAGGATCTGGGATTTGGCTCTAAATTGTTGTTTTTAAAACCTGCACTGCTTCGCTTTTAGATAGAAGGCTGTTAGCATTAAAGAAGATAGGACTTTATCATATTCACTTCTCAACTGTTCTACAACTTCATTTGTCATATCAGTGGAATCTGACCCAGAAGGAGTTCTGTAAATGGGTTGAATTTGGAGTAGACATAGGTGTTAATCTGAGCACTGTCTGGGAGATGCTCATATTGGATGGAAACTAGAATTGATTTGGCTGTGCTTCTGTAATGTTCTCCCTTTCATTCAATGGTGTGGGACCTCAAATCCATCTGCAAGCTGGGCCAGTTCTGCAAATTATGTAATTAAAACCCTCTTTGGCCGGGCACTGTGTGATTAGTCCAGAGGAGATGCTGGAGACCTGGTTCACACTTTTTGCAGCTGAAAGATTCTTGTCACCCAAAGCAGACTTATTGTCCTTTCTGCCTGGATGGAAAGACAAGGCAGGGGCTGTAATAGAGACTCATTCCTCTGAGAATGCCCGTACCAATGGAAAATTGTCTATGTGCCTTTTAACTGAAATAAACCTAGAGTGGTTTGGGGTTGACATTTAACATTGAGCTCAACACAGTTTTACCTCATTCATTTACTGTCCTCATACCCAATTTGCACTTTCTTTCCAGGTTTCTTCTCTTACTGCTTCCTCTCAGCTGCACATAGATTTTTTTTTTTTTTTTTTTGCACATAGATTTTTATATTTATTGAGTTCTGAGAGTCAGCCTCCATAAAAATCAAACAAATGCTGTTTAGGTTGGAAAAATCAAATGGTTCTCCATTCAGGGCTTTAATGAATAGAAAGGGTTAGGCAATTAACCGATTATGACTGTTTCCCCTTCTCTAGCTTTTAATCTCTGTGATTTCACAGGGGCATCTTTACTCCCAGAGAGGCAGGGAGGGGGAGGGCTCTTTACCGAAGTGTGTTCATAATGGGTGAGCCCAGGAGACTGAGGATCAACACAAGTAAGTTTCTGTATTCAGGAGCACTGATAGGCTTGTCTAATGAGCTTACCCTTTACTTATCCATTAAGCATTATTTGGTGGTGTTTGTCAACCATGTTTCATTCACAGTATCTGTAACAGGTAGTGATGCTAGAGGATTATTTTGTTCCTTATTATTTAAGGAAAAACCCTTAAATCTCTTAAGAACTCTTTTTAAGCCTCCATAAATCGCCTATTTACTTATTTCTCTTCTTCCTCATAATCCTTATTTCCCAACATCTTGGGGCTCATGGGAGTTTCCTTGGGCTCCTGTTTGGCTCATGAATTGTTGGGCTGCACCTTGCAGGCCTGTGAACCCTGTAGTTGCCCAGTTTTGAGGCCAAAGTAAGAGCCTGGAGATGGTGACAGAGACAATCAGTGATTTATTGAACAGAGGATCTTACATGCCCAAAACAAAGGGTCCTGGAGCAACACTCCACCCTGTTGGGCAAGCAGGCAGGCCATGGCAGCAATCTTTATATAAATCGCCCATTTAAATATCAACTTGATTTCCATTCACTGTGGACATGGAGTCAAGGACCACAGTGACCAGATAGGGTCTGGGATGGATGGAGTAATAAACAGTAAATGAAAAGGAGTCCTTGGCCAGACAGCCTTTGACACAACAGTTCTTGATTGTCACAGTGACTTTCCCAGGCCAACTCTCAACTCTAAACATCACAAGCATCGACTCTCAGAAATTCAAAAAGAACAAAGTCTACCAACATTGAACTACAGCACTTCCTGGCCCCCTAGAGCAGGCAGCCGCTTGTCTTTCCTGGCCCTATAATCTCTGTTCATTCAACTGACTTGGTATATATGATGGCAAACTTCCCATTTTACTTTATTATTATGTACATACTGTCTTAGTGAAGTTAGTTTTAGAAAGACAGTTCACTTGTTGATTCCGTATTTGATTAGTTCATCCAATAAGTATTGAGTGTGCCACGAGAGCCAGGTGCTGTGTGGTTCTGGGGAGAGCATGGAAAGTAAGAGAGATAGTTCCTGTCCTCCTGGAGTTGACATCTTGCATGAAATTAGACATTAAACAAATAGACACACAAGGCCTCTACACTCCAACCTGAAATGAGCAGGAGTTAGCTAGGTGAAGAGGAAGCGGAAAGCCTTCAAGGGTAGAAGGCACCACAGTGCAAAGGCCCCAAGAAGCCCAAGCCTCACTGCCTTGGGTCCTGAAGAGTGCCAGGGAGACTGAAGATGGTGAGTTGGTCTGAGTGGTCCTGCCCGGGGGCTTGTGGGGCAGCAGGAGAGATCAGAGGTTCTTGTCTGTGTTAAGTAATAATTAACCGTGTGAGTTTTCCAACTTCTTGCTTCCTTTCTCTTCGCTTCTCACGTTTCTATGGTTTTATCTTTTAGCTCCCTCTTTCTTCTCAAAGTGCTGTTTGAGAGTTAACAGGAAGACTTAGATCTGAGATACCAGGGACTTTAAAGGCTGCAGCAACAAATTTAGCAAGGAAATATATTTTTAAATGTATGATCAGTAAATAAACACAAACCTTAAGATGTTCAGAAGCAGCATCAATAGACAGTGTTGTACAATGAAAGTCACAGATAATGCAGGGGGGCAGAGTGGAACGAGCATGGGATTGGGAATTGACACGACCATGGTCCTTTCTCAAAGTTACCTACAACTCTCCTACAACCTTGGGAAAATCGGCTAGTCTCTCTGACTCAGTTTCCACTGACAGCAAAGAGATTGGATTATAATCATCTCTAAGTGACCTTTCCAGCTCAGAATTCTATACCTCTTCAGTGTCTGACAGACGGTAATAGAACTAATAATACTTACCAAATGTTTACTGAGGTAGTTTACATGAGTTAGCTCACTTAGTTATAATTACCCTGGGAAGTAGGTGTTATTACCTCCCTTTAACAGATGAGGATGTTAAGTCATAATGAGGTTAAGTAACCTAGCCAGAGTTATAGATAGTAAATGGTGAGGAGTTGAGTTGAGAGGCCAAGTTGAAGGGGGCTGCCTGGACCCACAGCTCCCTATCATTGTGTGATAATAGCTGAGAGTGCCACTGAGACATAGTGAAGTATAAGCATAATAAGCATTAGACAATAAAGTGAAGTTGCTCAGTCATGTCTGACTCTTTGTGATCTCTTGGACTGTAGTCTACCAGGCTTCTCTGTCCATGAGATTTGTAGGCAAGAGTACTAGAATGGGTTGCCATTTCCTTCTCCAACTAGACAATAAGTATGCTCTAATTCCACAGTTTCTCATGGAGTGAAAACACCCATGTGATAACCTGCACATAATCAATTTATACTGGTTTTGGAAAAAGCGATAAAATAGAGAGGGCTCCCATGAGCTCTGTTTTGATTTCCAAAAAATTTATGTTACCTTCATCGTTACCCTCAGAGAAGAAATCAGATCAATGACTCACTTCCCTATGGGGAGGAGTAACACATTCTGTCATTGAATGCCTGATGAACATATAATGAATCACTGGAATTATTAAAAATTCAGCATGTGTAAAGTAGTATCCAGAAACAAATTTGAATGTTATGCTTGTTCAGCTGCTTAAATTAAGGTTCACTTAATTAATATATAAGTGTATCAAAGAGTGTGAGCATTAATGGAATATTAAAATAATTTTAACTGAAGACAAAAAATGTACTATTTAGTGGATTGTAGAATCATCAATCTCTGACTGAAAAGAATTGCAGCAATCATCCGGGTTAGAGCTATTCAATAGAAATATATAATGCAAAGCACATATGTAATTTAAAATTTTCTAGTAGCTCTATTAAAAAAGTAAAAGACAATAGGTTAAATTAATTTTAACACTATTTAACTCAATATATCAAATTTTTTCATTTCAACATGTAATCACTATAAAAATTCTTAGTGAGCTATTTTGCATGTTTTTTCATACTAAGTCTTCAAAATTCAATATGTGTATTACACATAAAGCACCCTTCCACCTGACTCTCTACATTTCAAGAGCTTAATAGCACATGTGGCTCCTGGCTACCATATTAGACAATGCAGATTTAGCTCAAATTCCTTTATTAGTATTTTAGGGAAATTAGAACTTAAGTGACCTGCCCAAGGTCATACAATCTGTAAATGGCAGCAGAAACTTTGAATCCAGCTCCTCTCACCCCGAGTATGCTTATTCCATAACATCACACTGGCTTTTATAGCACAATTATGCTAACAGAGTATATTGTTTTGTTGGCTGTAGTTTTTGCAATATTGAGTTTTCTTAAGACTAGGATAGCAACAATTGTTATTTGTAAACCATAGTTTTACAAAGTAATTGTAGCAAAATTATTAAAAGTTACACAGCTACAAGTGTTAAGTATTAATTCTCAGGTTCAAAGAATTATTTTAATTCTGTTTTAAAAACAAGCTGCCAAAAGAGTTGAACTTGTAGATCTAAGGGGCCAATTTTAAAGTTGAGTAGTTTAATTTACTCGGAGAAGGCAATGGCAACCCACTCCAGTACTCTTGCCTGGAAAATCCCATGGACGGAGAAGCCTGGTAGGCTACAATCCATGGGGTCATGAAGAGTCAGACACGACGACGTGACTTAGCAGCAGTAGCAGCAGTTTAGTTTACTATGTTATAATGTAAGAGCTATCCCTTTATTTTGAAGTTCAAAGCAAATATTTTACAATTGCAAATGTTTCAGGATAAATCTTAAATATGTTATGAAATGATGTAAATATTAATGTTTATTTATTTCTCAGAATTATCACCAACCAGCCCTTTTGAATGTATCATCTCTTCGGCAAGTTGCAGAAGGCACCAATATTTCTGAAATGTGGCAAAATGACTTACGACCATTGCTGATAGAGCGATATCCTGGATCGCCTGGAAGCTTTGCTGCTCGCCAGGTGAGAAACAGCATACTAATCTGAAGGTTGTCCAACATGTTCCGTTCCCATGAGAAATGATGCTATGCTCAAAATTCTGAGTTGTCTAATATTCAGATCTGTCATCTCATCTTATGAACTAAAATAAGCATCCTAGAAAAGCAGACAACTAAGAGTAAATATCTATTCTGAATTAAGAGATGCATGTTAACCTAAATCAATTTATGTATGAATTCTCTGCCTGGGAGGGCCAAAATCAGACAGGATACTAAGTACCCAACTCTTGATTTTTTCTATAACACACCCTCAGGCACCCAACCAAGTTTTCTTGAACCTTAAACACCCAATCTCAACAGACTTGGACATTTCTTTCTTAACAGTTCTGGGTCAAGAGTGTTACCATCTTAACAGGCCTTTATTCCCCTTTTGAAATTGTATTTTACCTGGAGGGAGAGTTAAGACCAGTGATAAACTACTTTCTCCAGTACAGTGCTTCTCAAGCTTCTGACTCTGCCACATGGCAAATATATATATATATATTACATTTTATACACAAAAACATAGAGTTAACTAATAAAAAAGTTTCTTAAAAATACTCCTACTATGTGCAATCTGTTGATGTGGTTCAGTAGCTAAGTCATGTCCGACTCTTTGTGACCCCATGGACTGCAGTACGGCAGGCTTCCCTGTTCTTTACTATCTCCTGGAGCTTGCTCAGACTCATGTTCATTGAGTTGGTGTTGCCATCCAACCACTTCGTCCTCTGTCGTGCTTCCCCTCCTACTTTCAATCTTTCCCAGCATCAGGGTCTTTTCTAATGAGTCAGCTCCTTGCATCAGGTGGCTAAAGTTATTGGAGCTTCATCTGTAGCAACTGTCCTTCTAATGAGTATTCAGGATTGATTTCCTTTAGGATTAACTGGTTTGATCTCCTTGCAGTCCAAGGACTCTCAAGAGTCTTCTCCAACACCACAGTTCAAAAGCATCAATTCTTTGGCGCTCAGCCTTCTTTATTCTCCAACTGTCACACCTGTACATGACTACTGGAAAAACCATAGCTTTGACTACACAGACCTTTGTTGGTAATGTCTCTGCTTTTTAATATGCTGTCTAGGTTGGTCATAGCTTTTTTTCCAGTGAGCAAGCATCTTTTCATTTCATGGCTTCGGTCACCATCTGCAGTGATTTTGACGCCCAAGAAAATAAAGTCTGACACTGTGTCCATTGTTTCCCCATCTATTTGCCATGAAGTGATGGGACCAGATGCTATGATCTTAGTTTTTTTAATGTTGAGTTTTAAGCCAGCTTTTTCACTCTCCTCTTTCACCTTCATCAAGAGGCTCTTTAGTTTTACTGATTTTAATTTTATTTTACTAGTTTTCTTTTTACTTTAGTCATGAACCACTAATCTGATTTCAAGACCCACTGATTTTTGCACTGTAGTTTGGAAGACACTGCTATGGAGGGTAGATTAGGCCATAAGAGGGACTAAACCTGAATGTCTTTCTGACTCCTAAGTGTCTATCCTCTTCAGCAATCTGAAACCCCAGCTCTGAATGCCTATTTTTTCAAGGTAGCCCCATTTTTCGGGGCAGCTTGGGAAGGAATGGGGAGAGGCTGGCCTCTCTGAGAGTAGCCCACTTGCCTAACTCTTCCAGCAAACCCCTTGGCACTTCACTGCAGTGACAAAATGACACCCGCAAGGCCCAGCAGCACAGCTGGTGGGCTCTTCCTCTATATGACTTCTGCCTCTCAAGGTGAGCCCAGATGCATTGTCTGTTGCCCCATTAACCTCTTGTTCCATCCAAACAGCTCTTGCTTTCCTTAAGGACTTAGGTGGAGGAGACCCAAAGACGACATTAGTTCCTTCTAAGCTCTAGGCAGAGAGAGGAATAATGCTGATGATGGCAGACTTTTATCCAGGGCTTTTTCCAGCTCTGTCAGGCACTTGATGGAAAACTTTGCCTGGATAATCTCATTCAGTTCACACGGCAGTGCCGCCTTGTTGGGGACAATTATTCTCCCAGTGCTACAGATTTAAAAAGGCTGAAGTATGCAATTTAACTTGCTCATGGTTATACACGTTGTAGAGATGAGGCTGGAACCTGCACTCTGATCTTGACTTCTCCATCCAACCCCTGGAGAGCAGTGGCTGGGCGAGCCTAGTTCTGTGGTGTGTGTTCACACATGGGTCCAGCTCTGTGTCTTCTCAGGCCCCAGTTGGAGAGCAAGGCACATACCACTCATTTCAATGATCTCCCCTGGGCCTCATCTCTCAAGCATTTTCCAGAAAAGTTCAGGGCACTGACTGGGTCTTTGCAAAATCTTCAGTTCTTCATTTGAAAAAATCTATGTCTGTAATGCTCACCCATCTCCACTTTTTCACTTCCCCACAGCATTTGCTCAGAAGGCCAAATATATATCCCTAAAATGTATATGCACACTTTAGACCTGAGGTTTCTGGCTGTGGCCTCTAAAAAGCAATAAGGACAACAAAATATTGCTATTTTGATCTTTAGCTCCAGGAGTATAGATTGCAGAAATAATATACATAGATTCTGTTGTGATTTTAAAACTACATATTCATTTAAAAGTTTTACAGAATTCATAATAACATCTCCCATGTCAGGTGGGGGTGGAGGCAAATGAGAAATTTATTGACAGTATTTTGGAATGTGCCAGGAACTGTTGCTGGATTCCCTACATATGGCTGGCTGACACAGCAGCAGTGCTGACAGAATGGTTGTGTTAGAAATCTCACTTAAGAGATTCAGTTTTATAATTTGGGGAGAAGAAAATTACCATGAATTTTAGGAAAGCTGTCCCCCCAAAATGTGGTAGATAAGAATTCCCTGTTTTGAAAATGAAACAGATGATACTGAGATATTAGGGGGAACTGCACTAATGACTTTAATTTGACTATTAGTACCTTTTGCTCTGAACTAAATTTAGACAAGAATGGTGGAAAATTAATTTTTCTCCTGAGGCACTTTTGAGGACCCAATCAGATGTTTTATAATTTATAGAGTTTCAGGGTTATAACTAAAGAACACTTTAAAAATCTAGAAAAAAAAATGTAGACTTGGTATAAAATTGATTAGTGAATTAACTTTTATCAGTTATCAATAAAGATGTATATTGCTCTGAATTCCCTTTCAGAGGATAATATGGGAGCAATATCCCATAGTCTTCATTTTTATTGTCTCTGATCAGTGGGTCTAATGCTGCCTCTTGGATTTTTAGAATATATTTTTTGAAAAGATACTCTATTTGTAAACAATACTTTGAAGGTATTAAATTTTGGAGGATTCCAGTGATTTCTAGCTGAGAGAGGAATAAAAAATGAATTAAAAAGTCAGAATGATAAAGTCTCACTAAGGAGCAAGCCAAAAACTTTGTCTAGAAGCAAGCTAGAAATTTGGTGGTTAAAAATCTCCTGTAGATGACCAGTGTATCTGAATAGCTGAAGCTGGCCTTCTTTAGTGAAAAGTATGTGTATCCCTGAATGGAGGGCCCTGGGTTGAAAGCCTGAGGGACTAGTACATGGTCCACCCAAGAGGGAGGAGGTGCCCGGAGTCCCCAGTGGCAGCATCCAAGGCAAAATTTGCAGACTTATTGCAAATAGCACAGAATCTACTTCTTCCAAACAAATCTGGTCTGCTAATGACAGTGTTTCTCAGACCTTGGAAATGAGAAGTAAGTTTAATTAACTTGACCCGGGATCATTCACCAATGTTACCTAAAATCCCCTATGGGCCTTCCTCCCCAGGAAGCAGGAAGCAGGATGTCATGTTTACTTTTATTTTTCTCTTTGCTCTCTTTCCACCCCCAGTCTTGGCCTCTCTTTGTCTCTCTCTCCTTGTCTCCCCCTCCATCTTCATACGCTTTTCTTTCTCTCTTTACTCAGTCTCACTCTCTCTCTGTCTTCATCTCTCTGTGTCTTTATCCATCTCCTTGTCTCTTTTCTTCTCTCTCCATTTAAAAAGATAGATGTATAGAAATCCGTCTATATTCTAAATTACGTTTTAGCATGCTTGGTAGGCTGAGGCTTCTGCAACCTGGAGTTTGGGAAGCATAGCTGCTTTAGGCGCCCTCTCATAGCCAAGCACTCTCTGTTCAGGGGCAGTCTAGAGAGAAGAGCAGTAGTTTGTGGAGCCTACCCTAGAGAATTACAGTGGGAACTTGCGGACTAAGTCTGAAAGCCACAAGCACAACAATAAGGGCTATTGGTGCCCTAATTAGATTATGCAGCCAATTTGATTGTTTATAAAGAAATTAGTTGCTAAGACAAATAAAAATACTGAGTAAAAAAGGTTAGTGCAGGGAGAACTCTTTTGGGGGGCATTTGCTGACGCTTTTGTGGATTTTAGTATCAATACAGGTATCAGATATTACGGCCAAAACCTGCTCAGGGTTGAGGAATGAGTTTGTGTGTGAGACTTCAGCGGAGCAAAGCTAAGAGATACATATTTTTAAAATCCCAGTTCATTTTGTAAGCATGCAGGCTGCTGTTGGTGTTGAACACATTTTATGGAGCAGTTCATCATCTGGATACCAGATGTTCTGGAGATGTGCTTTTTATTTATTTATTTTTAAAGACTGACCCCTTTTTTATGGAAAAATTTCTTTTCCCCAAAGTCTGGGGATAACTTCTTTTCACATTCTCTGGAAAACTTTTCTTAGAGGCAGTGATTTCTCTCTAGTCAAATGATTAATGTTCTATACCATATAATTTTATATAGTCTCATTGAGAATAAGTGTGAGTTATAATCAGTCCATATTTACTGATAGCCTACTGTAAACAAAGCCCGAAACTCAGCATTGTGGAGAATGACAAAATAAATGAGAGATGAGTAATAATTTCAAAAAGGTTATAATGTTTCAAAAACTATTTTTATATGAAAAACCAGCCTGTAAATGTGTCATAGAAAAGGTAAGGTACGTTGTATACATTGCTCTTTAGGCCAAAGTCCACCTCCTGACAGAGAGCAAGGAGTAACTGTCTGGGAAACGGTTTGTTTATTTGGCTTTTTCAAGACAGACTATAGACTCACTGTCTTCCCTCTGGCTTAGTTTTCCTCTTCCTGGAAGCTTCCTGCCCCAGTTGTTTCAAGGCTCTTGCCTACGTGTCATGTCACACTAGTTAGGGCAGGTCACACAAGACTTGGCTAGGCTAGAAAGTCATTTATTTCCTTGGTGGGGGGGGGTGGAAATTCTCCCATTCTTTTCCAGTCATTATAAGTTATTTGTTTATCACCTCAAGGTCCATCCCCACTGGATGTTCATTGTGGAACAAATTGCCGGATATGTTGATGTGTGACTTAAAAATAATTGTTGTATGACTTAAAAATAAAAAATAATTGTTGTGTGACTTAAAAATAATTTTTTAAGGCAACCTTCAAAGATCTGTATTATATTTCAAAATGAAATAAATGGAATGTAGTGAGAATTAAGCAAAGGGAAAATAAAGATAGGAAAGGGCAAACTGAACAGCCATGAACTCACCTGCAACTTCTCACGTCACAAACTCTAAATCCTTTAAGAAGACACCTCCAGTCCCTGAAGAGATGTTTCTTTTACATCTGTTGCCCTTCTCCGTCAGACACCATGTTGCTCACAAGGCCCAAGGTGATCAGGAAAGATGGGAACATAGATTCTTTCTTATCTTCACCAGCATTTGCAGAGGACCTGGACCTGCTCTGAATACAAAGGGAAAATTGCTTGTTATGTCCTTATGGTTCAGAGTTACTTATTGATTCTTAGAGCGGTGTGCTCAGGCGCTCAGTCATGTTTGACTTTTTTGTGACTCCATAGCCTGTACCCCGCCTGGCTCCTCTGTCCATGGGATTTTCCAGGTAAGATCACTAGAGTGGACTTCCATCTCCTACTCTAGAGGGTCTTCCTGACCCAGAGATCGACCTCCGTGCCTCCTGTGTTTTCTACACTGGCAGGTGGATACTTTACCACTAGTGCCCCTTGAGAAGCCCTCCTAGAACAGGCAGAACCTCAGATGTCCTTCAACCATTCCCTTGTAACCATCCCCCTTCTGTACATTATCCTTAACAGGTGAGCTCTAGTATCTTTTGTTAGTGTTTGTTACATTATGAAATATTTGCCGACTGGGGGCACGTTACGTGCTTGGGACAAAAAGAGTTGCCATTTGCAATTCTCATCCTCAAAGAGCTTAGAGTGCAAATTATGACCTATAGGATCTACTTAGTATGTCTAATGTCTCAAATCTGTCTTGTTATCCTGCTAGAAATATTAAAAGTGAGCTTTAATATAAACCGAACTGGAGCTATATCTCCTTATGTGCAGAGAGGTCCACTGTGGTTGTTCAGTCATGTCGGACTCTTTCCAACCCCATGGACTGCAGCATGCCAGGTTCCCCGTCCTTCACTATCTCCCGGAGTTTGCTCAGACTCATGTCCATTGAGTTGGTGATGCCATCCAACCATCTCACCCTCTGCCGTCCCCTTCTCCTGCCTCCAATCTTTCCCAGCATCAGGGTTTTCCCCAGTGAATCGGCTCTTCGCGTCAGGTGGCCAAAGTATTGGAGCTTCAACTTCAGCATCAGTCCTTCCAAACAATAATCAGGGTTGATTTCCTTTAGAGAGGTCCATGATACATTGTTAAGTGAGAAGAGCAAGGGGTAGAGCAGATGTAGAGTAGGATTCTATTCCTATAAGAATATATATCCCTCTGCTAAATATACATGTTTGTGTGCTAGTGTATGTTTGTATAAACAAGAAGGGTGTAGATATACATCAGACTCTTAACATAGGTAATATTAACGGTTGGGTTGGATTGCCAGGGGGAGACTATGGGAGAAGACTAGATTATTTTTCCTTTCAACATCCTTGCTATTAATACAATAAGTGTGTATTGCATTTTTCATTTAAGAGGTACTACATACAAATTCTAAAACAAAATTGTCTAGACCTGAAATTTTGGTTTTTGTTTTGATCAGCACATCATGCAGAGAATTCAGAGACTTCAAGCTAACTGGGTCTTGGAAGTAGACACCTTCTTGAGTCAGACGCCCTACGGGTACCGGTCTTTCTCGAATATCATCAGCACCCTCAACCCCGCTGCTAAACGACACTTGGTCCTCGCCTGTCACTATGATTCCAAGTATTTTCCTCACTGGGACCACAGAGTGTTTGTGGGAGCCACTGATTCAGCTGTGCCGTGTGCAATGATGCTGGAACTTGCTCGGGCCTTAGACAAGCAGCTCTCTTCCTTGAAGGTATCTGTTTCCCTCCTGCAGATTCCTGGGATAATACAATATTTAGCAGCAACTCAGAGTGAATTCTAGTTCACGGGGCACTAAGAAAGCCGTCTAGAGATGTAGACTTTCTGTGTATTTTGTGCTAATTTATTGCAAAATGAAATGAATTTGAAATATTAATTGGAAGATTGTTGTTGTTTAGTTGCTTGGTTGTGTCCAACTCTTTTGGTGACCCCATGGACTGTAGCCTGCCAGACTCTCCTGTCCATGGAATTTCCCAGGCAAGAATACTGGCGTGGATTGCTATTTCCTTCTTCAGGGGATCTTCCAAACCCAGGGATTGAACCTATGTCTCCTCCCTTGACAGGTGGGTTCTTTACCACTGAGCCACAGGGAAGCCCAGTCAGAAGATTACATTATTATAATGTCCACCATGGGCAATGAACCTTACTTAGTACATGAGAATGTATTTGTTAATTGGCACCTGATTTCTTAGTTATGAATACACATCAAATTGAAAACAACATTTTTTTTTTTTGCAAAAAATGAAGAAGGTGTAAGGTTGATTCAAGCATATGTAGGAAATATGTTTATTTCTTCTTGTTTGTATAGCCGTGAACATTACAGCCTTCTATTCTGAGAGATGGTGGCCTTGAGTTGGGGGAGGGAGTTTCAGCAAAGTGGTTCTGAAGTAGAGAATGGGTAATTCAGACATATCAAGATGAAAAGCATGAAGAAGAAATGCATTATTGTTTTATCTGTGAATCTCGGCTCAATTTTCTGTAGCATAGAAAGCTTTTGTTACATTTTCAGTTCAGAATACTTCTGGGACTCTCAGATAATGTTTTTTCAGTCTCTGTGTTCTTAAGTGTATATTGGAAAAAAGTGCTATGCCAGATGAAGACATTTTGTTCAGATATCACTCATAACCGAGTAAACACAGCAAAGCAAAACCAGAAAACTTTGTTCACAGACAACAAATACCTTTTTCCTCCCTCAAAGTTTTATGAAGGCGCCAGCTTAAGTTGGGGTAAAGAAGTAAAAAAGTTATCTTGTAATGGAAGTAATAGAGATATTTGGTTCTATTTTTGCTGGATATGCTGAACTGAAGAAAGCAAGAATTGTTTATAACCACTCAGTATCCTTTTCACTGTTTTTGTCCATTTGTTTTGTTTTCCGAACCCTCTACATTGTCTTTGTTCCATGTGCTGCCCTGCTTTTAACTAGCATCCTTTGCTAGCAATTGCCTGAGAGAGTTCAGAAGCTGATATAAAAGGTTAATTTTTCATATTTGCATTTCTAGTGTAAGGGCATGAAATTAGGTAAAATATGGTTTAAAGACACAGTCTATGCGGTGGGTGTGTTTCTCTTGGTGAGATTCTTTACCTTTTTCCATGTAATTCACTCCGCTTCTGGTAACTAGAAGTAGAAGGGGCTGAATGATTTTTGAGTAAGGCTCTCCATTAGCAAAATGCACATACATTCTTTTAATTATCCTTTCTTTTTTAAACAACAAAAAATTTTTAATCTGATCTCCAAGTCTTCATTTTAAGTTTTTTATATAGTACAGTAAAATTTTGGGAATATTTAAATTTTGATGTGGACCTATAGCTTGGAAATGGCCATCATAGTAGAAAAGTCTTCCCCATTGTCTCCCAAAAGGCATCTGGTCTTTCCAGATGATCATTCTATTTTAATAGTTTAAGTTCATGTAGGGATTCTTATATTCCCTGTGATAAGTATCTTTTCTATTAGAGGTAAACAGTGATGTAGGCAATGAAAAATAAAAACTGGTTTTGAGGGCAATCTCTGAGAGTATCAGATTTATTCTTCAGTTGTACTTTAGATTTGTATTAAGGAGCTATTTTATGTTCTTCAGCTGTCATGAGTTGTGTAAGGGGTGATAAAATGTGACCTTGGAGAAGCCTGGATAGGAAACTAACTGGATGATGGCTCCAATTCTTTGCAGTCTTCCCCTTCTAGTAATAAGATGGTAATTATACTTTCACCTCTCTTGTCTTGTAACTTTGCTGTGCCCTTCCACTTTAGCAGGTGGTAATTCCTCATTCCTTGACTCTGGACTTGGTTACTTGACTTGCCTTGGCCAATGGGATGCTAGTAGATAACAAACAGAGGCTGGAAATGTGTTTGTGCAATTGCGCTTGCTCTGCTGTGCCTTGTTGTGCCTTGGCCATCACTGCGAGAAGAGCATGACTTGGCTAGCTTGCCAGTCCTAGGAGGAGACTAAGAGGCTTGTGGAACAGAGCCAGCCTTGATGACTGCAGGGTGAAACAGAGCTACTCCAGCCTAGACCAGTTGTCCCCAGTTAACCTGCAGATCCCAGAGAACTCATGATTGTTGTTTTAAGCCACTGAAGCTGGGGTGGTTTTTACACCTATTTTTATGGCATTAGCTGACGCAGCCTTGGATGGGGAAAGACTGCAGGTAATGTACTGACTCTATTAACACTGGTAACTAGGCATTTGTCATATTGCCAGAAAGAAGGACTAGAAGACCTTCACAAATCTGGCCATGCATTTTTTTCTAGCTCTGAGATACTAGACTGAGTTATTAGAGATTAAAGGCCAAAGTTATTTTTCCACCAACCCTAAAAAGAAGTAAAAAGAGCAGGTTGCCTCACAGGACTCAGAGTCATTGTCCAAAACAGTTTATGGCTATCTAAATGAGATGGTGCAAAGAGAAGAGAATGAGAGCAAGCCATTGTACTAAACCATGGAGTTACCAAACTGCTGACATTTCTGAGACACCTGAACCTTCAAACTTGCAGAATATGTAAACATTGGGCATGAACAGAGTGTTTCTGGTCCCAAGCAATCTTATTCTGCCTGGTATTCTATGATCATGCTTTTTGATTTGGAGTTAGAACTTTGGAACCAGTCAAGGCTCTTTGACTGTCTCCACTAATGTTTGTACTATATACCTTTTGCCAGTGAGACAATCTGTTTCACTACTTCTTGTTGTTGTTCAGTTGCTAACTCATGTCTGACTCTTTGTGACTCCATGAACTGTAGCCCACCTGGTTCCTCTGTCCATGGGATTTCCCAGGCAAGAATACTGGAGTGGGTTGCCATTTCCTTCTCCAGGAGATCTTCCTAGACCAGGGATTGAACCTGTGTCCCCTAGTTCTTATTAAACCCTGAGTGCATATATCTTTCACAGACAGACACATCTGTCTTTAGTACTATCAGGAGTTTTGAGAGACTAAAAATATAATAAGCTGTCTTTTTCTTGGGGTATAATTAAGGAGTAATATTATGACAGTTGAAATGATTACCATACAAAGATAACTTAGTTTTCAGTTGATAATGACATTTTTTTCTCCTTCTTATGAAATCGCCCCAAAGCAATCAAGAAAAATTCCATCTTTGAAGAATTTAGGGAACATCTGTTCATGGAAACCACCATACGAAGACAGAAGGTGAATGGAGAAAAGACAGATGACATATCAGAGTAGAGAGATGTCACATTGCCCAGAGGGGAAGAAGTCTAAGAAGACAGTGGTCCCTGATGAAGTCCTGACTGGCTCAGGGATAGGAGGGGACAGTAAGGAAGGCAGAAATGAGGTAGGGGATGGAGGAGGAGAGTGTTTGTAAGTCTGTATAGGGAGCACTAGGTGTATAAGAGGGCTTCCCAGATGGCACTAGTGGTAAAGAACCTGCCTCCCAATGCAAGAGCCACAGGAGACGTGGGTTCGATCCCTGCATCAGGAAGATCCCCTGGAGGAGGGCATGGCAACCCACTCCGGTATTCTTGCCTGGAGAATCCCATGGACAGAGGAGCCTGGTGGGCTACAGTCCATAGGGTCACAAAGAGTTGGACATGACTGAAGCGACTTAACACACACAAATGTATAAGATTTCCACCCCCTACCTGGCAGATAGGTGACTCTTTCACCTGTATCCTTGTAGGAGATGATGGGATATTTTTCTGGAAAAATCGAGCCAGGGAGGTTCTAGATGTGAGGACACCAGACCTACAGGAGGAGGGCAGTAATGAGGTACCTCATGGGAATCAGTGAGATGAAGTGAAAGACTACACAGTAAGCAGTGAGCTTCCCCAGCTTTTCCCTACTTCCAGCCTGAGAAAGCCAGCTCACACCCATCCGACAGGAAACTGGAGGATCCTTCTCTGGAGAAGGCAAACCACCCATAGAGAAGGCCCACAGACAGTGACATCTGGGGACCCTCAGTGAAAACCCTCAGTGGGCATCAGACTGCCTGGCAGAGGAGCCCAGCAATCTGTGTCTCTTGTCAGTGCTATAGTGTCTTATTGCTTAGTGCAAAGGCACGCAAAGGACGATCAAATATTTGAGGACCGTCTCCGGCATGAAAGCAAGAAAGCAAAACAAATAAGGCAAGTTGAAAAGTGAACTCAGAGGAAACTGGATACAGCAACAGAAAATAACTTTAAAGAATGCTATTTTCGTATCCTTAGACAGATGAGAGAAGTTTTATCTGCAACAGATGAAAGCAACATCAGAGTCAGTTGCCCAGTACTGCATAGGGTTGGAGAGAGTGGATGGTTGTGTATTTGTCTTCATCCAGGTTCAGGTGCCTGAGTGCAGGCACAAAATGGGCAGATAGTTGAACCTGATGTTATGTTTTTGCCACATGCGTTTGACCAAGGTGAAGAGAGGCACAAGAACTGAACATGTATGCAGGGATTAATTAGAATGATTGACTTCAGAATTTAAGATGAATAGTAGTCCTTCTGGTACCCTAAGCCCCACAGTCCTTCAACCCCATTGGAATCTCTAATCTAGTGATAGGTTCGCCTTTTCACAGTCTTTCCTTTATCTCTATGAGGTCTTTGCTTCACTCTATGCGTGCGTGCTAAGATGCCTCAAAGTGACTTAGCATGCATTCACCCACACATAGAGGGAAGGGGGGACAGTTTAGAGGTAAAGACTGTGAAAAGGTGAATGTATCAATAGATTAGAACATAATAGATTAGAGATTCCAAAGGGGTTGAAGGACTGTGGGGGTTAGGATACCAGAAAGACTAATCTGAAAGGTGAGAGCCGCTATCAAGACAGTGGAAAGTGTAACATCCATCAGAATCCTACTCACCCTTCTAAGTTCCGCTTAAATACTTTCTCTTTCCTGAAGTCCTCCTTGACATTCCAAGGATTCCACTTCTCAATCTGCCTGGTTCCTGGAGGACTTTTCTGCTACATTGTTGACCCTTGATACATTTTGCCATGGCCACATATTTATCTTTCCCTAACCCAAGTAAAGTGTAGGTTCCTCTGAAGGAGAGGCTGTAATTACCATTCTTTGTGTCTCTGTCGCATTCCAAGGGCAGACTCTCGAACTCAATACAGCACTGCAGACTTAACTAAGGTGAGAAGCAAGAAAGACTGGTACTGTTTCAGGTTCGGTTCCCTGGGAGGTGTGTTCTGATGTGGAGGTTAGCATTTCGGTCACTTAGTAGGGAGTGGCCTTACCATCACCCCTGTGGCAGGGAGGGGAAAGAAATGGGAGTAGGCAGAGGGAGAAGCCGGGCTGCCATGCAGGTTCAGCAACAGCCTCAGCCAAACCTTGGAGAGCTCTGGAGGTAGCATGGCCCTTTAGAGGGCCAGCTTAGGCCAGTCATTGCATGTAGGAACCTCCATGGCTGAGCCAGCCCTTAAGGGGACCAACAACTGAAGGCCTTCTGCTGACTCCTCTGCTGGCAACAGGGACAACACATCCTTCTGAAAGGGACCGGGGTGGTGTGTCACAGTGTCCACCATTGCAGTTCCAGAGTTCTCTAAAGTGTAAGAAAAAACAATGTAAAACTTCTGTTTTCAGAAGGAGTGGTAATGGGGAGATCTATAAGGGTGAAGACTATAGGATCTCTGATGATTTTCAGAGAGGAAATGGTGCAAAATAAATTCTGACATATTTTCACTTGTTCTGGCTTCTTCCTTTGCTTCATGGCACATCTTTTTGTCCAGTTAATAGGAAAACATGCTATTTTTTAAATTCTCAGAATATTTTCTCTCTTTTTCTGTTTTGTTAAAATTCAGAATATCTCAGACTCAAGGCCAGATCTTTCACTCCAGCTAATTTTCTTTGATGGAGAAGAGGCTTTTCATCTCTGGTCTCCTCAGGATTCTCTGTATGGGTCTCGCCACTTAGCTTCCAAGATGGCGTCAACACCACATCCACCTGGAGCGAGGGACAC
The DNA here is from genome assembly GCF_014754425.2 of Oryx dammah. Classification (NCBI taxonomy): domain Eukaryota; kingdom Metazoa; phylum Chordata; class Mammalia; order Artiodactyla; family Bovidae; genus Oryx; species Oryx dammah. The sequence continues at coordinate 19,540,890 of NW_024070209.1, forward strand.
CAACCAACTGCATGGCATGGTGAGTCCAGGTACTTTTCATGATGCTGGAACTGCAGACTCTGCTTCAAAGGAAGCCAAAGCTATAGCCAATTAAAGACCTAAAAATGCCATGGCATTCTTGGAGCAGAGTGTTTATAATAGAGCATTATTTGGCAGGCATTGGGTTTTTGAGGAATCCCAGAGCTAAAAAGAATAATTCTGGTTAGAAGTTATGTTTGACTGAGCTTAATTAAAATGATATAAAAAATCAGAATAAGGAAGCATCAGATTCAGTTTGGTCCCATGGGAGCACATTCCCCCAGTAAGTTTAGAGGTGAAGAGAGCAAGTCCCACCTCTGAGGCCTCTGTCAAGCCAGAGGAGACATCTTGGGAAATGGGGTATGAGTGGAACATAGTATAAGGATGGGAGTGAAGAATTTCCTTGGTGGCTTCAAAACATTATAGTGACTTCCAGTGTGTATAGGAAATTTTGATGTAGCGTTTTTGACATGAGGGTAGTGACGTTTCAGTGCTTCCTTAAAATTTTGGTCTTATTACCAAGTAGTGGGTGCAACTTATAGCCCCCTCTTCATCCCTCATTCTGGCCCCACAGCCCATGCCTTGTCCCTTATTCCACCTTTGAATTTCCTTCCTATTCTGACTCTCTTCGCATATTTGACATTCACTAACACCAGCATGGAACCCACGAGACTTCAAGCTTCCTGTGGCTCCACCCATCCCTGACTCTCATCCTATCTGTGAACTGGTAACCTGTTTCTAACACCCTCCATTCATCCACGTCCTTTGTCCTATCACTGACATTCACCCTGTGAGTCCAAATGGCCACATGCAGCGTCCTGTCTGACTCTAGCACATCTCATGTTGGCTTTCTCTCTGTCCCGTTGCCCACTGGCAGATCACAAGGGGTCATGCATACATGCTCACTCGCTCAGTCATGTCTGACTCTTTGTGAGCCCAGGGACTGAGGCTCACCAGGCTCCTCTGTCCATGGGATTTTCCAGGCAAGAATACTGGAGTGGTTTGCCATTTCTTTCTCTGGGGGATCTACCCGACCCAGGCAGGGATCAAACCTGCATTTCCTGCATTGTGGGTAAATTCTTTACCGCTGAGCCATCCGGGAAGCCCCATAAGGTATCAGGAGAACATAATTGACACCTCATTAAATCACTTTTGCTCAAGTGGTTAAAAGAGTTCAAAGGAGGAGAAGAGGCCTGGTTGATCAGTAGGAGGAACAAAGTTATTTGTTTATGAGTCCAAATATATGAATTCATAGTGATAGTTAAGACCATTTTTTCCCCAGAACAAATTCCTAGGAGCTTATCCAACCTGGTGAATATATTACTATTTCAAACAAGTCTATTTTTTCCCGGTGAATATATTTAATCATCATTCATGAGTTAATAGATACTGTGTCTTAGAGTCATAGACTCTGAAAATATCTATTATATATCAGGATCAATGCTAAATATTACTCATCCTTACCTCACTTACATAATCAGGCGTTCTTAATCTGGGGAGTAGTCTCCAGGGAGTCCTCAAGCCTGCTAATGTTTTATGGCTTAAAGAAGAATCACTTGGCTTATTACAGAGGCTTTTAGCCAGAAAGGACCTTTATTTATTTATTTATTTATTTTTAATATAAATTTATTTATTTTAATTGGAGGTTAATTACTTTACAATATTGTATTGGTTTTGCCATACATCAACATGAATCTGCCACAGGTATACACGTGTTCCCCATCCTAAACCCCCCTTCCTCCTCCCTCCCTGTACCATCCGTCTGGGTTGTCCCAGTGCACCAGCCCCAAGCATCCAGTATCATGCATCCAACCTGGACTGGCAATTAGTTTCATATATGATATTATACATGTTTCAATGCCATTTTCCCAAATCATCCCACCGTCTCCCTCTCCCACAGAGTCCAAAAGACTGTTCCATACATCTGTGTCTTTTTTGCTGTCTCACATACAGGGTTATCTTACCACCTTTCTAAATTCCATATATATGTGTTAGTATACTGTATTGGTGTTTTTCTTTCTGGCTTACTTCACTCTGTATAATAGCCTCCAGTTTCATCCGCCTCATTAGAACTGATTCAAATGTATTCTTTTTAATGGCTGAGTAATACTCCATTGTGTATATGTACCACAGCTTTCTTATCCATTCATCTGCTGATGGACATCTAGGTTGTTTCCATGTCCTGGCTATTATAAACAGTGCTACGATGAACTTTGGGGTACACGTGTCTCTTTCAGTTCTGGTTTCCTTGGTGTGTATGCCCAGCAGTGGGATTGCTGGGTCATAAGGCAGTTCTAGTTCCAGTTTTTTAAGGAATCTCCACACTATTCTCCATAGTGGCTGTACTAGTTTGCATTCCCACCAACAGTGTGAGAGGGTTCCCTTTTCTTCACACCCTCTCCAGCATTTATTGCTTGTAGACTTCTGGATCGCAGCTGTTCTGACTGGCATGAAATGGTATCTCATTGTGGTTTTGATTTGCATTTCTCTGATAATGAGTGATGTTGAACATCTTTTCATGTGTTTGTTAGCCATCTGTATGTCTTCTTTGGAGAAATGTCTATTTAGTTCTTTGGCCCATTTTTTGATTGGGTCATTTATTTTTCTGGAATTGAGCTGCAAGAGTTGCTTGTATATTTTTGAGATTAGTTGTTTGTCAGTTGCTTCATTTGCTATTATTTTCTCCCATTCTGAAGGCTGTCTTTTCACCTTGCTTATAGTTTCCGTTGTTGTGTAGAAGCTTTTAAGTTTAATTAGGTCCCATTTGTTTATTTTTGCTTTTATTTCCAATATTCTGAGAGGTGGGACATAGAGGATCCTGCTGTGATTTATGTCGAGAGTGTTTTGCCTATGTTCTCCTCTAGGAGTTTTATAGTTTCTGGTCTTACGTTTAGATCTTTAATCCATTTTGAGTTTATCAGCAAGCTAGAGCTTCTCGTTTGACAGAAAAGGAAATGGATATTCAGAGACTAAGCTTATAGAACTCCTAGTCAAGGAAACTCTCTTATGTGCTGCTTTAAGGAATAAATAGTTCCTATGCAAGTGTTCTCTTTGGCAGTTGTATTATTACAGGCTAAGGATAAAATGACTGATTAGAATGGGGTAGACGACAAGACAGGCTTTTAAACCCATCTGAAAATAAAGCAAATGTATCCTTTTTTTCTATGAAATATTTATCCAAGTGTCCTCCTTCTAATTTAGCCTTAGTGATATTGTTCTGGAGTTACAGACATGAAGAATCTACATTTTGCTATTTCTCCACAGTGTATAAGCAAGATTTAAAAATCTCCCTCAGATGATTCATTTACAATGTTATTAAACCTTTTGTTGATTTATACAGCTCCCCATTTCATTCTCAGTTATTACAATGCAGTTAGGATTTTTTTTCTATTGATGATTATGAAATGTGTTTTGGCAACAGTGATTATATAATATTTTTTCTCCCTTAGGATTTATTGGTCTTACTGGATTTAATTGGAGCTCCATACCCAACATTTCCCAACTTTTTCCCAAACACTGCCAGATGGTTTGGTAGACTTGAAGCAATTGGTAAGCAATGCTCTTATTATGGTGGCTCAGATGGTAAAGAATCTGCCTGCAATGTGGGAGACTTGGGTTCCATCCCTGGGGGTCAGGAAGAACCCCTGGAGAGGGGAATGACAACTGACTCCAGTATTCTTGCCTGGAGAATTCCATGGACAGAGGAGCCTGGTGGGCTACACAGTCCATGGGGTTCCAAAGTGTTGGACATGACTGAAAGACTAACACTTTCACTTTTTCACTCTTAGAATCAAACCTGGTTTCTTCTCACTGATAAACACTGCATTCTAAAATTCAGAATTGGTGACTTAAGGGTGTGATCAGAGTACACAAGCCAGAGTACCGGCTTTTTTCTTGCTTTATTGATTAGTTTATTATCCCTATTCATCTGTTTTTATTTTCCTACATGAAACTGCATTTTGAAATGGAAACATAAAATACTACATTTCATATATTCATATCCTTAGAAATAGCTTCGAGATATTTTCTCAGAGTCCTGTTTGAAACATATGGAATGCATTTTTAGGGAAAACTCAGCAAAGCACATTGGATAATGATGAACGTTATGTCCTTATAATGATACCCAAAGGTATCCTTTAATGTTTCTTTTTTTCTTCTGTTCTCTTTGTCATCTTCTGTTTGCTGCCTTATGTTGTTGTGATATCCTTTTAAATTTAGTACCATCTTTGTCTGTTTTCTAAAGTAATAAGTAAAGGGGATGCAAGAGAAAGCCAAAATCCTTCAAGAGTCACTTAAGAGAAGATTTAGTGGCAATTAAATGAGAGTAGATTAGGCCAGATGAGGTTGGGCCAGGTTAGCCAAGGAAACAAAGTTATCTGTGTATGGCTCAAGGGAGATGCTGGGGGCTTGGAGAAGGAGAATAACTTCTTTCTCTTGTACCTCTACTCCACATACTCCTCCCTCTCCACACACACACACACACACAAACACACACACACACACACACGAACAAAACAAACGATAAAAGATTGGCCTTAGGGAGAGATGAACACGAGCTAGATGTTTATTATAGAATTCAGGCCAGGAGCCCTGCTTTTGTGGCAAAAACATCAGACTAAGAATTCTTTTCTAGCTACACAGGCTTCTTGCAGTGGGGTGGGATAGTACTTCCTTCTCAGCAGTGGGGAAAATGCTACCATCTCAACTGACACTTTTGCCATAGTGTGCCTATATGCAGATCTAGAATATTGTGAAAGAAATGTTTACCTGAACCTCAGATGCTTATCTTTGACAAATTTCAATTTCTAATTTGAAAGACTTGCTATTCTGGTATTAATATAAGCTTTTTGGGACACTTCCTTACAGCATATTTTCCTTACTCTGAGTAGCCTCAAGAAATTGGGTTTGGCCTTCTGTCATGCGTTTGGTTCCCTTATCTCATTTCTTCCACCAGAACGAATTTATATCAGTAACTCACATGTTAATATAATTTTAACCCATGTGTAACCCACTGAGTGGTATTTATATTCAAACTGTATCTCTAATTGTGTAAGGAAAAGTTGTATATGAGATAAGGAATTATAATTATCAATAAACAGATGGAAATATTGTGGTAGTAAGGGCTTTTTTTATGTTCCTAAAATCACATTACATATGAATGCTTACCTTTTGGTCTAATTTTACCCTTTAAATTTAGCAGTGAATATAACCAGTCTGCAAAGTTTCATTTGGTTGTCTTAAACTCTTCTTGTGATCTCTTTTCATCTTATAACATAAACTCACATTATACGTAACTCATGTAACACGCGAGCTCTATGTTACACTATGACAGGAGTGATGGAAGGTAGGTCAATGGTTCTCAAATTTTAGTGTGCATTAGAGTCACCTGGAGGGCTTGTTACACCACAGATTGCTGGACCACATCCCCAGAATTTCTAATTCAGTCGGGCAGAGGTGGGATAATCTGCATTGCTAACAAGTTCCCAGGCGGTGCTGATGCAACTGATCATAGACCACACTTTGAGAACCACTGATGCAAGTCATAGTAAGCATCCCTTTTGCAAAGAGAGGTCACTCAGTATAGTACTTCATACCTGTTCTGTCTAAGGATTCCCTTTCAAGCCCAACATCTCTTGAAACACTCTTTGTGCAGGGTTGAAACTCTGTATCTACACCTGTGTTTTCCCCTCTGCTTCCCTCTACTTTTCTCATTCTCCGTCTCTGCACTGTTCTATTCAGTTTCTGACTCTCAGGAGTCAGAAAGCTAGAGTCAGAGGTGACTCCTCCCTTGGAACTAATCCAAAATGCCCACACCCCAAGTTCAGCTCAGAGGTTTTTTTTTTTGTCATGAATGCGCCACTCACAGTGTTTTAAAACCAGGTGCCAAGATTTCAAACTCTTTGCGTTCTGACCATCAATTAGTTAAAAATACATGTTCATCTGCTGTCTAATTATCACCTGCAGAACATGGACTTCGTGAATTAGGTTTGCTCAAGGATCACTCTTCGGAGAGGTGGTATTTCCGGAACTATGGTTATGGAGGTGTGATTCAGGATGACCATATTCCATTTTTAAGAAGAGGTAATGTGTGTATGTGTAAATATGTATGCATGCATGCACATGTGTGGTTTTTTCCTGTCATATTCGGTATATTTTATGTGTATTTACAACAATCTAGAAGTGTGAAGAACCATTAAATTTAATAGCTGATAAATTAAATCATTCACCAATCATCTCATGGCTTTTATTTTTTCACAAAAGTCATTGTAAATCCCTGAAGAGACCTTTTTATTTTTTCCTACATGTAGAATATTTATCAACGCTTGTATGCCTCTGACTGACATCCTGCTTTCCCTTTCACAGACCTAGATTGTATTCTTATACTTTGTGTAACTCTGGTGTTTTCCTGCTAATAGGGAAGCTTCCTTAGTGGCTTCCTTACTGGCTCAGATGGTAAAGAATCTGCCTGCAATGCAGGAGACTCGGGTATGATCCCTGGGTTGGAAAGATACCCTGGAGAAGGAAATGGCAACCCACTCCAGTATTCTTGCCTGGAGAACTCCATGGACAGAGGAGCCTGATGGGCTACAGTCCATGGAGTTGCAGAGTCGGACTCGACTGAGCGATTAACACTTTCACTTTCGTTTCATCCTTTCCATCAGTGTTGGAAGTCTAAATTAACTCAACAATTCTTACAGTAGCCACCCAATTCATCTCCTTCTTTTGCTCTTACCTCCTTATTCTTTATGTATGAGCAAGTGTTATCTTTAAAAAATGTCAATCAAATTATGTTACTTCCCTACCTTAAAGCTCTGTTGGCTTGCCATCATGTAGAGTAAGACCCAAAGTCTTCATCATGACCTACAAGGGCTTCCATTTTCTGACTCCTTTCTTCCTCTCCAGCATCACCTCCTACCTCTCTAATTATTGCTCTGACCCAGTCACATTGCTGTTCTGCAAGCAGGCCAAGCACACTCTTACCGCAGGACCTTTGGGCTTGCTAATGCTGCTGCCTGGTCATGCCCAGGTCTTCACACAGCTTAGTTTCTCCTTTGTTGCATCTGTGTAAATGTTAGCTCCCCAAAGAGGACCTCTTTGATTTTTTTGTTTTTAACTGTATGTAATTTGTATGTATTTTTGGTCTTCATTGCTGCCTTCAGGCTTTCTCTAGTTGTGGAGAGTGGGGACTGTTCTCTAGTTGCAGTGCACGGGCTCCTCAGTGCGGTGGCTTCTTTTGTGGCAGAACACAGGTTCTGGGACCCGTGGACTTCCGCAGTTGCTGTGCACAGGCTTAGTTGCCCCACAGTGTGTGGAATCTTCCTGTACCAGGGATTGAATCCATATCCCCTGCCTTGGAAGACGGATTCTTAACCATTGGACCACTAGGGAAGTCCAGGGCCATCCTGATTTTAAATTCCTTTTTCTTGGCCCTTCTCTCTGCCCCTCATTCTCTATTCCCTTATCTTGTTTTACTATTCTTTATAAACCTTATCACTTTCAAAAATTATTTTTTGTATTTGTTTGTTTCTTTCTCTAGTAGAATGTAAGTTCCATATGAACAGGGCTTTGCATTTTCACTGATGAACCCTCAATTCCTAGAATAGGAGCTGGCACATAGTAAGTGCTTTATTATTTTTTACTGAATTTATTAATATTTGTTTAATGAATGAATGACTTTGGAGTATCAGGGTAAGATACAGGGACGTACACAGAAGTTATTAGCTGAGTTATTAGCTGTGTTTATATAGTACAGAGCTCCCACTTAGACTTCTCTGAAGGATGATACTTTCTAGCTTACTCATGGGAAATATGTATTTAATTACAAGTCATTTCTTTGTGTTAGGTGTTCCAGTTTTGCATCTGATATCATCTCCTTTCCCTGAAGTCTGGCACACCATGGATGACAATGAAGAACATTTGGATAGAACAACCATTGACAATCTAAACAAAATTCTACAAGTATTTGTGTTAGAATATCTTCATTTGTAATATTCTGGTTTAGTTTACTGGTAAACTAAATATTCTGGTGATTGCATCTAGTATCATATTCAAAAGTCAAGGAATCCTTTAAATTAATCTGACTCTAGACAATGCTGTGTGGAAACTTTTATAGATTCTTTCTGTAGGTATCTTTGAATATACTAGATTTATGTCCTGTCCAAATTGCTCATTAATTTTTATCTAGTGATAAAGGCAAATGTAAGAAAAACTGAAGATACACGTCTTAAAAAAAACTCCTTTAGATAAGAAACTATGAAGCTAAATCAGATTCATATAGTTAGTATCATGGTCTTCTAAAATAATATTTAATATGATGGTCAGGTGCAATGTATAGCCTTAGTTTTATGATTTTCTTATTCTTGCGAATCTATTGCATATAAAACAAAACAGAGATGCAGTTTGAGGACTCAATCTCCTTGAGAAATCTTTGTATGGTTTATTTTATGGAAATTAAATCAAAATTAAATACCATGTTGTGAATGTCTTTCTTTATATATAAATGAAAAAGTCATATGATTTAAAGTATAGCTCAATTTTATTGTTTTATAAATTTTGCATTTTTAATGTAAAATAATATAGTCAGTACAAAAAACATAGAAAATAGAGAAAGTAAAAAAGCCATAACTTCATTAAACCAAATCATCACTCACTCTAATTTTTCCTCACATATTTTCAATGCAGTTTTTGTGTGTTTATAATCAAACTCTATCTTCAGTTTTTTGGCTTTCTGTCTGTTAAATTATATAATTACCAGACATTTATTTGTTGTTTTGATCTTGGGTTACAATGAAGACAGAGATTGTTGAGTGTGTCCTCCACAGTCAATATGAAGGTAACACAGAGAGAGCACAGCAATTATGATCATTTCTGTGTATTGTTGTATAAATTATATGATACTCACATTTGTTTAATTATTTATAGCTAATTTCTTGTAGGAGATTCATGGAAGCAAAATTGTTTGGGCTGGAAACATGTTGAGAATTCATAGATTTTTCTTTAGCTATAGGAAACAGTTATCTAGAAATACAAACTTGATCACAGTTAAACAATGATATGATTCATCCTGCCATGTACTAATAGATGAAGTTAATTGGGGGTTGCTGCTTTTCATGTGTTCTCTGTTCTGTGCAGACATTTAATAAACCTCACTGAGTTAATGTGCTGGGACTGGATAGGGTGTGAGACAAACTGAGTGGGAAATCAATAGCAACCTCAAGTTCAATAGCAAAGACAGTCATTGGAAAAGGAATTTACTTATGAAAACATACTTTCCAGGTCAAAACAGGGGCTAAAATATAATTTATGTATATAACTTTATATAATTTTATACAAGAATAGCCAGAATTATATACAATTTTATCTAACTATGTCTGTAATTTCATGTTGGTGAATTTTATTTCATTTTAAACAATTTTTTTTACAAGTATTCATTTATTCTTAAATTTTGGCCCTGTCATGCAGCATGTGGTATCTTAGTTCCCTGACCAAGGATCTAACCTGTACCCCCTGTATTGAAAGGTGCAGTCTTGACTACTGGACCACTGGGGGAGTCTCTGGTGAATTTTACAGAGCTGGATTTTTACAGACTTTATTTTACACAAATCTGCTTCTAAAATTCTATAAAGGGAAGCCATGCATTTGTGAGTTAAATAATATTAAGAACCAACACTTATCGAGTACTAACTCTGGGTCAGTGTTATAGGTGCTGCACATGTTTTTACCAACTTAATCCTCACAACAATCCTAAAGGGTATAGGCTACTATTAGCCACATTTTTTGGTGCTCAGAGGGCTTCCCAGGTGGCGCTAGTGGTAAAGAACCCATCTGCCAGTGCAAGAGATGTAAGAGATGAGGGTTCGAGCCCTGGGTCAGGGAGATTCCCTGGAGGAGGGCATGGCAACCCACTCCAGTATTCCTGCTTGGAGGATCCCATGGACAGAGGAGCCTGGCAGGCTACAGTCCATAGGGTCACAAAGAGTCAGACACAACTGAAGCGACTTAGCACACACACATGCATGATACTCAGAATGGTTAAGTATCTTCTTTAAGATCATGTAGCTAGTAAGTGACAGTGCTGGGGCTAGAACCCAAGTAGTCTGGCACTACAGCTCATCCTCTGGAGCACTGTAGAGCACTACCTCTTTACATGAAAAGACCTTTGCAGAATATTTTTAATACCAAACACAACGCAACAGTGGCGTCTTGAAATTTTTATAGGTTGTTCATTCAGTCTGGGAGAGCATTCTTAAATCATTGCTTCAAGGGTTCACATGACAATTTAGGCTTTAGAGGTGTGTCATTTGTATGCAGAATTATTTCTCTGCCATATCAAAGGCTATTTTTACATAAGCTTGTGTATCAGAAATCAACACGAGTGGTTCCAGGGCTGAAAAATCTAAGCCACAAAGAAGGATTAAAAAAGGCTGAGTTTTTTGGATTAATTTTCAAATGAGTGAAAACATTTGAAAGGGGTTCAGGGAAAACACTTCTTAAATACCAGAAAAGAAATGATTTAAGTGGCAGATATTAAAACAGAACGAAAAGATATTTTAATAAGGAAACTAAAAGTTAGTTGACAGTACTACATATATAATTATACGCCTAAATAATACATTTTATTTGAGGCAGAATGAAATAAATAGATCTACTATAATCTTTTGGTTAACATTAGTTGAATTATTTTTAGAGGAGGAAGTTGGAGAATATGTTGAAATGAGATAAGAGGAAAAATAAAAACATAAGCAGATTAACTCAGGGAAATTTTCCTTCCTTCTAGGTGGCATCCTCTAAAATACTATTGACAGAGAGTTTGTACGTATATGGAAAAAGTAATCATGATACCGTAAAGGGAAATATTTTAAGGTATTAATCTTGATATTAATCCCTGAAATATGTTCTGTATAAAAATGCCAGTCAGAAATATTACTTTAAAAATCATACCTGCAAAGGCAGGTTTCCATAAACATTATGTTGTATTTAGAATTTTCCTATATACATTTTGGAGCATTTTACTGCCTCTAAGAGAACAATTTGTATGCTTTGTCTATTTCTGTCAACCCTGAAATACACAGGGCTATTTTTCTTCTTCAAGAGAAATGAGTTCAGAGGAAAATATTCATAAAAGGGTATTCATAACCTTGGCATCTAAGAAAATCATGAGTCTGTTATTGTAGCTTGAGGGTTGTGGCTGGAAGAGAAAAGACAGATCCTTCAAACTGCAGAAATGTTTTAGATGGTGAAGCAGTTGTCATAAGAACAAAGCAGCCCATGCTTTCAGCTCCAACTCCAAATCTGTAATTGTTTATTCCAGGGAGCTTCTTTCTTCCATCAAAGAGGTGCATTCATTCTGATGCTGCAGCAAAGTCATGTGAAAACTGAGCATATGCTCAATTAGCTTGGCTCAGCTGGAGGTGGTTACTTCTCACAAAGGAGAGAAGGACAAGACACAAGACACTTCTACTCTGATGTACAGACAGCCCCACAGGAAGCTTGGTCATGGTACATTCTGCTGAAAATGAAATCTGTTTCTTTACAAGCCCTAAATCTGAGGAATAAAGGTGTGGGAATAAAGGACATAAAGAGAAGGTGAGAGAGACTGTTTATGGCAGCCATAGTAATTTAAAGCAAAACTAATGTAGGATGGATGTGAGAGTTGGACTGCGAAGAAGGCCGAGCGCCGAAGAATTGATGCTTTTGAACTGTGGTGTTGGAGAAGACTCTTGAGAGTCCCTTGGACTGCAAGGAGATCCAACCAGTCCATTCTGAAGGAGATCAGCCCTGGGATTTCTTTGGAAGGAATGATGCTAAAGCTGAAACTCCAGTACTTTGGCCACCTCATGTGAAGAGTTGCCTCATTGGAAAAGACTCTGATGCTGGGAGGGATTGGGGGCAGGAGGAGAAGGGGACGACAGAGGATGAGATGGCTGGATGGCATCACTGACTCAATGGGTGCGAGTCTGAGTGAACTCCGGGAGTTGGTGATGGACAGGGAGGCCTGGCGTGCTGCGATTCATGGGATCACAAAGAGTCGGACACGACTGAGTGACTGAACTGAACCGAACTGAATGTAGGACACTTGGGGAAATTACTTAAATTTGCTGTTCATGATATGAGGCTGTGTTGTTCACAGCCAACCTTCTCACCAACTTTTGGCTTCAAAGATGAATGTACGAAAGATTGAGGTTTCACTCAGTTTCAGAGCCACTTTCTATACAGTCTGAAACACTAAAAGTCATTTTGAAGTGGTTTAACGTCCTCCTGTTACTTCTCCCTCTCACTTCTCTGACTTCTGTGGTACATCTTTCTCAGCCTTCAAATAGCTAGCCTATTACTCTGTTGTGAGGAGTGGGTCCCATTGTGTACATTCACTGCCATGTTTCATGGAAGGACTCAAGTGGGGAGGGAGAGGTCATTAGCTGGTTGAGCCAGTAGGGTGCTTCGGAACACCCCCATATCCTCCTCAACATGAAAATCAGCCGCAGGGCCCTGGCACTACATTCAGCAGCAGTAATTTACGGCAGTTTTGAAGGCAGCTGAGATGAAAGGACTGTTTGTGTCATGGCTGTAGCCTTCAGCCTGAATTTGGTTGGCGTGCTCATACCATGTGAAGTCATCTTATTGTGCTCATATTTCAAAGGAAACACATGGTAGGTACATGGCCCATTCTCCCAACGTATCCATATTTGCCAGGGAGAATTTAGACCATTTGTGTGAGAGTTAATATTAAGAGCACAGAATTGTTAAAAAGAGAAAAAAACTTGATTTAAAAACAGATAAGCAAGCATGCAAACCAACGAAAAAACCCTATCAACCAACCGAACAAATTAAAACCCCACAAAGATTACAAAGGTAACATTAAAAATAGATTTTAAAACTGATGAATTATAAATAGTACTGAAAACTTTGTTCTATTACGTTTAAAAGGTTCTATGGGGTACAAAAGTTCCTTGGCAGGCAAGGACTAAACTATTGTGGTTTTGACTAGCAAAGAATGACATGCAGTACATTTTTTGAGCAAAGAGATTGACTTGGAGAAGTGAATGAGTCTAGCTGACGGCTGGCCATCAGTTGTTATTCACCGTGATTCTCTAAACACTTGGGAAGTAGTAAAACACATTTGTTTGTAAAAAAGGAGTGCACTCCCTGCATTTCCTAAGCCAAGTGCTCTTACTGGAGATGTAATTAAGGAGGTCATTTTTGATGGTGGCACAGAGTAGTTTTACGCATGATTTTAATCCCTTATTGATAGATGAATTAAGGATAGGAAAAGATCATTAGAAAATTTTAGGGATTTAAAATTATCTTTTTAGGAATTCTATTTTGCTGAATTGTTTCATAAATTTATAGCCCTAACTCCTTTTGGCCTAAGTGGTGTTCTAGGTTCACTCTTCACTCAGTCTCTGTGCTGGGGACTGGAAAGCACTGATAGACTTTGTCCTCTGGGTCATGCCTGCCCACAAAGCTGGGGCGGTGGGGGTGGGGGGCGAGGAGGGTTACCCCAACAAACCTCAGGGTTAGAGGTGGGGATGAAGTCTCTCTCCAAGGGAAGATCTAGAGAAAGGATGCTGTACAGATAAGAGCAACAAATGTCCACCAAGGTAAACATGTGAATTAGGTGACTTATGAACCATACTGCCTTCCTCTTGTCTTACAAAGGATGTGGTATTATAATGTCCCCCTAAAATGAAGATGTACTTGATCCTCCATCAAAGTTCTTAAAATGTAGACTCAAAATCTTGGAAGAGGAGCACAGGTGTTATAAGACTGTATTATACCTCTTACCACCAAACCAGGTCCACTTGCCATACATGCAACAAGCCAAATGCTGAGATGCTGAGGTTTATAGCCAAGAAATCCAACTCCCTGAAGGCAACGGTGTCTGGTGAAGTGAAAGTGAAAGTCGCTCAGTCCTGTCTGACTTTTTGCAACTCCATGGACTGTCCATGGAATTGTCCAGGCCAGAGTACTGGAGTGGGTAGCCTTTCACTTCTCCAGAGGATCTTCCCCACCCAGGGTTCAAACCCAGGTCCCCCTCATTGCAGGCGGATTCTTCACCAACTGAGCTATCAGGGAATTGGATAAGCAGAGTGTCTTAGGCATGGGGAGAGGTGATTGGAGGTCAGGAAAAGATGAGATAGTCGCTGTTTTGCACAGGCGCATCTGGGTTACATGCGTGTGCCTATTCAGAATAGAGGCATTTAGCTTGATGTGGGAGAAGGCGATGGCACCCCACTCCAGTACTCTTGCCTGGAAAATCCCACAGACAGAGGAGCGTGGTAGGCTGCAGTCCATGGGGTCGCGAAGAGTCTGACAGGACTGAGCGACTTCACTTTCACTTTTCACTTTCATGCATTGGAGGAGGAAACGGCAACCCACTCCAGTGTTCTTGCCTGGAGAATCCCAGGGACGGGGGAGCCTGGTGGGCTGCCGTCTATGGGGTCACACAGAGTCGGATACAACTGAAGCGACTTAGCAGCAGCAGCTTGATGGAAGGGTAGAGTTTTCCAGCCCGCCCCCCGCCCCTCCATAACAAGAGGCTCTTCATGGGACACCTGTGCAGGCCCAGTTTTAGGGTTGGTGGTTCCAACCAACTCCGGTAGCCTTGCAAGTTCCTGTAAAAGGGCTGAGCTGTGTGAAGCTCGGAAGGTGTGTAGCTAAAGAGAAAAAAGAAAGAAATAAAAAATAATAACTAAACGAGCTTAATCAACGAAGGCAGTTTATGAGCCAATGGGTTCTGACAAGCTGTTCCTTTATCTGTTGTTCTGTAAGACAAGCTCAGGAATTTGTTAGTTATCAGCTTCTGTTAACTCTATGGGGCATGCTTTCACTTCAGGCTTTAAACATCCGGATTTAGAAGGTGCCTAATCCAGCTACTCATGCTTCGTTTCTTTGCAGTTGGATCCTAGTCTCTGTCCCTAAAAGCAGATTTTCTTCGAGATCATTGTGTTTCTTCCCCAGACTTATATTGCAAGCTGACAGAGCTTCGAAAGTTACATTTTTGCAACCTAAACTTGTTAACATTTCCTCTGGGCGGTGGGAAGACAGAGAGATGAGAGTATCTGAGAAACCATGAAAAACTGAGAATACTTAGAAGTTGACCAGAAAAGGTACATAGCTCTGCTGTAGGAGGCTGGCAGTCATGATAAAACCTCATCCAGACGCTGCCTGAGGCCAGAAAGAGTGAAACTGGTGATGATCAGGGGCGGCAGAAGGAAGGGTTTGTTAACTCATGGTGAAAGTCGCAGTCCAGCAGTTCTCAAAATCAAAGAGTTCAAAGCACTTTGATCAAATCGATGTTCCTTATACCCCTCCTCAAAGGCCCGTAAATGTTATCAGACCCATGTAGGAGGGCCAGCCAGGTCACGCGTCTCCATCAAAGTCATTGTCAGACTGGAGTATGAGTGGAGTCTGAACTGAGATTGTTGTTCAGGGTTTGGGAAGGAGAGGCTAGAATTCAAATGTTCTAGAGCTGAAAAGGGCCTGAGAAATCATCTGCTCTGTGGTTTTCACCCTCAGCTTTAGATTTTACCCTGGAGGTGGTGCTGCAGAAAGGGCACCTCTCCACAGTCACGCCTCTGTCTCAGTAGTGCAATGTGCTGCAACAGATTTTTAAGTTGTGTGTATGAGATAGTAGAACCCTTTCTTTAGAGATCTCAAATGGAGCCCCAAACTCCAGGTGATGAGGTTGTTCCCTGCCTTCTGTTCTAGACAGTGTTCCTCTCTAGGGATGGGGCAGAAGTGCAGTCCTTGTGGTCCCATGCCCTCTCTCTTCTTCCCATTCCTCTCTGCCAAACTCAGTGTGTTTGTTTTGGGCTGAAAGTGATGGATAGCAGGATTTATTAAAAGCATTTTTAAATCAAGAGATTAAACTCTGGTAACAGTGGAATTTCATCCATTAGTCAGTGTATAAATCAGATTGTAGAGCTGATGCTTTAAAGGTATTTCCACGTTCTCAGAACTGCAGACAGGAATTCCTAGACATCGTTTCTTCCTGAGGGCAATTTCAGCTTGTTGCCAATAAGGATAAAAGGCAGGACTCTTGCAGCGGTAATAAGCTACAAGTCTCAACTTGTAGGATGCTCTGGGCTGCTGAGTCTGTCTCTTTCCCCGGATTCTATGCCTCGCCTTCTACATATAGCTGAGCTCCCACATGCTGCATGACACCCTGACAGTTTACCCCAGACAGGCTGGCTTGAATTTGTCTCATGCTGTGTTTTGACAGTGTTGGGTAGGGCGCAGTCTGTGGGGATCTGTTTGGACTGGCGGTCTCTGGACATGAGGTGTATCAAAACAGCAGACAGGCTGCCTGCCTGGGCCATTTTCCTGCCATCAGGGCTACTGCTCTTGGCTGCTATCAAACCTACATGGTAATTGCATGGAAAGGGCTTGAAATGGCTGGGTATCAAGTGCAAAGGAAAATGCACTCAGGTGTGGAATTTATTTGCACTGGTCCAGGGAACCAAAGGAAAAAGTTATAGGAGAATGGAATATTCTTGGCCTGTGTGCCCAGTAAACTTGGAATTTGTCTTACAGCATCTTCCTGGTTCTCTTCCAATCCAGTTGGATCTTTCCCAGATTCTTTTGCTGATTGCTCTTCATCTCCAGACTGGTTAATATCGACAGGCCCAGGGCTCAGCTGTGTTGGTCCTCTTTTCTTCTCCATCTCTCTTAGTTCATTCTTGACCTCATTCAGCTTCAGGTCTTTACCTAAGAACTGATGACTTCCAGAGCTCTCACCTGCCTCCTGGTCTCCCATATTCAACTGCCTGCGGAACAGCTACAGGTCACATTCAACATGCCTTCACCGAACTCCTGATCTTCTCCCCGCTTACCTGCGCCACCTTCTTCCTCTCTCTAGCTTCATTCTTCCTGTGGCTGAGCCAAAAACATTGGAGTCACTCTTGATTTCTCACCTTCTTTCACATATCCAGTTAGTCAGGAAATAGCCAGTCAAATGTACTTTCAAAGTACATCTAGAATCCAGTCACCTTTTACCACCTCCATTGGTAGTATACTGATCCAAGCCATCTTTCTCCCCTGCCTTGATGACTGTAAGAAGCTCTCATCAATCTTCCTACTTCTATCCCAACCGGGGCAGTCTATACTCAGTGTAGCAACAAAAATGATCCTTTAAGGAAGTAGGTCAGATTGTGTTACTCTTCTCCTCAGAACTCTACAATTGTTTCTTATTTCACTCAGGAGTAAATGTCAGCGTCCTTACAGGGGCCTGCTTGACCTCCTGTGATCTGTCCACTAACAGCACTCTGACCTCACCCCTGACCAGTCTCTCCGTTTGCTCGCTGGAGCCAAGCTCCAGCAACACTGGCCTCTTTGCTGTTTCTGGAACATGTCAGACTGGATTCTACCTCAGGACTTTTACGAAGGCTGTTCCCTCTGGCTGGAGTACTTTCCCTCTAGATAACTTTGAGGTTAATTTCTTTATCTTCTTCCAAGCTTTGGTAAAGTATAACTTTTTAGTGAATTATTTCTTGACCTCTCTATTAAAAATTTTAATCTTGTTCTGTTCAGTGTTTTTTTTTTTTTATCATCCTCTAACATACTGTACAATTTATTCAATATGTTTGCCTTTTTATTGTCTGCTTTCCACTTTTAAAATGTAAGCTCCACAAAAGCAGGGAACTTTGCTCATTTGAACAGTGCCTGGCATATGGTGGGTTTGTTAAATAAATGAATGAGTGAAATGCAGTGAAACCCAGGACAGTCTTACAAGGCAACCAAATGAAAGGTGAGCCGCAGAGGCTGCAGAGCATGGGAGTCTCAGCTGTGGCCAGGTATTGTCGAGGACCAGAGAGATTCAAGAATGTAATCAGAGCCAATGTTTTGGGCTAGAATGGTCAATTCAGGAACCCTCTGGGGTCTGCTGCATGGTCATTGATAACAAGCTGCTGCTGCTAAGTCACTTCAGTTGTGTCCGACTCTGCACGACCCCACAGACGGCAGCCCACCAGGCTCCTCCATCCCTGGGATTCTCCAGGCAAGAACACTGGATTGGGCTGCCATTCCCCTCTCCATGATAACAAGCTAATCTGACCAAAAGAACAATCAGTCATCCTATTAGTTAGTCCCCATGAAGAGGCCTGACTTGTAGATTAGTGTTTCTTTTCACCTTGGTTATTGGAAGGCTACATCATACTTCACGATGCAAAATAATCTGATTCTTGATTAGAATATGGAAATAGATACTTGTTATATAGTTTAATGGCGAAGGCAATGACACCCCACTCCAGTACTCTTGCCTGGAAAATCCCATGGATGGAGGAGCCTGGTAGGCTGCAGTCCATGGGGTCGCTGAGGGTCAGACATGACTGAGCGACTTCACTTTCACTTTTCACTTTCATGCATTGGAGGAGGAAATGGCAACCCACTCCAGTGTTCTTGCCTGGAGAATCCCAGGGACGGGGGAGCCTGGTGGGCTGCTGTGTATGGGGTCGCACAGAGTCGGACACAACTGACGCGACTTAGCAGCAGCAGCATATAGTTTAACATTCACACAGTCATACAAAGTGGAAGGGAAAGTGAATGTTTCAGAGGGAAATGCTACATTCATAGAATTGCAGCTGGAGTAAACTAAATGGAAATTGTTTTGTGGTGAATTTTATTCCCATGCGTACTTGGTGTGCAAGTTGACTTTTAAGTTTTTTGTGACCTTTGCATATACTACCGGCACTTCTGTCACAGCCTATGGGTTGGGGTACAGCACCAGAGAAGTGACAGTGATGTATCGATGAAGAGCAAGTCATTTGACTGTTTCAGGTCCACAACCCAGAGGGATGCTCAAACCCAGCTTACTTTTCCTGCCTCTAGTCTCAGACCCTTGGACTTCTGGTACTCTGCTCTTTGCTAGCTTCTCCTTCCACTCAGTGCTACATTACCCTGTGGATATGGTGACTATAATTATCAGTAGCATCCCCTTCCACTCAGGGTACCTACTTGTGTAGGTGATCATTTGAGGGCACCTCCTACATCTAGGGTTCTGATTGGCTGGTGACCTTGGAGCCTCCTGCTGGTGGCCTCTCTGCCCTTATGCCCCCTCCCATTGGCTTTGGGGGCTGTGGTGAAGACTTGATTGTTCGAAAGTTCACTTTCCCCAGAAGTTTCAGAATTTCACTCGGTTCAGAGTGTGTAATTTGGCCATTGAATAACAGGGTGGATCCAAAAGTTTCTGGTTACGAGCAATAGAGAAGCAGAGCTAACTGAGGACAGGAACCACAGCCCTCTCCTTGGGCTTGGGTGACCAGGAACTACATTAGCTGGCAGACTGTGGAAACGATCTTGGTATTCTGTGAAGGTTGTGGTGTTTTTGATGGTGGTAAGGGCAAGTCATGTCCCCTCTCTGGGCCCTGGTGCCTCGTCTGGTGCAGTCATGTAGACTGTAGTTCACATGCTGCAGCTAAGAGTCCACGTGCCACAAACAGAGATCCTGCATATTGCAACTAAAGACCTCAGATGCTGCAACGAAGATGGAAGATCCCATGAGCGCAACTAAGACCTGGCACAGCCAAATAAATAAATAAAAATAAATACTAAGAAAATAAACTCAAGGAGTTCACCCTAATAATCTGGTGGGTCCCTTCGAGTGCTAAGATGCTATGCAGTAGTACGGTATAGTGTTAAAGAGCCCAACCTTTGGAGATTGAACTAAACGCAAATCCTTTCTCTGCAATGTAAAAGCTGTTCAATTTTGAGCAGGCTATACACTCAGTTTTCTTTTGAGTAAAACGGGTGTGACACTCACTCAAGCTTTTTATGGTGACTAAATGAAACAGGTGAGAAAAACAGCTTGTGGAGTGTCTGACACATGATCACTCAATCAGGGATGTTGGTCACTGTGGCCTTGGTTGTGGTTTGTGCGCGATATTTTCAAAACACATGATCTCATGCAAAGCTCACAGCTGCGGGACTTTAGCAGGTTGGCTGTTGTTATCTGTATTTTATCAATAAGAAAAGTGAAGTGCAAAGATGTCGGGCGATTTCATGGAGCCGGTGTTTGGGGGAAGCCTTGCCAGTTATGCTGGGGGAAGCAAGAAGGGCGTCAGTTGGACATTCAGTAAGGAGACAGAGCTGCACTCACTCACCTAGCAGGACAGACCTTTAATAACCATCATTCATGTAAGAAAACTCCCCAGAGGTAATTGCAAAGGAGAGCCAGTTGTAAAGAGCCTGATGACGAGACCAGAGAGAACAGAACACTTTCTGCTTTTCAGACAATGAAATAACCTCATACTCTCATTCTGTTGTTCCACTGTCCAGCCACATTGCAGTATTGGATGTTGCTAACGTCCTCGTCGGGGTCAGACTGCTTCTCTTAGTCTCTCTGATCATAGTTCTTGAGATCTGAGTGTCAACTCTTCACCTCTGATCTTTACCACTTTTCCATCTATCTCTTCTGGGGCCCCTCTTCTCACTTAAAATGGCATTGAAGTTCTTTTTCCTTTTTAAAAAATACTTTTTAAAGAGAATAGATCTTAATTGTTCTCACAATACACACATACACAGATTTTAATTATGTGAGGTGATGGAAGCTTTAGCTAACCTTGTGGTGATTGTTTTGCAATATATGTATATAAAATCATCAAGCTGTACACCTTAAACCTACACAGTGTTATAGGTCAATTATATCTCTATAAAGCTGGAAAAAATAAATAATTTTTACTATTTTGCTTTCTATTCACTAAGGTAATACATGATTGTTGCAGAAATGTTTAAAAATACATAAATGTATAAATAAGAAAATACTAACCTCAGAAATGACTGCTATTAATATTTTTACATTTCAAACCATATTTCTCCTCTGAGCATATAGATATTGATTTTACTTAATGAATATTCTATATATGTTTGTTTTATGCTCTTATATTGGCATTAAAATCTTTATGTTAGCATTTATTCATGTTATTAAAATGATTTGAAAACAGCTTAAAATGTATGTCCATTACATGCACATACCAAAATGTATTGAACGCATTTCCCAAATGTTGGACTAACTCTTTCCAACATTTCATTTTATAAATAATAGCTGATGAAGACTTTCGAATGTAAACTTTTGCCCACATCTCTGGTTATTTCCTTGACAACATTTCCTGTGAATGAATCTGAAGGATCAGTCCTTGCTGGAAGCAGCTGAGCAACAGAAATGTCCTGTGCAGGGGCCATGCTCTGCCAGTAGATGTCATCTTTGCCTCATGGTTTCTGCTCTTATCTATTTTCCTCAGGATTGTTTTCCAAGGCCAGGAATAGAATAAATTTGCAAGTCAATGGAGTTCAACTCCAAATTTTAAAGTCTCCTACAAGAGACACAAATCAGCAGTGCCTTGAGGGCTGCAGGCCTGATTATTTTGTTTTCTCTGCTGGGTTTATTTCATCCAACCCAGCAGTGTGTTTGCTGCTGACCTAATTCTAAGAAAAAGAGTTCAATCAGGACTGCTGGCAAAACACTACCCTTTTAGACTCTCTAGGAAAAAAAATACACAAAAGTGTGGGGGGAAAAAGCGACTGCTTACTGACTGCTTTCAAGAAGCATATGGTTAATTAAAAATTCACAAAATTTTAAAAAGGTAACGATTATCAACACCCTATTTTGGATATGGAAACTGAGGCTCAGAGATACTTTCTTGATCAAGATGCCATGATTTATTTATGGTCTAAGGCAGCATTCAAACCTGAGTAGATTTATTTCTGAAGGCTGCAATTTTATCAATTTTCCTATTTTAGTTAAAAATACGGATTCCAGGGATTTCCCTGGTGGTCCAGTGCTTAAGACTCTGCAATCCTAAAGCAAGGGGTCTGGGTTTGATCCTTGGTCAGGGAACTAGATCCTACAAGCTGAAACTAACAGCCAGTGCAGACAAATTTAAATGTAAATACACTCTGAGCTCTGTCCCAGTTCTGTTGGGCCAGAATACCTGGGCCCAGGAGCTTAGACTTTGCCTTTAAATGACCTCCTTGGGAGATCTGTATGAGCACTAAAGGGAAATGCTCATTTCATCTATTCAGTGACCAGCTTAACCAACTAGAGGTCATGAGTAGAGAGGCAGGGTTGATCTTGGGTGGTCTGAGTCTTAAGTCACTTGTCCAATTCCCATTTTATGTCAGCAGCAAAGGTCTTGAAATACTCTAGGGCTGATTTGGCTCAGAGCACGTGATATATTTTGAAACTGAGAGCTTTGTTGCCTGGGCAACTGTTCTCCTTTCTTTGTTAAAAAGATTCTCTGAAACCCTTTTCATTCCTTAGCCGATCAACAGTGTGGCTTATGGACTGGGTCTCTGCTGCTAAGTCAGACAGATTTAGATTTGCATTCTAGCTATGCTACTGATGATTTGTCTGATCCTGGCCAGATGACTTAAGCCTGAAGTCTGAAAAATGAGTATATTTATAACAACATTATTGAGTTGAAGTGAATATTAAATGTTACAGTAAAAGTGAGATAACTAGTACTTGTCTCATAATTTGTTCTTCAGTAGCTCAGTCATGCCTGACTCTTTGCAACCCTATGGACTGCAGCACACCAGGCATCCGTGTCCTTCACCATGTCCTGGATATTCCTCAAACACATGTCTGTTGAGTCAGTGATAATCCAACCATCTTGTCTTCTGTCATCCTCTTCTCTTCCTGCCTTCAATCTTTCCCAACATCAGGGTCTTTTCTAATGAATTGGCTCCATGGATCAGGTGGCCAAATTATTGGAGCTTCAGCTTCAACATCAGTCCTTCCAATGAGTATTCAGGACTGATTTCCTTTAGGATTGATCTCCTTGTAGTCCAAAGGTCTCTCAAGAGTCTTCTCTAATACCATAGTTCAAAAACATCAGTTCTTTGGTGCTCAGCCTTCTTTATGATTCAACTCTCACATCCATACATGACTACTGGAAAAACCATAGCTTTGACTATACAGACCTTTGTGAGCAAAGGAATGTCTCTGCTTTTTAATACACTGTCTAGGTTTGACATAATTCTCAGAGATTATGGCCTTTCCCTCTAGATCCATTACTAGTCAAGGTTCTTTATGGTCTATCTCCATGAATTACTGCTTCTTTTTTCCCTTTGAGGATATCATCCTGTGGGTGTTCAGCCTTTATTACGAGTCCTTCATCCAGCATCTTATCTTCCTTAGGACACAAGCCTTGTTGCTTATGGCTCACTGAAATTTACTCTCTAGTTTATCAGAAATCACTGGATACTTGGGGGTAGCTTTTTGCTTTAATGTTTAGTTATCTTGCTGAATTTGTGCTTTTTTTTTTTTTTTTTAACAAGTTTGACCATGAAGGATTTCTATTACTTTCTTGCCAACTCTGTTGCTAGGCATTTAACAAAATGCTTTGTATATTTTTTCAGCATTGGTAAGTGTTTTTTATTAGGAGACATTTTCATTATGCTTAGTCAGCTATTTTGCCAGAAAGAGAAGTTTTGAAGTGTTTCTTGGAATTTTTAACATACAAAGAAAGTGAATTTGATATTAAACTTGAATTTTTGGGGGCTTTTCCTTTTTTCAGCCTTACGTTTGTAAAGGGATTTAATTTGAGGATTTTAATTTCTTTCTAGGAACTTCATGGTAAGCAGGCTTAAACTTATACATAGGGTGTCTAGTGTATTTGGAGTGGTTTTTTTTTTTTTTCCTTAAAGGATTTGTGTTTTGCAGAACTATTGGTAATATATTTTGGACACTGTGGATGGACTAAAGTGAAAATAGAATAAGGTTATAAATGTTCTCCCTTGAATGAAAAGTGGCGTTGGGATCAATTTAATTGGTGAACTCCTAGGGACTATTTTAGAGCCTTCTAGGGGCAAAACTGGGGGCAAAACATTGTTCAGCAGAATCTTTATTAATAATATAGATGCTAATATGCTCTCTATCTGTTTTACACCTTTCTCTATATAAATTTAGAACTTTGGCAGAAGAGAAAGTGTGATTTATTGGGTCCTCTCAAGCTCCAGTAATTTTTTTCATAAGTATATTACTCAACAATGTTATAACACTGGATAAGAATAAATCCTTTTTTATTATTTGGTTAGTATCAGGACATTTAAGATGACTTCCTTCCCACTTCACCCGCCATTTCCCAGCCCAAGGTTTAAATCATTAAATTGAGAGAAAATCATTAGCACTCCAAGTTCATTTCTCATCCAATGGCTGATTCCTTCCAGAAACTCTAGCAGCATCCCTGCAATAAAATAAAATTAGATCAAAAGTATTATCGGTTTGGCAGGTGTTATCAGAGAAGGCAATGGCACCCCACTCCAGTACACTTGCCTGGAAAATCCCATGGATGGAGGGCCTGGTGGGCTGCAGTCCATGGGGTCACGAAGAGTCAGACATGACTGAGCAACTTCACTTTCACTTTTCACTTTCATGCATTGGAGAAGGAAATGGCAATCCACTCCAGTGTTCTTGCCTGGAGAATCCCAGGGCTGGGGGAGCCTGGTGGGCTGCTGTCTATGGGGTCGCCCAGAGTCAGACATGACTGAAGAGACTTAGCAGCAGCAGCAGCAGCAACAGCGAGTTCAGTTTGAACTCAAACAGAGGAGTTCAAGGATACCTCTTTTGATAGTAGAGAAGAATCTGGATGCTCCTCAAATGCTCTGTCTGGCAAGTGTTTCCCTATCTAAGGCTGATAAGGAAAAGAGCAAGAACGGCTTAACCAATTGTTTAATGATTGTTTTGCTCTATCTGATTTTCTGAGTAGAAAAGATTTAATGGAGTAACTAGGACTGCTGAAAAAGCAATTTGATGTCATTCTATGACAAGTACAATAAGTAGATCTTTGTTTTTGACCGGTAGTATAGGAGTGTTGAAGCCCACTGCATTGGTCCGCCTTAGCCTAAAGTCTTGTCTCTGGGACCGAATTCCTGTACAAGCCTGGAGTTACTTGTTGGGGATAGTTACTCCTTTTTGTAGATGAGGACACTGACCTTGAGAAGTTGGCTAGAATAATGTCTGTAAGGTACTTACAGCACTCAATAAATTAGAGCTGGAGTGAAGACATTACTTTACAATGTAACCTTTTACCAAGTAAGCGCATTGCCAATGGGCTTGGAAAAGACGGACGAGTTTATATAGGGTTTTGTGTGGCATATTACAAATCACATACACTCACTATTTGTGTATTAAGAAATTAAGAGATGACTTTCAACATTCTTAACTCACCTCCCTCCTATCAGTTTGGTGACACTAGAGCCTTAACAATTATATTTCCTCCCAATGTATGGCCATAGTACTGTAATTTCCATTTGTGCAGATCCATATCATTCTGAAATTTAAGACTTGCTTTTCTTTAATATATCATTGGCTGCATATATTATCTTTTGCTGAATTCTCTGTTCTGGCCATCTCTATACTTTGCTAACCTGCTAACTTGTGCTATGATGGTGGGAAGGATTTTGTAATAGTGAGAGAAGAGCAATAGGGTCTGAAAAGGATGCCTCATAACCCAGTTCTATGGTGCTCCTGAAGCATCCTCATCGTACTGCTGAAGTAACTCAGGATTTTACTATTTACCTATATCCTATGTACTGTTATGTTCAAATTGAAGCTCTCAAAATGGTTTATGTGAAAACAAAAGAACTACTATTTATATTTAGCTTTTAATTTCTTCCTTTAAAAATTCTAAAGTTAGCATATTTTAAAGTATAGTATCCATATATATTTTCTAAATAATATACAGATACTGTGAATACCTCACACTCATTATTTTTAACTGATGGGACAGTAATTATATTTGCAGAGTTGACCATTATCAATTCTAATATATTAATAAAGGCAAAACTCATATTTAGTAATAAGACTATCCAAAGTTTACATATCATTTATATCCAGTAATAGCTGAACTTCTATTACTCAGATTTTTATTTTTTAAATTTTTATTTGTTTATTTATTTATTTCAAATTTTAGTTGGAGGCTAATTACTTTACAATATTGTGGTGGTTTTTGCCATACACTGACATGAATCAGCCATGGGTGTACATGTGTTCCCCATCCTGAACCCCCCCTCCCTCCTCCCTCCCCATCCCATCCCTCTGGGTCATCCCAGTGCACCAGCCCTGAACACCCTGTCTCGGGCAGCGAACCTGGGCTGGTGATCTGTTGCACATATGATAATATATATGTTTCAATGCTATTCTCTCAAATCATCCCACCCTCACCTTCTCCCAGAGTCCAAAAGTTTGTTCTTTACATCTGTGTCTCTTTTGCTGTCTCGCATATAAGGTCATAATTACCATCTTTCTAAATTCCATATATATGCATTAGTATACTGTATTGGTGTTTTTCTTTCTGACTTACTTTACTCTGAATAATGGGCTCCAGTTTCATCCACCTCATTAGAACTGATTCAATGCATTCTTTTTAATAGCTGAATAATATTCCATTGTGTATATGTACCATAGCTTTCTTATCCATTTGCCTGCCGATGGACATCTAGGTTGCTTTCATGTCCTGGCTATTATAAACAGTGCTGCGATGAACATTGGGGTACATGTGTCTCTTTCAGTTCTGGTTTCCCCTGTGTTTATGCCCAGCAGTGGGATTGCTGGGTCGTATGGCAGTTCTATTTCCAGTTTTTTAAGGAATCTCCACACTGTTCTCCATAGTGGCTGTACTAGTTTGCATTCCTGCCAACAGTGTAAGAGGGTTCCTTTTTCTCCACACCCTCTCCAGCATTTATTGTTTGTAGATTTTTTTTGATAGCAGCCATTATGACTGGCATGAGATGGTACTTCACTGTGGTTTTGATTTGCATTTCTCTGATAATGAGTTATGTTGAGCATCTTTTTCATGTGTTTGTTAGCCATCTGTATGTCTTCTTTGGAGAAATGTCTATTTAGTTCTTTGGCCCATTTTTTGATTGGGTCACTTATTTTTCCGGAATTGAGCTGCAGGAATTGCTTGTATATTTTTGAGATTAATTCTTTGTCAGTTGCTTCATTTGCTATTATTTTCTCCCATTCTGGAGGCTGTCTTTTCACCTTGCTTATAGATTCCTTCATTGTGCAAAAGCTTTTAAGTTTAATTAGGTCCCATTTGTTTATTTTTGCTTTTATTTCCATTATTCTGGGAGGTGGGTCATAGAGGATCCTGCTATGATTTATGTCAGAGAGTGTTTTGCTTGTTTTCCTCTAGGAGTTTTATAGTTTCTGGTGTTACATTTAGATCTGTAATCCATTTTGAGTTTATTTTTGTGTATGGTGTTAGAGAGTGTTCTAGTTTCATTCTTTTACAAGTGGTTGACCAGTTTTCCTAGCACCACTTGTTAAAGAGATTGTCTTTTCTCCATTGTATATTCTTGCCTCCTTTGTCAAATATAAGGTGTCCAGAGGTGCACGGATTTATCTCTGGGCTTTCTATTTTGTTCCATTGATCTATATTTCTGTTTTTGTGCCAGTACCATACTGTCTTGATGACTATAGCTTTGTAGTAGAGCCTGAAGTCAGGCAGGTTGATTCCTCCAGTTCTATTCTTTTTTCTCAAGATTGCTTTGGCTATTCGAGGTTTTTTGTATTTCCAGACAAATTGTGAAATTATTTGTTCTGCTGCTGCTGCTGCTAAGTTGCTTCAGTCGTGTCTGACTCTGTGCGACCCCATGGATGGCAGCCCACCAGACTCCCCCGTCCCTGGGATTCTCCAGGCAAGAACACTGGAGTGGGTTGCCATTGCCTTCTCCAATGCATGAAAGTGAAAAGTGAAAGTGAAGTCGCTCAGTCGTGTCTGACTCTTAGCGACCCCACGGACTGCAGCCTACCAGGCTCTTCCATCCATGGGATTTTCCAGGCAGGAGTACTGGAGTGGGGTGCCATTTGTTCTAGTTCTCTGAAAAATATCTTTGGTAGCTTGATAGAGATTGCATTGAATCTATAGATTGCTTTGGGGGTAGTATCCTCATTTTTACTATATTGATTCTTCTGATCCATGAACATGGTATATTTCTCCATCTATTTGTATCATCTTTGATTTCTTTCATCAGTGTTTTATAGTTTTCTATATATAGTTCTTTGGTTTCTTTAGGTAGCTTTATTCCTAAGTATTTTATTCTTTTCATCACAATGGTGAATGGAATTGCTTCTTTAATTTCTCTTTCTGTTTTCTCATTGTTAGTGGATAGGAATGCAAGAGATTTCTGCGTGTTAATTTTATATCTTGCAACTTTACTATATTCATTGATTAGCTCTAGTAATTTTCTGGTGGAGTCTTTAGGGTTTTCTATGTAGAGGATCATGTCATCTGCAAACAGTGAGAGTTTTACTTCTTCTTTTCCAATCTTGATTCCTTTTATTTCTTTTTCTTCTCTGATTGCTGTGGCTAAAGCTTCCAAAACTATGTTGAATAGTAGTGGTGAGAGTGAGCATCCTTGTCTCATTCCTGACTTTAGGGGAAATACTTTTAATTTTTCACCATTGAGGATAATGTTTGCTGTGGGTTTATCATATATGGCTTTTATTATGTTGAGGTATGTTCCTTCTATGCCTACTTTCTGGAGGGTTTTTATCATAAGTGGATGTTGAGTTTTGTCAAAGGTCTCTCTGCATCTATTGAGATAATCATAGGGTTTATATCTTTCAATTTGTTAATGTGGTGAATTACATTGATTGATTTGTGGATATTGAAGAATCCTTGCATCTCTGGGATAAAGCCCACTTGGTCATGATATATGATCTTTTAAATACGTTGTTGGATTCTGTTTGCTTGAATTTTGTTAAGGATTTTTGCATCTATGTTCATCAGTGATATTGGCCTGAAGTTTTCTTGTTTTGTGGCATCTTTGTCTGGTTTTGGTATTAGGGTGATGGTGGCCTTATAGAATGAGTTTGGAAGTTTACCTTCCTCTGCAATTTTCTGGAAGAGTTTGAGTAGGATAGGTGTTAGCTCTTTTCTAAATTTTCAGTAGAATTCAGCTGTGAAGCCATCTGGTCCTGGGCTTTTGTCTGTTGGAAGATTTCTGATTACACTTTTGATTTCTGTGCTTTTGATGGGTCTGTTAAGATTTTCTGTTTCTTCCTGGTTCAGTTTTGGAAAGTTATATTTTTCTAAGAATTTGTCCATTTCTTCCAAGTTGTCCATTTCATTGGCATATAGTTGCTGATAGTCCAAAATCACTGCAGATGGTGACTGCAGCCATGAAATTAAAAGACACTTACTCCTTGGAAGAAAAGTTATGACCAACCTAGATAGCATATTCAAAAGCAGAGACATTACTTTGCCGACTAAGGTCCGTCTAGTCAAGGCTATGGTTTTTCCAGTGGTCATGTATGGATGTGAGAGTTGGACTGTGAAGAAAGCTGAGTGCCGAAGAATTGATGCTTTTGAACTGTGGTGTTGGAGAAGACTCTTGAGAGTCCCTTGGACTGCAAGGAGATCCAACCAGTCCATTCTGAAGGAGATCAGCCCTCGGATTTCTTTGGAAGGACTGATGCTGAAGCTGAAACTCCAGTATTTTGGCCACCTCATGAGAAGAGTTGACTCATTGGAAAAGACTCTGATGCTGGGAGGGATTGGGGGCAGGAGGAGAAGGGGACGACCGAGGATGAGATGGCTGGATGGCATCACGGACTCGATGGACATGAGTCTGAGTGAACTCTGGGAGATGGTGATGAACAGGGAGGCCTGGCATGCTGCGATTCATGGGGTCGCAAAGAGTCGGACACGACTGAGTGACTGAACTGAACTGAACTCAGTAGTCTCTTATGATCCTTTGTGTTTCTGTGTTGTCTGTTGTGATTTCTCCATTTTCATTTCTAATTTTGTTGATTTGATCCTTCTCCCTTTTTTTCTTGATGAGTCTGGCTAATGACTTGTCAATTTTATTTATCTTCTCAAAGAACCAGCTTTTAGCGTTATTGATTTTTGCTATGGTCTCTTTTGTTTCTTTTGCATTTATTTCTGCCCTAATTTTTATGATTTCTTTCCTTCTACTAACCATGGGGTTCTTCATTTCTTCTTATTCTAGTTGTTTTAGGTGTAGAGTTAGGTTATTTATTTGATTTTTCTCTTGCTTCTTAAGGTAGGCTTGTATTGCTATGAAACTTACCCTTAACAGTGCTTTTACTGAATCCCATGGGTTTTGGGTTGTTGTGTTTTCATTTTCATTTGTTTCTATGCATATTTTGATTTCTTTTTTGATTTCTTCTGTGACTTGTTGGTTATTCAGAAGTGTGTTGTTTAGCCTCCATATATTTGTATTTTTAATAGTTTTTTCCCTGTAATTGACATCTAACCTTACCGCATTGTGATCAGAAAAGATGCTTGAGATGATTTCAGTTTTTCTGAATTTACCAAGGCTAGATTTATGGCCCAGGATGTGATCTATCCTGGAGAAAGTTCCGTGTGCACTTGAGAAAAAGGTAAAATTCATTGTTTTGGGGTGAAATGTCCTATAGATTTCAATTAGATCTAACTGGTCTATTGTATCATTTAAAGTTTGTGTTTCTTTGCTAATTTTCTGTTTAGTTGATCTATCCATAGGTGTGAGTGGGATATTAAAGTCTCCCACTATTTTTGTGTTACTGTTAATTTCCCCTTTCATACTTGTTAGCATTTGTCTTACATATTGCGGTGCTCCTATGTTGGGTGCGTATATATTTATAATTGTTATATCTTCTTCTTGGATTTTATCCTTTGATCATTATGTAGTGTCCTTCTTTGTCTCTTTTCACAGCCTTTATTTCAAAGTCTATTTTATCTGATATGAGAATTGCTACTCCTGCTTTCTTTTGGTCTCCATTTGCGTGAAATACCTTTTCCCAGCACTTCACTTTCAGTCTGTATGTGTCCCTTGTTTTGAGGTGGGTCTCTTGTAGGCAGCATATATAGGGGTCTTGTTTTTGTATCCATTCAGCCAGTCTTTGTCTTTTGGTTGGGGCATTCAACCCATTTACATTTAAGGTAATTATTGATAAGTATGATCCCATTGCCATTTACTTTGTTGTTTTGGGTTCAAGTTTATAAACCTTTTCTGTGTTTCCTGTCTAGAGAAGATCCTTTAGCATTTGTTGAAGAGCTAGTTTGGTGGTACTGAATTCTCACAGCTTTTGCTTGTCGGTAAAGCTTTTGATTTCTCCTTTGTATTTGATTGAGATCCTTGCTGGGTACAGTAATCTGGGTTGTAGATTTTTCTCTTTCATCACTTTAAGTATGTCTTGCCATTCCCTTCTGGCTTGTAGAGTTTCTATTAAAAGATCAGCTGTTATCCTTATGAGGATCCCCTTGTGTGTTATTTATTGTCTTTCCCTTGCTGCTTTTAATATTTATTCTTTGTGTTTGATCTTTGTTAATTTGATTAATATGTGTCTTGGGGTGTTTTGCCTTGGATTTATCCTGTTTGGGGCTCTCTGGGTTTCTTGGACTTGACTGGCTATTTCCTTCCCCATTTTAAGGAAGTTTTCAACTATTATCTCCTCAAATATTTTCTCATGGCCTTTCTTTTTGTCTTCTTCTTCTGGGACTCCTATGATTCGAATGTTGGGGCGTTTAACATTGTCCCAGAGGTCTCTGAGGTTGTCCTCATTTCTTTTAATTCTTTTTTTCTTATTTCTTCTCTGCTTCATTTATTTCCACCATTCTATCTTCCACCTCACTTATCCTATCTTCTGCCTCAGTTATTCTAATGTTGGTTCCCTCCAGAGTGCTTTTGATCTCAGTTATTGCATTATTCATTATTGACTGACTCTTTTTTATTTCTTCTAGGTCCTTGTTAAACTTTTCTTGCATCTTTTCAATCCTTGTCTCCAGACTATTTACTTGTAACTCCATTTTGTTTTCAAGATTTTGGATCATTTTTACTATCATTATTTTGAATTCTTTGTCAGGTAGACTCCCTATATTCTCCTATTTTGTTTGATTTGGTGGGCTTTTATCATGTTCTTTTACCTGCTCAATATTTCTCTGCCTTTTCATCTCATTTAGATTTCTGTGTTTGGGGTGGCCTTTCTGTATGCTGGAAGTTACTCTTCCACAGTTCCTCTTTATTGTGGAAGGTTCCTGTGGGTGGGGTTGGACGAGTGGCTTGTCAAGGTTTCCTGGTTAGGGAAGCTTGCATCAGTGTTCTGGTGGGTGGAGCTGGATCTCTTCTCTCTGGAGTGGAATGAATGGTCCAGTAGTGAGTTTTGAGGTGTCTGTGGGTTTGGTGTGACTTTTGGCCACCTGTATTTTAATGCTCACAGTTATGTTCCTGCTTTGTTGGAAAATTAGCTTGGTATATCTTGCTCTGCAACTTGTTGGTTCTTGGGTGAAGCTTGGTTTCAGTGTAGGTATGGAGGTTTTTGGATGAGATCTTATTGATTAATGTTCCCTGGAGTTAGGAGTTTTCTGGTATTCTCAAGTTTTGGATTTAAGCCTCCTGTCTCTGGCTTTCAGTCTTATTTTTACAGTAGCCTCAAGACTTCTCTGTGCATACAGCACTGATGATAAAACATCTAGGTTAATGGTGTAAAGATTCTCCACAGTGAGGGACTCCCAGAGAGGTTCACAGAGGTACATGGAGAAGAGAAGAAGGAGGTGGGAGATAGAGGTGACCAGGAGGAGAAGAGGGGGAATCAAAAGGGGCAAGAGCAATCTAGCTAGTAAGCAATTCCCTATTTGCTCTCCACAGTCTGGAACACTCAGAGAGGTTCATGGAGTTACATAGAGAAGAGAAGAAGGAGGAAGGAGATAGAGGTGACCAGTAGGAAAGGAGGGGGAGTCAAAAGGCGAGAGACCAATCTAGCCAGTAATCAGTTCCCTAAGTGTTCTCCACAGCCCAAAACACCCAAAGAGATTCACAGACTTAAGTAGAGTAGAGAAGAGGGAGGGAGGAGATAGAAGTCACCTGGGGGAGAAAAAGGAGAGTCAAAAGGGGACAGAGCAATCAAGCCAGTAATCACACTCCTAAGTAAAAATGGTTGCTGAAGATTGGATTCTTAAAGGTACAAAATTGATAACACATACCAAAAAGCAAAGATTAAAAATCCAGAGTAGAGGTTAGACTCTCAAAAATATAATATAAAAAAAAATTGCAAAAATTATAATATATGGAGAAGGCAGTGGCACCCCACTCCAGTACTCTTGCCTGGAAAATCCCATGGATGGAGGAGCCTGGTAGGCTGCAGTCCATGCTAAGGGTCAGACACGACTGAGCAACTTCCCTTTCACTTTTCACACTTTGCAAAAATTATAATATATATATATGAAAATTGCTTTAAAAACAGGGTCTTTTTTTTGCAAGGTAATAGGTTTTAAAAATGAAAATTAAAAGAGCAATAAAGAACTTAAAAATTAAAAAAATTTAAAAATGATAA
Source organism: Oryx dammah (assembly GCF_014754425.2). NCBI lineage: Eukaryota > Metazoa > Chordata > Mammalia > Artiodactyla > Bovidae > Oryx > Oryx dammah. The sequence continues at coordinate 19,574,188 of NW_024070209.1, forward strand.
TAGTAAAATATATCTAGGAATTTCTCTGGAGCTGTTGAGGGCAGTGTGGGGTCAGTTCAGTTTCAGATAGTTCCTTGTTCCAGCTTACACTTCTTTTCAAGGTCTATATGCCCCTTCCAATGTAGCCAATGCTAACTGCAGGGTTTTAATCTTTTGCACCTGTCATTTCCAAAGCGGTTCCCTCTTTGTTTACTTTGGCTTCTTTTATTTGCAAATCTCTTTAGTGTCTAACTTCTGCCCTGACATAAGGGGACGGAGGTGGTCATTTATTTAGGCTCACTTGTTCAATTGTGCTGCGGGGAGGGAGGAACACTGCAAACAAATATCACTGGCATGTGTGGGGAGTGTTTGCATTGTCTGGGCCACACTGGGTTTGCCCCCACTCACAGCGTGTGTGCTTTCCTGGTCTACACTGCTCAGGCTCCAGGTTGCTCTGCAGGGGAACTGTCTAAGCGAGCCCTGGGTTGCGAGCACTTCCCAGGTCTAAGCTGCTCAGGTTCAGGTTCTTGGGTACTCCACAAAGGCACAGACTCGGTCGGGTGTGTGTTTTGTGTCCTTCCCAGGTCTGAGCAGCTCAGGCGACCAGGTGCTTGGTGAGCACACTCTCCCCAGGTGGGGCGATGTGTCTTATCACCTCCCCAGTCCCAGCCGCTCAGTTTCCTGGGTGTGCAGCGGGAGCGCTGTCTCAGTTGTGCCGTGTGTCTCCTTGGGGATTTGATCTCTGGTTGCAACCCTCCTGGTGGATGTCAACTGTCCAGGATCCCAGGAAGCCTTAGCAACTGGGAGCCTGCTTGCAGTTTGGTAGAGGATGCCATCTCTGGGACTGACTTTGCCCCTTGCCTTCTGGCTCTGGCTGTCGCCCGCCTGCCTCTCTGCCTCTGGTGGGGGATGGGCCGGTCCGCTGCCAGCTAGCTCTCTTCTGGTATTTGCTCAGTTCTTTGTTCTGTGAGCTGGCCAGGCAGTGCCGTAGGGTTAGAGCTTTTCGTGGGAAAGTTCTCTCTCTCTCTTTTTCTCTCTCTCTCTGGCTCTCCCACAGTTTGGGTTGCTATCTCACATTAGCTCCCTCAGATTGTCCTCAGGGTGCTCAGGCCCGGTCCTTACCCCAAGCAATGCAGCCTGTGCATCCTGTTCAGCCCCCCTTGCTGGTGGCTGACACATCGTCTGGGCTACTTCTCCACTGGGAGTTGCGGTTAGGTGTGTAATCTGTGGGTTTTATTTATTTATTTTTTCCTCCCGATTATGTTGCCGTCTGAGATGCCAAAGCTCCCCACAGACCCACAGGTGAGAGGGTTTCCTGGTGTTTGAAAGCTTCTCTTTTATGACTCCCTCCCCAGGATGGGTCTCTGTCCCTAACTCCTTTGTCTCTCTTTTTATCTTTTATATTTTGTTCTACCTCCTTTCAAAGACAATGGGCTGCATTTCTGGGTGTCTGGTGTCCTCCGCCTGCATTCAGAAGTTGTTTTGTGGTATTTGCTCAGCGTTCAAATGATCTTTTGATGAATTTGTGGGGGAGAAAGTGGTCTCCCCATCCTATTCCTCTGCCATCTTAGGACCCCCCCCACCAGTCAAATTTTTAAATTTTGTTTTTTGTAAAATCATGTCTAAATTGTTTGATAGCAATAAATAAACTGAAAAAGCGTAAGTAGAAAGGAGATAGGACTAAATCTCTTTAGAGATGTTGTTGTTCAGTCACTCAGTTGTGTCTGACTCTTTGCAACCCCATGGACTGCAGCATGCCAGGCTTCCTGTCCTTCACCATCTCCCGGAGCTTGCTCAAACTCAAGTCCATTGATTCAGTGATGCCATCCAGCCATCTCATCCTCTGTCATCCCCTTCTCCTCCTGCCTTCAATCTTTCCCAGCATCAAGGCCTTTTCTAATGAGTCCGCTCTTCACATCAGGTGGCCAAAGTATTGGAGCTTCACCTTCAGCATCAGCCTTTCAAATGAATATTCAGGACTGATTTCCTTTAAGATTGACTGCTTTGATTTCCTTGCTGTTGAAGGGACTCTCAAGTCTTTTCCAACACCACAGTTCAAAAGCATCAGTTCTTTGACACTCAGCTTTCTTTATGACCCAACTCTCACATCCATACATGACCACTGGAAAAACCATAGCTTTGACTACACGGATCTTTGTTGGTAAAGTAATGTCTCTGATTTTTATTATGCTATGTTGGTCATAGCTTTTCTTCCAAGGAGCAAGTGCCTTTTAATTTCATGGCTGCAGTCACCATCTGCGGTGATTTTGGAGCCCAGGAAAATAAAGTTTATCACTGTTTCCATTGTTTCCCCATCTATTATTTGCCATGAAGTGATGAGACCAGACGTCATGATCTTTTTTTTTGAATGTTGAGTTTTAAGAGATATTAGTTAGCTAAATTTTGAAGGAAAAATGCTTTTTTTTAAAAAAGACTTTTTCCCTAAAATGAAGTATCCCAGGGTAGTATGAAATGTATTTCTAAGAGATTCACATAGAAGTTTCAAATGTCACACCCTAATTTAAAAACAGACTTTCATTTAAATGTCTATTTTGGTTTTCCATATGCAAAAAAGAGTTTGTCTCTTTTAAGTAAGTGGGGAAGAGAGGAGGACCCAAGGCGATTGGAGATGATTCCCAGTGGAGAGAAAGGCTAACTGTAGTATTAAGAGAAAGAAGACAGCCATAAAAGGAAGAAAAAGAGCTGAAGTTCACCCCTTCTTGTGAAATTTTAAAATTCTCTGGAGTGTGGGAGAGCATTCAATATGGTCTGAAGTATGGGAGTTCCCTGTGGTAAAGATGGTCTGAAGTATGTGAGAGAATTCATGATGGCTGCTGACTTAGTTTCCTTGGGCTGTTGTAACAAAGGACCATGAGCTGAGTTGCTTAAAACAATGGAAATCTAGTCTCTCAAAGTTCTTGAGGCTGAAAGTCTGAAAGATTCAAGGAGATCCTTCCTTGATTCTTGAAAATTCTGGTAGCCCAGGTCTTCCTTGACTTACAGCAGCCTCACCCCAGTCTCTGTCTCCTCACCATTTCCCCTCTTCATCTCTGTTCAAATTTCACTCTTCTTGTAAAGCTATCAGTCATACTGGATTCGATTCTACTCAAGTATGACTTCATCTTATCCAATTACACTCTCAGTGACCTTGTATCCAAATTCTGAGGTATTGGTTGTCTTTTTTTTTTTTTTGGTGGTGGGGGTGGGGCGGTGGTTGAAAATCCAACACATAACAGCTGTTGAGTATTCTATAGTTTCTTGGGAGGAGAGAGGGAGGGATCATGTAGTGATTCTGGATTTGCAGGCTGTGAGTGGGAGGTGAACTATAAAGCATGAGAATGAAGTGGAGACGATTAGACATTCTAAGTCAGGACATGAACTTGGAGATCTGGACAAATACTGTGGGGAATTAGGGAAGAGAGAAATTGCCCACATTCATTGCTAGCTATTACATTAATATTAAATCGGGTGCTCTTGTTCATTAACTTTCTGGAGTGGTCTTGGAAGGTTTGTTTGCAAGTGGGTCAGTGAGTGGATAAGTGAGGGCCACTGTTAACCGGACTCCTCCTCCCCTTGCTGCAAGGCCACGCCCCCTCTGCATGGCTGCTGCCCAGTCTATTTAGCACATAATCCATGCTGATTGATGCCATTTCAGTTGTTATATCTCTTAAATAACACCCCTGGGAATAGCTATTTAAATAAATTATCACTCTAAGTAAGCAGAGACATTACTTTGCCGACTAAGGTCCGTCTAGTCAAGGCTATGGTTTTTCCAGTGGTCATGTATAGATGTGAGAGTTGGACTGTGAAGAAAGCTGAGTGCCGAAGAATTGATGCTTTTGAACTGTGGTGTTGGAGAAGACTCTTGAGAGTCCCTTGGACTGCAAGGAGATCCAACCAGTCCATTCTGAAGGAGATCAACCCTGGGATTTCTTTGGAAGGAATGATGCTGAGGCTGAAACTCCAGTACTTTGGCCACCTCATGCGAAGAGTTGACTCATTGGAAAAGACTCTGATGCTGTGAGGAATTGGGGGCAGGAGAAGAAGGGGATGACCGAGGATGAGATGGCTGGATGGCATCACTGACTCGATGGACGTGAGTCTGAGTGAACTCCGGGAGATGGTGATGGACAGGGAGGCCTGGCGTACTGTGATTCATGGGGTCGCAAAGAGTCAGACACGACTGAGCGACTGAACTGAACTGAACTGAAGTAGTGAGGTGGAGTCAGCACAGAAAAAAAAATTTTTTAAGAGTTATTAAAAAAAATAATTTATTTTTGGCTGTGCTGGCTGTTCATTGCTGCATGTTTTTCTCTAGGTTTGGGGATGGGCGGGAGGGCTATTGTTTGTTGCATGCATCAGCTTCTCTTTGTGGTGGCTTCTCTTGTTGCGGCAGGTGGGCTCAATAGTTGTGTTTCCCGGACTCTAGAGCACAGGCTCAATAGATGTGCTGCAAGGGCTTGCTTGCTCCAAAGCATGTGGGATCCTCCTGGATCAGGGATGGAACCTATGTCTCCTGCACTGGCAGGAGATTTCTTTACCACTGAGCCACCAGAGACGCCCAGGAAAAAATTTTAAAGAAATTGGTGGTAAAAGGAAGGTTATGGTGGTTTGATGTGAGAACATGTTATTTTATTTGTAAATTTTATTAAATATTTTTAACTTTAATTTTTTTTAACTTTAATTTTTAAATGATGAAATTTGAATGTGTTTATTGCCCAATGGGAGGTCTTAAGGCCCTGCTGTGGGCAGGAGAGTTTGGGGTCAGGCACGTCTGGGCTGGGTTAGCACTGGAAGGCAGGTAAGTGTTCCTATTTGGGAACATTTAACATTTTACTCCAGGCCTGACCTTTTCTCAAGTGTCCTCCAGCTTCTGAGACAGGGGATCTTGGATGAGTGTCCTAATTCATGGATGCTTTCTTAGTTTGGAATCCACCCTGGCCATCTGGCAGGCAAGGATATGACTGTTTTCTCCTCATGAGGACCATGGCACTCGGGCATGCTCACACATACTACCGCCAGAGGCAAGCAGCTTGGGAGAAGCCAGGGCCATTCTTGATTTCCTTCCTGTTTTTCTATCCTTCAGTGGCCAACTGACCTAGTTTTCAATGGGAATAAAGGACCTATTGGCTTGATTTAATATTTTTACCAGTATAATTTTATCTAAGAGTTTTATGCTTTTGAGTTAATAGAATTTATTTTAAAATTAAATCTTCTTCCTTCTACCAACTCTGGGTTTAATTTGTTCTTCTTTTTCTAGTTCTTTGAGGAATAAAATTGTATATTCTTTTTTTTTTCTTTTTTAATAGAGGCATTTATTGCGACAACCTTCCTTCTTAGAATTGCTTTTGCTGCATCCCCTAAAGTTTGATATGTTGTACTTGTGTTTTCATTTGAGTCAAGATTCTTTTAGATTTCCCTGTTGATTTCTTCTTTGACCTATTGATTGTTCAGGAGCGTTCTATTTAATCATGACATATTTGTGAATTTTTCAGTTTTCATCTTTGGATTTCTAGTTTCATACCATCGCCAGTTTCTGAGCTTTTCTCTGAGTGAGTTGCTCCATATATATTTGTAAATTTGTTTCATGAGTGGAGGGAATTTTATGAGCTTCCTGTGCTGTCATCATGGTTCCTATTAAATTCTAAATCTATCTTATTATTTTTATAACAAATTAATATATTGCAATTCAAGAAATTTTTGAAAATTGAAAAATAGAAGAAATTACGCTAAGTATTATCATCCTTCTCCGGGAGGAGAGGGTGACAACAGAGGAAGAGATGGTTGGATGGCATCACCAGCTCAATGGACATTGAGTTTGAGCAAGCCCTGAGAGGTGGTGAAGGACAAAGAAGCCTGGTGTGCTGCTGTCCATAGGGTTGAAAAGAGTCAGACATGACTGAAAAACAACAACAATTACTATCCATAAAAAACTACAGTTAGTGGTTGACTTCTTTCTTTGCATTGTCAATATAGTTATGATTATACTGCATCAACAAAAATTTTCCCTGTCTTATAAAATTTGTTATAACATAAACACTTTCCATGTTATAACAAGTTCTTTATAAACATTTTGGTGGGTGCATAACATTCAACCATGTGAATGTGTGATACCTTATATAACTACTTACCTATTTTGCCATCAAATAAAATTGTGGACACTGTCAAGGACATTCTTGTGCAGTGTGAACAGGATAACTGGAGAACTTGATGACAGTGTATACATCTGTGTGGAGAAACAGTGTTCCCCAGGAGATCCACCAACTTTGGGGTAGAGTCCATGTATAAAGGGTAGTGCTTTAGTTAGTTCCTTAGCTCTCATGGGACTCTGATCCTGCCTGGGAAGGGACCTGGGGATTGATTAGGATGGGAGATAGCAAAGTGGCACTAGAGACTGTTTACTAGTCAACAGTATTTTCTTATAGTTTTAATTGAGGTCATACAAAACACACTGTCTTGTAGCTCTTGTACTTAGAAGACTAGAGGTGAGATTTCACTGGCCCTTAATTTCCTTAGTGACTCTTTATAGAGAAGCTATGCTTACTATTTGTTCCTTTAACAGTGAAGTGTCTTGGATTGGCAAAAGAAACTGAAGAAGATACAAGTAAATGGAAAGATATCCCATGTTTATAGGATGAGAAGAGTTAAAATTGTTAAACTGTCCATACTATCCAAAACCATCCATAGATTCAATGCAATCCTTATCAAAATTCCAATGGCATTTTAAAATAGAAATTAAAAAAAATACTGAAATTCATATGGAATTACAAAAGACTTCAAATAACCAAAACAATTTTGAGAAAGAAGAACAAAGCTGGCAGCATCACATTCCTGATTTCAAACTATACTGCAAATAATATGCATAGAACAATATGTTATTAGCATAGAAACAGACACATAGATCAATGGAACACTATTGAGAGCCCAGGAATAAACCCATACATATATGGTTAACTAACATTGGCTAGGGAATATTCACTCAGTGGGTAAAGAATAGCCTCTTCAATAAATGGTGTTGGGAAAATTGGATATACTCATGCAAAAGAATGAAACTATACCACTGTGATACACCACACACAAATTTCAACTCAAAATGAATTAAAGACTTGAACATAAAACCCAAGACCTTAAAATTCCTAGGAAGAAACATAGAGAATTTGCTTCTCGGCATTGCAGTTTTATTCACAGTCCAAGACTTGGAAGCAACCTAAGTGTCCAACCATGGATGATGGAAAAAGAAGATGTGAGATACACACAGAGGATTATTATTCAGCCATAAAAAGGGAAATCCTGCTATTTGTGATGACATGGATAGATCTCGAGGGCATTATGCTAAGTGAAATAAGTTAGAGAAAGACAAATACTATACAACCTCACTTATATGTGGAACCTAAAAATATTGGACTCTACCGAAACAGAGACAATGGTAGTTGTCAGGGGCTCAGTAGAGGAAATGGGGAGATGCTGATCAAGATGTACAGTTTTTTTTTTAGTTCAAAATCTATTATTTGACTTTCCTTGTTATGTATAAGAAATAGTACAGTACAGAGACGTTCTGTGTACAGGCTGAGTGATATTCCTGCATGGGTTGGTGGAGCTTTTGAGACTCCAGCAAGATAATGATGTAAGGGTCTCAGCAAAGGGCCCCACGTCTAGGAGAATGGGGGCAGGAGAGTGAGGTGGGGCTGAACCAGGAGGCTGTGTCCAGGTCACCCAGGGTGACTAGGGGACTTTTCTTTTTTGCCAGAACAATGTGAAACCATTACAGGGAAATGTACAAACTTTTGATTGTAAGATGAATAAGGTCCCGGAATCTGGTGTATAGAATAGTGACTTTAGTTAACAATACTGTGTTATAAAGCTGGAAGTTACTCTGAGAATTGAGCTTTCATATTCTCACCATAACAACAAACTGGTAATTATATTAGGTAAGTATATATTATTGTGGCAGACATTTCGCAATATATACATGTATCAAAGTCACATTGTACACCTTAAACTTACACAGTATGTCAATTATATCTCATTAAAGCTGGAGAAAAAACAAAGAAAACCCAGTGAAGTGTCTTGCTGTGTTCTCAGGTTACCCTCGATGTAAGAATGACTGCTCCAGTTTCTCTCTTACTCAACGTAAAGGAAGAATTTTGTGAGTTATTCTAGGATATCACCACTAGGAGATGCACAAGACTCAAGGAAGTCAGAGAAAGCAGAACTAGATTTTTTTTGTTCCAGTTTTATCTGAGTTTTGCAGGCTCCTTTTGTTCTAAATCTATTGAAAACTAAGGGTGAAATATCTGTTTCTCAGATCCCATTAACTCCCCAAAGTGAAAAAAGTGGTTTTGCCCTTCGTTTGACCTAGTGAAATAGATGGAAGGAAAGGAAAAACCAGACTCCCTGTGATAAGGATAATAATAAATGTAGCACTTGATTCCTTTCAGGGAGATATGAACACTGTTTTGCCCCTTTGACCAGAAGATGATGATGATGGCAATGCAAATGGCTAACATTTATTGTGTTTTTACTTTGCTTCCTGCCAACAAATTTATATACTTCTTACCTTTTGTTCCCATGTACACTGTTTCAGTTCACTGATACAACAGTGTTATTATCCCCATTTTGCAGATGAGAAAACAGAATCCTAGAGAAGTCAAGGAACTTAACCCAAGTTACCCACCAAGTATACACCTGAACTGCAATGTAAACTCAAATCTCTGACACCAGAGCTCTGACCCCTTAATTCTAAAGGGGTTGAACTATAAACTATCAGTTCAGTTCAGTTCAGTCGCTCAGTCGTGTCCGACTGTTTGTGACCCCATGAACCGCAGCATGCCAGGCCTCCCTGTCCATCACCAACTCCCGAAGTCCACCCAAACCCATGTCCACTGAATCGGTGATGCCATCCAACCATCTCATCCTCTGTCGTCCCCTTCTCCTCCTGCCCTCAGTCTTTCCCAGCATCAGCTTCCTGGCTATTTTCCCAACTTGATAAATGAGAATCCATCTGATAGAGGTCAAGCCAGTTACAGGACTTGTCCTGGCTCACAGAGATGTCCAGATGGCTCACAGAGATGTCTAGACTTGGTGTTCATTCTCCTGATCCAGAGGTTTCCTGTTCTTTATCATGTAGGCTCGTCTGAAAAGGGACATGAGGGAAGAAAGAGGAAGAGGTGGGATTTTTGGTGGGGACACATTGAGGGGATCTTAACACAGAGGAAAAGCCAGAAGGCTGCTAGGTGGCAGACCCTTCTATCACCAGGTCCTTGTGGGCTACAGCTGCCTTGACCTTGGCTTGGGTCATGAACTAACTGGAGATTGTCTACATTTTGGTGCTGGGTAGAGCAAGCTGGGGCAGATGGGGCAGCTTGAACAAAAATGTGTAACCTTGTCTGACTCATCCTGGCTTTGGAACTGGTCAACAGTGGGTGGCAGCAATTCCTTCCTGGAAGGGGCAAGTGCTTTGAGTTCCTTTCTGCTACTCTTGCTTTATTTTGTCCTTGGTAGTGCTGGAGCGCAAAGTTTGATGATCTTATTATCTTATTCCTATGTTTGTAGGGATTTGTTTTACTCTGCCTAATCTTCTATCCCCTTGCTGCTTGTCTTCATGAGAGAGGCTCACAGCTGTCACTCAGGCAAACTTCACACTTACTCACTCCCACCACATCCTTGCCATCATAATCAGCTGCCTTTGCATGGAGACTTCACCCCCACAGTGATCCAAGACTTTACCCTCACAGTAATCCAAGACTTCGAAACTTGGCAGAGCCTCCTCCTGTGGTGGGTTAAGACCCTGTCCCAGGGGTCTCTTCTGTAATATATGGCACTGAACTACAGGGAGAGGTGGCATATTTATCTTCTCTGGAGGGGATGAGGGGCCAGACTAGCTAGTTGAAATCCTTAACTCTCTGGGAGGGCTGCTCTCTGATAGAGAGGAGTGGATTCTGGGGCAATGAGAAGGAGTCCCCAGTATTTCTATCTATAAATTATGAATGAGAAAACCAGGCTTTAAATCCCTCCTTCCTTCCTTTCTTCTTCTTCTTTTCTAATAGACTTGTAGGCACACAGGCATGTATTTCAGTTACAGTCAACAGTTTCGGTGACCTTTGTAACTTAAAAAACTACTGGACTGTGGGAGGTAGTAAAGCTAGAATTAGAATAGAGCTGGCTCAACTGGTGTATAAACCATCCTGGCTGCCAGTTTCATTTTCTGAAAATTAGAGATTTGGACAAGGAGAACTTTTGGAAATTTTAAAACTTGTTAATTCCAACATTTTATTTTGGGGAAAAAGTGGAAATTTCAAGCTGACTCTTTGAGTAAGACAATGATATAAATCTTTAAAAACATAAAGTGGAGAAGGGTGTGGGGGTGGGTCTTTAATTTCCTGGATTTTCATGGATTCAAAGTGTCGACTCTTGTCACAGCCACCTACGTGGTTTAACCCACTATAGGTTTCTAAGCTGAATCCACATAGAATATTCTTCAGACTTGTGTGGTAGTTGTACAAAGCTGACCATTTATAACCTGCTAGGGCTTAGTTATGTGTCTTAAACACTCATAAGACAAATAAATTGTCCTAGTGGTCTATATTTGGTGCCTTTTTTTTTTTTTTTTTTTTGCATCCCTGTGTACAGAGCTGAACTGAGCTGGTTGCTTGTTCTTGATGCAAATAAATATAATGGCCCAATTGTCTCCTTATGCCAGGGGGTGGACTATGAGCACACCCAGAGCCCTGTGGGAGCCCACAGAAGGGAGGTGGCTATTTGGACATTTAGTCTGTAACGGAGACAAGTTAATGATCCTGCCTGGGGCATTCCAGAGCTTATTTAATGATAAAATTGGACTCAAATTCTCCACCAGGGCTTGTAAGTTCTGTGCAACGCAGGATGGGGTGAGAGTGTAGTTAAGCACACATCTGAAAGGCATTTTAACCTGTGAGGAAACAGCAAATTCCCTTTGTGATTTGAAAATCCCCTCTATTTTAAAATGTGGCAAGACGTTGCCTTGAAAACACTGACTGCGCTGTGAGGCAGAGGGGATCAGGCAAAGGCATTAGTGACTTGGTGCACTTTTTGGCAAATGATGAAGCAAGGCAGGACCTTCAAATACAAGAGGGACTAGGTCAGGAATGAGGGAGATCCATGGAAAGAAGAGGTAAAAAAGAGGTGAGGGAAGAATGTACACGCCAGGAGTGAAGTCTGTTGTAAACTGTGTATAAATATGGGCTTACCTGTAGTAACAAACACATGCACAAAGTTAATAATTGGGAAAACTGGGAAGGCAGGTATGTGAGAAGTCTACACTTTCCCCCAAATTTCCGTAAACCTAAAACATCTTCCTCAATAGAGTCTACTAGTTAAAGAGATAGCCAAAGAGAGAGAGAGGAGAAAAAGGAGAAGAAGAAGAAGAAGAAGGAAAGAGAAGAAGACTGTGGGAAAGCAGAGAGCCCTTGTCTAGAGTTGACATGTTAAGTCTAATTGAGTGGAGAGCAGAGAAGTTTCTCAATGCGTTGGAGAGAGAAAGTAGAACGTACACTTGGCAGGAGAGAAAATGCAACATTAGTTAGAATTTCCACAGGATCAAGGGAGCTGGGCTGCAACAAGGTCAGTGCGCTCAGAGAGGAGAACTAGCATCTGGCATCAAAAAGGACCATCATCCTGTGAAACTCAGTGGGAGCTAGACCTCAGGAGAAGCGTGTGGACGGTCCGAATAGCAACAGTAATGACATTAGTGTGTGCTAAGTCACTTCAGTCATGTCGGACTCTTTGCAACCCTATGGACCATAACCCACCAGGCGCCTCGATCCATGGGATTCTTCAGGCAAAAATGTTGGAGTGGGTTGCCATGCCCTCCTCCAGGGCTCTTCTCCACCCAGAGCTCGAACCACAAGTCTCTTACATCTCCCTCTTTGGCAGCTGGGTTCTTTACCACTTGCACCACCCGGGAAGCCTAATGACACTAATAACTGTCCTGTATTAAGCATTTTACTCTTGGGCTTTCTTGGCGGCTCAGACGTTAAAGAATCTGCCTGCAATGTGGGAGACCTGGGTTTGATCCCTGGGTTGGGAAGATCCCCTGGAGGAGGGCATGGCAACCCGCTCTAGTATTCTTGCCTGGAGAATCCCCATGGACAGAGGAGCCTGGCAGGCTACAGTCCATGGGGTCGCAAAGAGTTGGACATGACTGAGCGACTAAGCACAGCACACTGTTGTGTTAAGTAATCCTTTCCTTGATAACCCACCACAGTGGGCAGTGTTTTTTTTTTAATCTCCACTTCTTGAATGAAGAAGTTAAGTAACTTACTGAAGGTCACACAGCTCCCAAGCATCAGGGCCAGGGTTTGGAATGAAATTAACTAATGTTACAGGCTGACTCCTACCTGTTGTGCTTTATTCCTCGAGAGTGGCTCTCAGAATAGTTTCTTGCTTCAGAAGCATACTTAAAAGCTCTTAGTCAAAATGCCTATCATGAAATTGTGCTTTTAATATTTTGCCGCACTAATTTATTTCTGTGGTAGAAATAAATTAGTGCGGCAAAATACCTCTCTAATAATTCCCACATACCTCCTTATGCTACAAAACAACTTCAGTTGTCTGATGACCTCTGCTTGTGCTGGAGAGAAACACGGGATGAACTATGCTGTCAAAGAAAGAGGCAAGAACAGTGGCTTTCTTTTTATTTTTCCATAGTGAAAAATCAGTCCCTGTTTGTTGTAATCAATTTTGAATGATAAGCATAAAGAATAGGCCCCTGGTTATGATTCCTAATTTTGAAAGGGGAACAGGATTCCTTCTGACAGCTGTGTGTGGTTAAGTGCGTGCAGTAGATTTGCTGAGCCATGCCATGTGCCCAGCATTGGACCTGGTGCCGAGGAAGGAAAAATACACCAGGCCCAGTCCCTGTTCTAAAGGAGATCATGGTCATGACAAATGTGTGGAAACAAAGAACTCCACTCTGCCTGATAAACTCGCACCTTTGTTTGACTCCCACATCCCATGCAATTCACACCACTTCTGACTGCTGAGAACTCACAGGCTGGAGGCACCACCTCTTCCAGAGTCCATGGTAGCACTGGATCTCAGCTGCTGAGTCTTCATTCTGAGTCAATATCCTGGTGATTTACATGCTGTACGAAAATGGCCCAGATGAGGAAGTCAAAGCTGCGTGCAAAACCAAACCTACACATACTCCTGGTGTCATGCTCAGCTCACACCCCGTTCTTGGCTGCCTCCCGTCTTAGAGAGACATAGAGGAGGAGGCGACTCAGACCCTGATGGATTCAACTTCAAGTCACTCTAGATGCAGAGTGTTCGTTCTGTGCCAGATGTGATGATGACAGGCTGGGTCCCCGGGGAGCCAATAGGATTTGGCTCACCCAGCCATGGTATTCCCAGATGAGCTAGTCTTTAGCTTATCCACCGTGCCTTCTGTTGAGGCCCAAATAAATTACCATAAACCCATGGTGACTCGAGGAGTGGTGTTCTCAGAGACTTGGTGTGAATGCAAGCTTTCCCTCAGAGTTCACAGGGACCAGTACTGAACAGGTCAGCCACATGTAATCCAAACTAATGTGTCTAGCTGCCAGCCACAGAGCTGTGCAGGCAAGACGTGTGGGTACACACTGGACATACATATGTTATCAGAGACTTGGGTGGTTGCTCACTCCTCTAGACTTATTACCCATAATTTGGAAGTATACTGCACATGTCGAATAATTCATTTAGCAAATATTATTATTTTTTCTATTTTTTAATGTTAATTGGAGGCTAATTACTTTACAATATTGTAGTGGGTTTTGCCATACATTGACATGAATCAGCCATGGATGTACATGTGTTCCCCACCCTGAACCCCCCTCTAACCTCCCTCCCTACCCCATCCCTCAGGGTCATTCAGTGCACCAGCCCTGAGCACCCTGTCTCATGCATCGAACCTGGACTAGAGATCTGTTTCATATATGATAAGATACATGTTTCAATGCTATTCTCTCAAATCATCCCACCCTCGCCTTCTCCCACAGAGTCCAAAAGTCTGTTCTTTACATCTGTGTCTCTTTCATTTAGCAAATATTATAAACTGTTTTGTATCATACACAGTTTTAGGTGCTGGAGATATAGCAGTGAACAAAATGTTAGCCATTATACATGTCAATTTTATCTCAGTAAAGTGTGTGTGTGTGTTTTTTAATGTGAGCCATTGTGGATCTTACATTCGAGTGTGTGTGTGTGTGTGTGTGTGTGCCTCTGTGTGTGTCTATATGTGTGGGTGTGTATGAGAGACAGAGAATCATTCAATCAGTTAAATGTCTAGCATTTTAGATGATAAGTGTGATATAGAAAATTTAAAATGGACAAGAGGGAAAGAGGATGGTCTCGGTAGCTGTGAAGTGGCAGTTTTCAATAGAGAGACATCTAATGGAAGTGATTAAGTCGTGTGATCATTTGTGGAAGAGCATTCTAGGGACTTCCCAGGTGGTGCTAGTGGTAAAGAACCCGCCTGCCACTTCATGAGACATTAGAGAACGGGTTCAATCCCTGGGTTGGGAAGATCCCCTGGAGGAGGATATGGCAACCCACTCCAGTATTCTTGCCTGGAGACTCCCATGGACAGAGGAGCCTGGCGGGCTACAGTCCATGGGGTTGTAAAGAGTCGGACGCGACTGAAGCAACTTGGCAGACGCATGGCACACATTCATTCCAGGCTGAGTAAAGAGCAGAGGCTCTGAGGAGGGGCTTGGATAGTATATTCAAGGACCCCAGGGGAGAGTGAGGGAGGGGCAACGGAGGGAGATGAGGTTAGAGAGGCCAGACTGGCTTTGGCTTTTCCTGTGAGAGAAAAAGGGAGCAACTTTAAGATTTGAGTGGTGAATTACATGATCTGACTTTCAGTTTAGAAAGATAAAGCTGGACGCTCTGCTGAGAAAAGACTGGGAAGGGGGTCCAGGGTAGAAGTAAGGAGATAAATTAGAAGTTACTATAACATTCTGAATGACAGACAATGAGTACTTGGACCACAGTGGTAGCAGTAGAGGTGATGACAAATAGATGGATTCTGGATACATTTTGTAGGTTGTGTCAATAGGATTTCACAAGAGATCAGATAGAAGATGTTAGAGAAAGAGAGGAGTCAAGTGTCTGAGCAGCAGAAAGGGTGAACTTGATGTTAACTGAATATGTGGAAGAATGGGGGGGAGCGGACTTGGGGGCAGATATCAGAAGCTTGGTTCAGCACATGTAAGTTTGAGATGTTTATGAGACATCCTAATGGAGATGGTTATTTTATACAAGTCCAGAGTTCAGAGGACAGGTCTGGGCTAGAGATAAATTATGCTTTGCCAAAGAGAGGAGGTATTTACAGCTACAAGCCTGGATGAGATCACCAACGTGGTGAGTGTAAACAGAAGAAGCCAGCACAGCTTCCAGGGCTCTGCCTTTATTCCAACGAGTGCAGGCACATGAGGAGCATGGGCTGCCCGTTGTGTAGTTGTCCCACGGGAGTAAGACTGTCTTCAGCTTTTACCCTCTGCTTGAATGAATGGTTATTTCAGCACGGGTTGTCAGGACTGGCTGGGATATTAGAGATCATTTCAGGTAGAATCACCTTATTTTGGAGATAGAGAAAGTGAGCCATAAAGAAGAAAATTGCTCTAGGTACTTAAGCTCACTGTAGAAGGTGTGTGTGTGTGTGTGTGTGTGTGTGTATGTGTGTGTGTGTACTGTGGTAGGCATGGAGGTGCTCCCCAGGTGTTGGGTGTCTTCTCCTACTTGCTAAGCAGGTAAGTGACCCTCCTGTTTTCAGTTGTGGACTCCTCCAGAGTCACTGGATCTGAGAAGTGGAGCTTAGGCTCTGGAGCTGAGATGGGATCAAACGTTAACGTTTGCTTTTACCCCTTCTTCTTTTGAGATGCAAGTGCTCTTAGATTCTGTAACAGGTTCTCTTTGAGAGATGATTAGATCTTGCATCTTAAATACTTGGGTGGATCTTGTATTTTCTGTGCTAATTCTTCCAGGAATAATTGCACTTGAAGTCTTTAACCTTCCACGGTGGAGTGGAAGACTTTGCAGTGGTGGGGTTGCAGCTGAAGGGGTGACTGATAGAGTTGTACAAAGCACTCAATTCATGGGCTTTCCCTTATACTTCCCTGAGATATGGAAAGCATACGAGAGTGAGATGAGATGGTTTGCTTTAGCCTACATTATGAACCACACTACAGAGATTCTGGGCACCCAGGGCTGGAAGCTAGGAGCTTAAATCAGGAAATAAAACAATAACAGAGTTTGTGGTTAAGACTATGTATTGTTTACATGCATTAACTCAATTATTTAAAACATTCCATAAAGGGAGATGTCATTTTCTTTATTTTACGAATGGGGAAATTCAGGTTCAGAGGTAGTAAGAAGACAAATAACTAGAGAGGAGAAGAAGCAAGTTTTGAACTCTGGCCTCTAAGACTATACACAGCCACACTGAGTAGTAGTTGTAAAAGGATTAAATCTATTACATATCATGAAAGCATAAGCTTTGAAAGAAAACAGTTGGTTTTAAATCCTGGCTCTGCCATTTACTGGCTGTGAGATCTTAGGTAAGTCATGTAGCTTATCCTGGGTTTCCTGTGAAGGGTTGCTAGGAAGATTTAATGAGATAATATATGATTAAACCATAGCATGGTGCCTGTTTACCTCAGCTCATAAAGAATTCACCTGCATTGTAGGAGACTCTGGTTTGATTCCTGGGTCAGGAAGTTCCCCTGGAAAAGGGATAGGATACACACTCCAGTATTCTTGGGCTTCCCTGGTGGCTCAGACAATAAAAGAGTCTGCCTGCAAAGCAAGAGTCTTGGGTTTGATCCCTGGGTTGGGAAGATCCCCTGGAGGAGGGCATGGCAACCCACTCTAGTATTCTAGCCTGGAGAATCCCCACAGACAGAGGAGCCTGCTGGGCTATCCTCCATGGGGTCTCAAAGAGTTGGATACGACTGAGCAACTAAGCACATAGCACATGGTGCCTGGTGCTTTATACATGATGAAGTCATGGTAGAAATAGCCAAAATTCTATCTGCCAAGAGCCTGGGCTGCAGTCTGATCATCCCCTGGGATGATATTGGTTATTTGGTGTGAGCATCCACATGCGCTGGTTGACGCTCATGATCTGGAGGGTTCAGAAAAGACTTGAGTCTTAACTAGGGCCTTCAAAGATGGGTAGAATTATTTTTTCACTGAGAATCAAAAACTTACCAGAAAATTTCATCATTCATTTTCTGCCATCAATTCATTTTGAAAAATCTTTATTAGGTGAGAAAATGAATTAGGCATTTCTTTTTTGGAACTGTTTAGCTATACATTTTGGGGGCTTCCCAGGTGGCAGAGTCATAAAGAACCTGCCTGCCAATGCAGGAGATTCAAGAGATACAGGTTTGATCCCTGGGTCGGGAAGAGTCTTTGGAGCAGGAAACGGCAACCCACTCCAGATTTCTTGCCTGGGAAATCCCATGGACAGAGGAGTCTGGGGGGCTACAGTCCATGGGGTTGCAAAGAGTCGGACATGACTGAGCATGCACGCACAGCTATACATTTTGAAGACTCTTTAAATAGAAAATATTTGGGCCACATTTTTAACAGAAACCCTGACAGTATAATCCATTAATTTAGTTCTTTCACTGCCTGACAGTTTCAGGAAAAGAGAAAAACTTTTCTTGATTTATTGTTTTATATATTTTAGTCAGGACTAAAAATGGGCTCTTGATATTTTTACTGGTCTCTTTAGAATATCTCGTGCAGAAGATTTTCAGGAGGAATTCATCTCCTCCATTTTATCAATCAGTTGTAAAACAAAAACTATTTAAATAGTGAAAGGGTTCCTGAACCCACTAAACCTGTCAGGCTGTTAGGGCTCTGATAATGACGCTGGAGTTAAATATATCAAAACTGTTGCAACACAAAGCAAATTTTCTCCTTAGGGAGTTCACAGCTGGCTTATTTCGAGTTTACTGAGGTTTCAGACATTCTGCTGAATTCAATTTAAATCGCCCTGACTCACTCTCCAAAGTGGACATGTTGGTCTTTGTGGTTGTTGTCAGTGCTAAGATTCCTAGTTCCTTCCTTGACAGCATCAGGAGAGCCCTCATCTCCGTGTTTTTGAGGTAACCACAAGAGCTGAGCTCACATTTGTAATGGTAATGGACTGAGCAATCAAGAAGTTGGAATTATCAGGATGGATAAAAGGGCAAGACCCAACTCTGTATGACTAGGAGAGATACACTTGGAATATAAAAATACCAAGAGCTTGAAAATAAATGGCATATGAAGGCCAAGGTGGCTATGATTAATATCAGATAAAATAGACTTCAAGAAAGACTTGCCAGAGATAAAAGGGAATGATAAGGAAAACAAACCAAATATAAATGTGTACATCCTTAAAAATAGCCTCAAAATATAGAAAGTAAAAATGGACATAAATATAGGGAGCTATTCCAGAATATTTAGTAGGAGATTTTATTAATGGTCTCTTATGAATTTATAAGATGACTAGGCAAAAGTCAGTAAAGACAGAGGACCTGAACACATAATTAACTATCTCAACCTAATTGATAATTATAAGATCTTTCACACAAAAACTGCAAAATAAACATGTATTTTAGGGAACAATACACCTTTGTTTTATTGTGTTTTACCAATATGTACCATATTGGGGCCATACAAAGCCTTACTAAATTCATAAGGACTGAAATAGTACAAATGTATTCTTTGACCACAATAAAATTAAATAGAAGCCAGTATTAAGATGGGCTTCCCAGGTGGCGCTAGTGGTAAAGAACCTGCCTGCCAATAGAAAAGATGTAAGAGACATGGTTCAGTCCCTGGGTTGGGAAGATGCCCTCCTGCAGGAGGGCATGGCAACCCACTCCAGTATTCTTGCCTGGAGAGTCCTATGGACAGAGGAGCCTGGAGGGCTATAGCCCATAGGGTCACAAAGAGCTGGATGTGGCTGAAGTGACTTAGCATGCAAGCAACATTAAGATAATCTGGGTGAATCCCAAATACTTTGCAATTAAAAACCATGTTTTAAAATATTAATGGTCCAAAGAAAAAGTCACAAAATGAATTAGAATATATTTTAACTCAGTACCACATATCAAAATTTGTGAGTTGCAGATGAAGAAGTGTTTAGAGCGAAATTTGTGGTTTTAAATGCTCATAATAGGAAAGAAAAAAAAAGAGCATGACGTAAGGTGCCACCTAAAAACACTAGAAAAAGAAGAGCAAAGTAAATCTAAAGTGTGTGAAAGGAAGAAAATAATAAAGACAAGAGCAAATATCAGCAACACAGATGATTCAAAAGTAGGCTCTTTGAAATGACTAGCAAAATGGATAAACTCCTAATTAATGAAGGAAAAAAATGTAAATCACCAATACTGGGAAAGAAAGAGGAATTATCACTATGGATCTTACAAATCTTAAAGCAAAAATAAGAGAATATTCTAAAAAAATGTATGGCAATAATTAGATATTTTAGATGAAATAAATTCCTTGAAAAATACAACTAAAATTAATATAAGATGAAACAAAATGTGAATAGTTTCTTTAGTAATGGAATGGAATTCATTATCAAAAATCTTGCTACAATGAAAAAACTTCAAGCTCAAATGGTTCACTGATGAATTCTATGTACTATTCAAAGGAATATTAACCCAAACTCTTTCGAATAAAGGAGAACCTGTTCCAGCTTGTGTTTTGAGGCCAGCATAACCCTGATACCCAAACTTGACAAAGAGAATAAAGAAAAAACTCCCCCAAACAGACCATTATTCCTCATAAACCTGACTGCAAAAATCCTTAGATTTGGTAAATTGAATCCAATACTATATAAAGGATAATACAAAGTTTTTTTTTTTTTGCAGAAATTGAAGCACTGATTTTAAAATTTGTATAGAAATGCAAATGAAAAAGCCAAAGCAAATTAAAAAAGAAAACAAAACAAAGTTCAGGGGCATATACTACCTTATTTTAAGACTTACTATAAAGTTAATTAACATTATGGTATTTGTGAAAAGAGAGTCATATAAGATCAATAGAAGTAAACAGCTCAAGAGTAGGGAATAGAGTCCAGAAATAGTTCTACATATATATGTTCAACTAGTTTTCAACAAATGGTGCTGGAGTAACTAATCTCCATATGAAAAGATAGAGCATCAGCCCTTATTTTTTTCCATACACGAAATTAACTAAAAATTAATCATAGACATAACTGTAAAAGCCAATACTCTAAAATTTTAAAAGAAAACATGAAAGAAAACTCTCTGACTTTGGGTAGCAAGAATTTCTCAGAACACATGAAGCACAAACCACAAAAGAAAAAAATGATAAACTGGATTTCCTTAAAATGAAAAACTTTTGCTCATCCACAGACACCATTAAGAAAATAAAAATGCAGGACATGGAATAGGAGAAAATATTTACAATACATATATCTGACAATGCATATATCTGATTCAGTTCCAGAATATATACAGAGTTCATCTTGCAACTGAATAATAAGATGCACAACTCAGTTTTAAAAATGAGCAAAAGATTTGCACATAGAAATATAAAATGGTTCTATTTTGGAAGAGCCACACAGTGTTTTAAAAAGTTAAACATATACTGATTTACCAACCAGATAACTCTCCTAGGCATTAACCCAAGAGAAATAAAAGCTTGTATACACAAAGAGGTTTGTACACAAAATGTACATAGCACTGTTATTCATGATCATCCAAATCTGAACCCAGCCCAGATGTCCACTGGGGTTTGCTGATTGGAAAAGCAAAATGTGATATGCCAGCAGGAAATTACTATTGAGCAATTACTCAGCAATTAAACAGAATGAACTCCTGGCAGATGTAATAACGTGGTTGAATATCAAGTCATTATGGTGAATCAAAGAAGCCAGACACTAGATTGTAGTATATATTCTATAATATATATATAATATGTATAAAATTATATACTTTATATATAAAAATTTAAAAAATATATAAAATAGATATAAAACTCTAAAAATGAAAACAAATCTATAGGGATGAAAAGTGGAAGCTTAGGGTGAAGAGAAAGAACCTTTCCAAGTGATGGAAATGTTTTATGTTTTTTGTAGGGTTGTTTAGTGCATGTATACAGTTGTCAAAAGTCCTCGATTCTAAACTATAAGTGGTTTATAATATTTAAATTATACTTCAATAGATTGATTTAAAAAAAGAAATTCTTCAAAGCAAGAAATAGAAGGTATTAACAAAGAGTGCAATTGATAGTTCAATAAATTAATAAAATAATAGATGGCTGAATCTGTACCACAGTCCTTTAATTAATAATTAATTTTTATTTTCTATCATTAATATCATGAAATTCCATGTTAGAATAGTTAACCTAATGAATTAAATTAATGAATCACCATGTATGTCAACATTATAATAGATACCCCACAATCAATGAAAAAATTTCAGAGTTAAAAAACAGAAAATATATTGGTGATTAAAACCAACTGACTTTTTGTATATTGAGAATAAAGTTTACAAACCCTGCAATGAATTATTTGCAGATAAATATTTCTAAACAGTACTTGAAAATCTATTCTTATATGTCTTTAAAAAAAACCCATAAAATCATGAAAACAAATTCTTAAATTTTTAAAAACATAAAATGTAAGAATTTTAATATTGGGTCACAATAACAGTTTTTGATGCCAGAACACATAATTAAATTTCATCTATAGTTTCATAAATATTTAGATCTAATTCAGACAGGCAAACATGGTGTTTTAAAAATCATTTTGAATGTTTTTACATGTGTGTGTGCAAAGTCACTTCAGTCATGTCCAACTTTTTGAAACTCTGTGGACTGTAGCCTGCCAGGCTCCTTTCTCCATGGGATTCTCCAGGCAAGAATACTGAAGTGGATTGCCAAGTCCTCCTCCAGGGGATCTTCTAGATCCAGGGATCAAATTTGCGCCTCTTATGTTTTTTGCATTGGCAAGTGTTTTTTTTTTTTTTTTTTTTTTTACCAGTAGTACCACCCAGGAAGCCCCTGAATGTTTTAAAAGTCATTTTAAAATCTATATGCCAAGAATCATATTTTGTGTTATATAATTAACTTCAGCATTTTATCTTTGTTAAATGGTGAACAGATGGATGTTTTCCTTGATTTATTACAAACATTCAATATAGTGATAAAATCTATTTAATGCAACTTTAGTAATATAATGATCTACATCAAATAGATGTAATAAGTAGATACCTGGGAGATATCCTCTAAACTCTTGGAATCTCTAGAGTGATAGGAATGTCTTTGGTACTCAGGATGGGACCCTCAGATACCTAGTAATTTATGATAATGAAGTGACTTAGGCTGGGGTCTGGTCACCCAAAAAGATCAACTATATGATTAAAAGGTTGGGGCTTTGAGCTATATGTCATCCGCCCAAGTTCAGCAGTAACAGTCTGATCTCTGCTCCACAGAGGGGTGGAGAAGGAGGCACTTGGCCAGTGATTCAATCAAACAGGCCTATGTAATGAAACCCTAAGAAAATCTCTGGAAACTGAAGCTCAGGTGAGCTTCCCTGGTTGGCAGTATCCTTTGATGATTGTCACACTTCAATATCAGGAGGTAACACATCCCTGAGAGTGACTGAAGCTTCACATTTGCAACCCTTTCAGAAAACTTACTCCTATGCAGCTCTTCCTCTGGCTGATTCTAATTTCTGTCCTTTTGCTCTAATAAAACAGTAAATGTAGTGTTTCCTAAGTTCTAGTATTATTAAACCTGAAGAAGTCTGTGGGGCTCCCAAGTTTATAACTAACTGGTTTGAAATGAGAGTGACTTTGGGGACTCCAAATTTATGACTGTTGTCTTTTTTCCCCTAAAGATTTTTTTTTTTTATGTGAGCCATTTTTTAAAAAAGTTTTTGCAGAATTTGTTACAATATTGATTCTGTTTCATGTTCTGGTTCCTTGACTGCTAACCCTGTGGGATGTCAGCTCCCTGACCGAGGATCAAACCCACAACCTCTGCATTGAAAGGTGAAGTCTTAACCATTAGACTGCCAGGTAAGGCCCATGACTGGTGTCTTAAGTGAGGGCAGTCCTCTAGAGAATTGTGTCCTCAGAATTTTTAGTTTGGAGAATTCTTTGCAAATATTTTAACTTAAAAATTGTTCACATAAAATACAAAATCATACAATGTTTTTTGAAAATTCTCCGGAGAGGTCCCTAAGATAATATGTACATTGTTGTATGAAAAGGGTTTGAAAGTAAATGGGCAAATGCAACCATTGCCCAGGGAGAAGCAGATTCTCAGCTCTGTAATGTAAATGTGCTGCTACCTCCTCTTGGATGGCTTTTTTTTTTTTTTTTAGTGTATATATTCACGTTATTTCATGGCTGTGGTGGCCATATGCTATTTTAGCTTATTATTGTTCAGTCACTGAGTCCAACTCTTTGTGACCCCATGGACTGCAGCAAGCCAGGCTACCCTGTCCTTCACCAACTCCTGGAGTTTGCTAAAATTCATGTCCATTTGTTGGTGATGCTGTCTAACCATCTCATCCTTTGCTGCCCTCTTATCCCTTTGCCTTTAATTTTTCCCAGCATCAGGGTCTTTTCCAATGAATCATTTCTTCACGTCAAGTGGCCTTAGTGGCCTTCAGCATCAGTCCTTCCAATGAATATTCAGAGTTGATTTCCTTTAGGATTGATTGGTTTGATCTCTTTGCAGTCCAAAGGATTCTCAAGAGCCTTCTCCAGCATTACAATTCGAAAACATCAATTCTCTGGTGCTCAGCCTTCTTTGTGGTTCAACTCTCACATCTCTACATGACTCTTGGAAAAACCATAGCTTTGACTGTGTGGATCTTTGTCACAAAGTAATGTTTCTGCTTGTTAATACCCTGTCTAGGTTTGTCATAGCTTTTCTTCCAAGGAGCAAGCATCTTTTAATTTCATGGCTGCAGTCAGCATCTGCAGTGCTTTTGGAGTCCAAGAATATAAAATCTGTCACTGTTTCCACACTCTTCCCTTCTACTTGCCATGAAAGTGATGGGACTCAATGCCATGATCTTAATTTTTTGAATGTTGAGTTTTAAGCCAACTTTTTCACTCTCCCCTCTCACTCTCATCAAGAGGCTCTTTAGTTCCTTTCACTTTCTGCCATTAGGATTGTATCATCTGCATATCTGAGGTTATTGATATTTCTCCCAGCAGTCTTGATTTCAGCTTGTGATTCATCCAGCCTGGCATTTCTCATGATTTATTCTGCATATAAATTAAATAAACAGGGTGACAATATACAGCCTTCACACACTCCTTTCCCAATTTTGAACCGGTCCATTACATGTCCAGTTCTAACTGTTGCTTCCTGACCTGCATGTAAGTTTCTCAGGAGTCAAGTAAGGTAGTCTGATATTCTCTTCTCTTTAAGAATTTTCCATTGTTTGTTGTGATCCACACAGTCAAAGGGTTTAGCATAGTCAATGAATCAGAATTTTTTCTGGAATTCCCTTGCTTTCTCTATAATCTTATCGAATATTGGCAATTAGATCTCTGGTTCCTCTGCCTTTTCTAAATCCAGCTTGTACATCTGAAAGTTCTCAGTTCATGTACTGTTGAAGCCTAGCATGAAAGATTTTGAGCATTACCTTGCTAGCATGTGAAATGAGCACACATTTATGGTAGTTTGAACATTCTTTGGCACTGCCCTTCTTTGGGATTGGAATGAAAACTGACCTTTTCCACACCTGTGGCCACTGCTGAGTTTTCCAAACGTGCTGACATATTGAGTGCAGCACTTTAGCTACAGCGTCTTTTAGGATTTTAAATAGAATTTAAATGGTAGCTTATTATTCCCCCCTTTTTTTATAATAGACTCTAATTGCTGTTCAGAATTTACCTAGCCCCTTCTTCCAAGCCCCCCATCCCTTACATACCTCTGTTTCTGAGACAGATAACCTCAACTGATTTTAGATCTGGAGTGTCCCCTGTTAGGTTTAAAATCAGTACATTCCTTTCCCCTGACCATAGTGATTGACTCATGTGATCCATTTTGGTCTAGTGAGCTGTGGAGAGACATTTGCTAGGCACCTTTGGGAAAAAAAATTTTCTTGAAATCCCAAAAAGCCTTCCTGAAAAGACACTCTTTTTCTGCTGGATGTTAACAGGAAAGTAAGTCACTCTGAAACCTGGCATTCATCTCCCAACCACAAGATGAAACCTTGGGATGAAGAGGATGATGAGAGAGACAGTCTTTGGTATCAATATTGAACTTCTGCATCAAGCCTCACCCGAAGGTCATGTAACCTCTGAAACTCTGGGTTATCAGGGTCAACACATTCCCTTTACTTTTGCAGTCAGTTTGAATCAGCATTTTCTGTTACTTGCATCCAATATCTTTTTGAGACAATTGTTCAGTGTGGAAGGTGATGATTGTTTTGATAGGGAATATTATCAAATATTGGAGAAGGAAATGGCAATCCACTCCAGTACTATTGCCTGGAAAATCCCATGGACAGAGGAGCCTGGTAGGCTAAAATAATATCATTCTTACAATAGAGAAATATGTGATATATTGGATCTATGTGGTAATTTAGGCACACTTGATTACTTCTGCCCCCTCCCCCCTCCTAAATCCTTTGAAAAGAAAGAAAAGATATATGCACTAAAGACTAGACCCACCACAATCAAGGAAAACAAGAAAGGGCAACATCAACACATCAGAAATTGTGAAGAATTTCCTGGAAGATGGAGAGTAACAGTATTGAACTGATAAGAGTTGAGAAAACTCCAGCCTAAAACACACAGAAAATGGCCATGGAGAGAAGAGCAGGTCCTGAGAACTTTTTAAGAGAACAAAGAGCATTTAAGGGACTATATGGCAATAGGCTGATCATTATTACTGAACAGGGGGCAGTTGTGTCCATAAATCCCTGGTCATAGAGGTAGGGGCATGGGAGGGCGAAATACATTCCAGGGTAAAACAGCAAGATCTGCTTGAACACAAGGGCATAAAATACTGCCTGGGAAGGGCTCCTCAGAATCTGGGAACCTTCTAGAGAGTGTATGTCAATCCTCCCATTCAGGCAGTTTGGGGTGGGGATGAGGCAAGATCTCTACAGCTGCAAAGCTATCCAAATAAAGCTTCCCAAGCCTTCATTCACAGAGATGAGTGGGTAATCCAGGAATACCAGCTATAAAGGGCACGCCAATGGCAAGAAGGAGAAGATCAAGATGATTAAACAGATCAGTGGACTCTAGAGGAGACCGGAAATTCAGAAAACCAAAAAGAATTCCACCCTTAAAAGAATTCTACTTTCTATCTTTGGAGACAAAAAACCACCCAAAGTATATTACATTTATTAAAAAAAAGAACAGGCAGCTATAAGAAAGCAGTAAATCAGAGAATGAGAGACTTTATGAATACAGAGAATGGGATTGTAAGAAAAATATTCAACACAAGCTATAAATAATAGAATGATCTCAATTCAAAATTGAAATAGTCATCTGGAAATAAGAATGGGAGTAGGTGGGCAGTGAGGGGAATTTTTCTTTTTTCTTTTATATATCTCAATGTTATTTGAATCTTTAAAAAGAGAAAGCATTAGTTGAGTCTGAAAAGGAAAAAATTAAAACTAGAACTCTGACCCAATAGTTCTATTTTTGGTATTTAAAAAAATTAATTTTAAGATCACTCCAGATGCAGATTAAAATGTACATGAAAGGGTATTTATTACACCGTTATATTTATGACAGCAACATTAAATATTATAAACAGCCTAAATATTGAATAACAGAAAATGGCTTAATAAATTGTTAGACATCCATATGCTGTTATTAAAAAATCACGCTTTTGTAGAATATAGCTAAAGGTGGATAAAATTTGCAAAATATATTGACAAAAATAGAATAAAAACTATACATAGCGTATTTAAGATAGAAACTAAAACCAAATGTGCACTGTGATTATTTCTCAATGATGTCAGTTTTTATTTCTGTATTCTCTAAACTTTATGTCTATCACTAATTTACTTAGAACATTCTCTTGAAAAGAAGAGGAAAGGAAAAGATGTGTTAACAATATGGATGGTGTCCACATAGTCCTTCTGGGTCTCTCTGTTTGAGCTGAATATCTCATTTCATGTATGGGCTGGATATAGAGAAACCCTAGATGGAAGAGGATTCTCTTGCTTCCAGCAAGAGAAAGTTATGTCTGCTCTTTTGTTTTTTGGGGAATTTATTTTGTTTTCATTCAGAGCAATATTGACATGCATTCACTCAAATAAATCATATTTATCTCAACCAACCCATTTAGTAAGAACAAAATCTTTGTACACTCCTGTATGGGGTGACACAACCATTTTACACACATACAATCTATTAATATGTTTTCTAGTGAAAGAGTGTTGGGAAGTGTTAAGCTTTTCTCCATTTTTTAAAAGCCCACATCTAGAAGTTTAAAAAGTATATGTGCATTAAAGCAGTTTGCAAACATATAATTTTTCTTTGGTCTAAGTTTTATAAAATTCTAATTAAATGATGCTTTCTCACATTCTAGTTGTTTTTAAGACTTAAAGAGGGTTTACTTATGGATTAAAAACATTTTATTTTTCTTTATGAGTTGCTATTTGATATTTGCAGTGCTCCTGCAATACAAATTATTTTACTCTGTTTTCCCTGGGAGCCTGGTGGGCTGCAGTCCATGGGGTCGTGAAGAGTCGGACACGACTGAGCGACTTCTGTTTCACTTTTCACTTTCATGCATTGGAGAAGGAAATGTCAACTCACACCAGTGTTCTTGCCTGGAGAATCCTATGGACAGGGGAGCCTGGTGGGCTGCCGTCTATGGGGTGGCACAGAGTAGGACATGACTGAAGTGACTTACCAGCAACTTGATTAGAATAACAGAATTATTCTTCATAGTAGCTCTTTCTTCCATGTAATCAATGAAGAGATCACATCAGTTTTGAGAAGTCCATTGAGACAGGTCATTGATTTATTTGGAACTGGTTTTTAATGTAAGGATTTGGGGCCACTCAACACACTTAATGGAGGTTTATTTTCTTTGCAAATCCATTTGATAAATCACCACTTTATGTTTAAATATAGGAGCTTTCATCCACTCTGTCTTCCTTGGTTTTCATGAGATCAGTTTAGCATCAGAAAAAAACATGGGCTTTGGGGTCAGAATAGCTTGAGCTGGAAGTCTGGCTCCACCATGTCTAAACTGTATGATTCTGGCGAAGTTACTTCGCTGATCCTCAATTTATTTATTTGTAAAACAAGGGTAATATCAAGGACTAAGGAGGATGATATTGTCAAAGGAAAAAATACAAACTAGTACAGAGCTTGGATCTGAGCTGGTTAACTGTTTCTAAGTATATATGTGACTATTACTATATTATTTTTCAATATTGAGAATTTGGTATTGTGTTTCACTGAATTAGAAGTTGGGGAGCTTAGAATCCAGTCTGTTTTACTATTGTGCTGGAGTGACCATAAGCCTGTTTCCTCATCTATAATATGAGGAGATTAGGGACTTCTCTGGTGGTCTAGTGGCTAAGACTCTAGACTCTCAATGCAGGGGGCCTAGGTTTGATCCCGGGTCAGGGGATTAGATCGCACATGCAGTAACTAAGAGTTTGCCCACTGGAAGTGAAGATTCTGTGTGCCACAGCTAAGACCTGGTGTATGCATGCATGCATGTTACGTTGCTTCAGTCGTGTCTGATTCTTTGAAATCCCCATGAACTGTAGCCTGCCAAGCTCCTCTGTCCATGGGATTCTCCAGGCAAGAATACAGGAATGGGTTGCCATGCCCTCCTCCAGAGAATCTTCCATATCCAGGGATTGAACCTGTGTCTCTTATGTCTCCTGCACTGGCAGGCGAGTTCTTTACCACTAGCACCAAAAATATTTTTTAAATATATGGGGAGGTTAGAGGAGATTATGGAGGCTCCTCCCAGTCCTTAGGGGGAATTCTGAATAAAAATCTTTTACTTCAAATGGTCACTTATGTGATGGGCATTATGACTATGTCAGAGGTAAGCCTGGGTCAGGCTGGCCTGTGGACTTAGCAACACCACTCTTTTTTTGTTGTTAATTAATTAATGTGACTGTGCTGGGTCTTCACTGCTATGCTAGCTTTTCTCTAGTTGCAGCAAGTGGAGGCTATTCTCTGGTTGTGGCGCACAGGCTTCTCATTGTGGTGGCTTCTGTTGTTGTGGAGCACGGGATTCAGCAGAGCTTTCAGGCGTCAGTGGTTGTGATGCACGGGCTTAGTTACTCCTTGGCATGTGGGATCTTTCCAGATCAGGGATCGAACCAGTGTCTCCTACATTGGCAGACAGATTCTTCAACCATTGAGTTGCCAGGGAAGCATAACTTTAAAAAAAATTTTTTTTTAATTGAAGGATAATAGCTTTACAGAATTTTGTTGTTTCCTGTCAAACCTCAACATGAATCAGCCACGAGTGAGTGAGTGAAGTCCCTCAGTGGTGTCCGACTCTTTGCGACCCCGTGGACTGTAGCCTACCAGGCTTCTCTGTCCATGGGATTCTCCAGGCAAGAATACTGGAATGGGTTACCATTTCCTTCTCCAGGGGATCTTCCTGACCCAGGGAAGCAGATGGAGCATATGCTTTAACCTCTGAGCCACCAGGGAAGCCTGCCGTAGGCATACATATATCCCCTCCCTTTTGAACCTTCCTCCCATCTCCCTCCCTATCCCACTCTTCTAGGTTGATACAGAGCTCCTGTTTGAGTTTCCTGAGCCATACGGCAAATTCCCGTTGGCTATCTAGTTTACATATGGTAATGTAAGTTTCCATGTTACTCTTTCCATACATCTCACCCTCTCCTCCCCTCTCCCGATGTCCACAAGTCTATTCTCTATGTCTCTTTCTCCATTGCTACCCTGTAAATAAGTTCTTCAGTACCATTCTTCTAGATTCTGTGTATATGTGTTAGAATATGATATTTATCTTTCTCTTTCTGACTCACTTCACTCTGTATAATAGTTCTAGGTTCATCCACCTCATCAGAACTGACTCAAATGGGTTCCTTTTTATGGCTGAGTAATATTCCATTATGTATATGTACCAAACGTCTTTATCTATTCATCTGTCAATGGACATCTAGGTTGCTTCCATGTTCTAGGTATTGTAAACAGTGCTGCAGTGAACAATGGGATACATGTGTCTTTTTCAATTTTGGTTTCCTCAGGGTATATGCCTGAAGTGGATTGATGGGTCATGTGGTGGTTTTATTTCTAGTTTTTTAAGGAATCTCCATACTGTCTTCCATAGTTGCTGTATCAATTTACATTCCCACCAAGAGTGCAGGAGTGTTCCCTTTTCTCCACACGCTTTTCAGCATTTATTGTTTGTAGACTTTTTGATGATGGCCATTCTGACTGGTGTGTGGTGATATCTCATTGTAGTTTTGATTTGCATTTCTCTAATAATGAGTAGTGTTGAGCATCTTTTCATGTGTTTGTTAGCCATCTGTATGTCTTCTTTAGAGAAATGACTTAAGTCTTTTTCCCACTTTTTGATTGGGTTGTTTGTTTTTCTCGTACTGAGTTGTATGAGCTGCTTGTATATTTTGGAAATTAATCCTTTGTCAGTTGTTTCATTTGCTATTATTTTCTCCCATGCCGAGGGTTGTCTTTTCACCTTGCTTATAGTTTCCTTTGCTGTGCAATAGCTTTTAAGTTTAATCAGGTCCCACTTGTTTACTTCTGTTTATATTTCCGTTAATCTAGGGGGTGGGTCATAGAGAATCTTGCTTTGATTTATGTCATCGAGTGTTCTGCCTATGTTTTCCTCTAAGAGTGTTATAGTTTCTGGTCTTATATTTAGGTCTTTAATCCATTTTGAGTTTATCTTTGGGTATGGTGTTAAGAAGTGTTCTAATTTCATTCTTTTACATGTAGCTGTCCAGTTTTCCCAGCACCATTTATTGAAGAGCCTGTCTGCCCCATTGCGTATTCTTGCCTCCTCTGTCAAAAATAAGGTACCCATAGGTGTATGGGTTTATTTCTGGGCTTTCTATCTTGTTCCATTGGTCTATATTTCTGTTTTTGTGCCAGTACCATACTGTCTCAATGAGTGTAGCTTTGTAGTATAATCTGAAGTCAGGAAGGTTGATTCCTCCAGCTCCATTCTACTTTCTCAAGACTGCTTTGGCTATTTGGGGTCTTTTTTGTTTCCATATGAACTGTGAAATTTTTTGTTCTAGTTCTGTGAAAAATGCCATTGGTAATTTGATAGAGATAGCATTAAATATATAGATTGCATTTGGTAGTATAGTCATTTTCACAATATTGATTCTTCCTACCCAGGAACATGGAGTATCTCTCCATCTGTTTATGTCATCTTAGATTCCTCTTATTAGTGTCTTATAATTTTCTGTGTACAGTTCTTTTGTCTCCTTAGGTAAGTTTATTCCTAGATATTTAATTCTTTTTATTGCAATCATGAATGGGATTGATTCCTTAATTTCTCTTTCTTATTTTTCATTGTTAGTATAGAAATGCAAGTGATTTCTGTGTATTGATTTTGTATCCTGTAACTGCTAAATTCACTGATTAGCTCTAGTAATTTTCTGATACTATCTTTAGGGTTTTCTATGTACAGAATGATATCATCTGCAAACAGTGAGAGCTTTACTTTTTCTTTTTCAAACTGAATTCCTTTTATTTCTTTTTCTTCTCTGATTGCTGTAGCTAAGACTTCCAAAACTATGTTGAACAATAGTGGTGAAAGTGGACACCGTTGTCTTGTTCCTGATTTTAGGGAGAATGCTTTCAGTTTTTCACCACTGAGAATAATGTTTGCTGTCAGTCAGTTCAGTTGCTCAGTCATGTCCGACTCTTCGTGACCCCATGAATCGCAGCATGCCAGGCCTCCCTGTCCATCACCATCTCCTGGAGTTCACTCAAACTCACATCCATCGAGTCAGTGATGCCATCCAGCCATCTCATCCTCTGTCGTCCCCTTCTCCTCCTGCCCCCAATCCCTCCCAGCATCCGAGTCTTTTCCAATGAGTCAACTCTTGGCATTAGGTGGCCAAAGTACTGGAGTTTCAACTTTAGCATCATTCCTTCCAAAGAAATCCCAGGGCTGATCTCCTTCAGCATGGTCTGGTTGGATCTCCTTACAGTCCAAGGGACTCTCAATAGTCTTCTCCAATACCACAGTTGAAAAGCATCAATTCTTCGGTGCTCAGAACTTTACTATGTTGAGGTAGGTTCCTTTTATGCCCATTTTTTGAAGAGTTTTTTACTGGAGAAGGAAATGGCAACCCACTCCAGTATTCTTGCCTGGAGAATCCCATGGAGGGAGGAGCATGGTAGGCTACAGTCCATGGGGTCGCAAAGAGTTGGACATGACTGTGCGAGCTTCACACAGGTTCACACAATCATAAATTGGTGCTGAATTTTCTCAAAGGCTTTTTCTGCATCTATTGAGATAATCATATGATTTTTGTCTTTCAATTTGTTAATAAGATGTACCACATTGATTGATTTGTGTGTATTGAAGAATCCTTGCATTCCTGGAATGAACCCAACTTGATTATAGTGTATGAGCTTTTTGATGTGTTGCTGAATTCTGTTTGCTAAAATTTTGTTGAGGATTTTTGCGTCTATGTTCATCAGTAATATTGGCCTGTAGTTTTCTTTTTTGTGTGTTGTCTTTGTCTGGTTTTGGTATCAGGGTGATGGTGGCCTTGTAGAATGAGTTTGGAAGCGTTCCTTTCTCTGCAATTTTTTGAAAGTTTTAGAAGAATAGGCATTAGCTCTTCTCTAAATGTTTGATAGAATTCTCCTGTGAGGCCATCTGGTCCTGGGCTTTTGTTTTTTTGGAGAATTTTGATCACAGCTTTAATTTCAATGCTTGTAATTGGGTTGTTCACAATTTCTATTTCTTCCTGGTTTAGTCTTGGAAGATTGAACTTTTCTAAGAATCTGTCCATTTCTTCCAGGTTATCTATTTTATTGCCATATAATTTTTCATAATAGTCTCTTATAATCCTCTGTATTTCTGCATTGTCTGTTGTAACCTCTCCTTTTTCATTTCTAATTTTCTGATTTGATTCTTCTCTCTTTTTTTCTTGATGAGTCTGGCTAAAGGTTTGTCAATTTTGTTTATCTTCTCAAAGAACTAGCTTTTAGTTTTATTAATCTCTACTATTGTTTCTTTCATTTCTTTTTCATTTATTCCTGCTCAGATCTTTATGATTTCTTTTCTTCTACTAATTTTTTTTGGTTCTTCTTTTTCCAGTTGTTTTAGGTGTAAAGTTAGGTTGTCTATTTGATGTTTTTCTTGTTTCTTGAGGTAGGATTCTATCACCATAAAATTCCCTCTTAGAACTGCTTTCACTGCATCCTATTCATAGTTGTCATGTTTTGAGTTGTCGTGTTTTCATTGTCATTTTTTTTCTAGAAATTTTTTTACTTCCCTTTTGATTTCTTCAGTCACCTGTTGGTTATTTAGAATCGTGTTGTTTAATCTCCATGTGTTTGTGTTTCTTCCAGTTTTTTTCTTGTAATTGATATCTAGTCTTATAGCATTGTGGTCAGAGAAAATGCTTGCTATGATTTCAATTTTCTTAAATTTATTGAGGTTTGATTTGTGACCCAAGATGTAGTCTATCTTGGAGAATGTTCCACGTGCACTTGAGAAGAAGGTGTATTCTTCTGCATTTGGATGGAATGTCCTGAAGATATCAAAGAGATCCATCTCATCTAATTATCATTTAAGATTTGTGTTTCCTTTTTAATTTTCTGTTTTGATGATCTGTCCACTGGTGTGAGTGGGGTGTTAAAGTCTCCTATTATTGTTGTGTTACTGTCAATTTCTCCTTTTATGTCTATTAGTGTTTGTCTTATGTATTGAGGTGCTCTTGTGTTGGGTGCATAGATATTTACAATTATGTCTTTGTCTTGGATTGATCCCTTGAGCATTATGTAGTGTCCTTTCTTATCTTTTATAATATTCTTTATTTTACGGTCTATTTGGTCTGATATGAGGATTGCTACTCCAGCTTTCTTTTGCTTCCCATTTGCATGGAATATATTTTCCCATCCTCTACTTTTAGTCTATATGTGTCTTGAGGTCTGAAGTGGATTTCTTGTAGACAGCATATATATGGGTTTTGTTTTTGTATCCATTCAGCCAGGCTGTGTCTTTTGGTTGGAGCATTTAATCCATTTGCATTTAAAGTAATTATTGATATATATGTTCTTATTGCCATTTTCTTAATTGGGGTTGATTTTGTAGATGTTTTTCCTTCTCTTGTGTTTCTTGATTATATATGTCCCTTTAACATTTGTTGTAAAGCTGATTTGGTGGCACTGAATTCTCTTTTTATTAACTTTTCTCTTAAGCTTTTTATTTTTCCCTCAATTTTGAATGAGATCCTTGCTGAGTACAGTAATCTTGGTTGTAGATTTTCCCCTTTCAGTACTTTAAATATATCCTGCCATTCCCTTCTGGCCTGCAGAGTTTCTGCCAAAAGATCAGCTGCTAAGCGTATGGGATTTCCCTTGTATGTTACTTGTTGTTTCTCCCCTGCTGCTTTTAATATTCTTTCTTTTTGTCTAGTCTTTGTTAGTTTGATTAGTGTGTGTCTTGGTGTGTTTCTCCTTGGGTTTATCCTGTATGGGACTCTTTGTGCCTCTTGGACTTGATTGACTATTTCCTTTTCCATGTTGGGGAAATTTTCAACTATAATCTCTTCAAAAGTTTTCTCATGCCCTTTCTTTCTCTCTTCTTCTCCTGGGACCACTATAATTCGAAGGTTGGTGCATTTGATATGGTCCCAGAGGTCTCTGAGACTATCCTCAGTTCTTTTCATTCTTTTTACTTTATTCTGCTCTTCAGAAGTTATTTCTACCATTTTATCTTCCAGCTCACTGATTCGTTCTTCTGCTTCAAATATTCTGCTATTGATTCCTTCTAGAGTATTTTTAATTTCAGTAATTGTGTTGTTTGTCTCTGTATGTTTATTCTTTAATTCTTCTAGGTCTTTCTTATTTGATTCTTGCATTTTCTCCATTTTGTTTTCAAGGTTTTTGATCATCTTTACTATCATTATTCTGAATTCTTTTTCAGGTAGTTTGCCTATTTCCTTTTCATTTATTTGGACTTCTGTGTTTCTAGTTTGTTCCTTCATTTGTGTAGTATTTCTCTGCCATTTCATTATTTTTCTTTCTAACTTATTGTGTCTGAGGTCTTCTTTTCTCTGGTTTCATGGTTGTATTCTTTCTTCCTTTTGCTTTCTGCCCTCCTAAGTTTGGTCCAGTGGTTTGTGTAAGCTTCCTATAGGGTGAGATTTGTTCTGAGTGTTTGTTTGTTTTTCCTCTGATGGGCAAGGCTGAATGAGGTGGTAATCCTGTCTGGTGATGATTGGGTTGTGTTTTGTTTTGTTTCTTGTTTAAATAAGGCATCCTGCATAGGGTGCTACTGGTGGTTGTATTGTATGCCAGGTCTTGTATTCCAGCGGTTTCCTTTGTGTGAGTTCTCACTATTTATTACTCCCTAGGGTTAGTTCTCTGGTGGTCTAGGGTCTTGGAGTCAGTGCTCCCACTCCAAAGGCTCAGGGCTTGATCTCTGCCATGCAGCTGATGTTCGCCAACCTCTCCTTGGATTTCCTAGGAAGAGGCAGAAACACTTTCGTGACTTCCATGGCCCTGAAGAAGTTCATGACCATGCATCATTTGAACTCATGGGGATGAGTTCCCCATTGGTTGGTAAGCCAAGGACTCTGGCATTGTTGATCACAGCCCACAGTCCTGTGATCAGCACTGCTTTTTGGTCCACAGGTAACAACTCTTGGCTAGAAAAGTAAGTATCAAGCCTAACTCTTATTTGCCCTTTTATTTGGATCAGTCTTCTAATGGTCTTTTCAAGTTGGGGAGCATTTCTGAACATTTCAACTATCGTAGATTATTCAGGTAATAAGACTTCACCATATTTTTTGATTGCTTAAAGCCCAAGAGTCTTATTAGGAAAAAGCATGTGAACTCTATTTTTGGAGTTTTGATATGTATTGAATTTTCTGATGTGCTCAGGGATCTGCAGGAAGCCAGAGTGAAGAGAGACAAAACTCTGTTTCCAAAAACAAAAAACCCCAAAACCAAAAAAAACCCCACTTTGTTTGAGAAGAAATTTGGCAATTTGACTGAGCAGCAAGGCCTAAATATCAGAGTTCAGAGGTGCCATGCTTATCAGCTCATACATGGCTTTTCCTCCTCAAATACACCTGCTTCACCACCAGGGCCCCTTTCTTACCCTGCAGTGCCTGTGACCCTATGGAGAATGGGCTGTGACACAGTGGAGAGAACCAGAGGGACTCAATAGCACTGTGTGGGGATCCCTTCTGTAGGAGTTCTTAAGAGAAGCAGATGTCTGGAGAGGGAGAAGAATAGCTGAGCTTGGTGGTTTAGAGGAAACCCGTTGGCCTGGAGTGGGTAGTGTCCAGTGAATGAGGGAGCTACAGTGGTTAACAGGGCAGGATGGAAGAGGGCAGGCTGAGACCATATCCTTCATGTGACACCCCACCCTTTTCCTATGGCTCCTAAGGGATCCAAGGGGATTCCCTGGTGGCTCAGACAGTTAAGAATCCACCAACAATACAGGAGATGTGGATTCGATTCCTAGGTCAGGAAGACCCCTTGGAGAAGGGGATGGCAACCCACTCTGGTGTTCCTGCCTGGAGAATCCTATAGACAGAGGAGCCTGGAGGGCTATGGTCCATGGGGTTGCAAAGAGTCAGACATGACTGAGCAACTAACACGACTAACATAAGGGATTCCACCGACTAGTAGATAATTTGTGTTATAGCCTTGGAAATTCTTTGGACTGATTGGGGAAAGTAATTCCAAAAAAGGTCTGGACTTCCTGCTAGGAAGTAGGCATGTGCCTGTGAGGGAAACTGCTTCCTTCATCCTTAGATATTTTTCCACAGATAATGTGAGCCATAGGTTAGAGCGGTTCTAAAATATTTTTTTATTGTTAAAAATATTTTTATTTGAGAAACGTTAGAACAAATAGATAAGCAAAAAAAAAAAAAAAAAGGACGTAAGAAAAATTTCCACTTGGAGCTAACCACTGTCAACTTGGTATGAACTCTCATAGTCTCCTTTTTATGCATATTTATTCTTTTAACATGGAGAAGGCAATGGCACCCCACTCTGCCAGAAGCCAGCGTGAGGAATTCCACCCGTGACAAGGTCATGCGGCAGAGATCTGATGTGCAAGGTCGAGTCAGATCTCAGGTTTTCCCCTGGCATTTCCTGAGCATGTACCCCCCCCCCCCCCCACACACAGTAAGAATCTGCCTGCTTTTCCACTCTTCTGACATTCTCTGGAAAAAGTCAATTCAAGGCTTTAGTCTTCTGCATTTGAAAGTGTTTCAAACCAAAAACCCCTCTGATGGCTTTTTAGCCTGCCTGCAGGACTCCTACAGCTGCGCCTGTGATTGTTTGAGTCCTCCTGACCGCAGGAGGCACAGGAAGCTTAAAACATCCTAGGAATGTAGGGGCTTCTGAGGAGTCAAAATCATTAGAATAGGACTGATTAAAGGTTTCATTTGTTGAGCCAATATTTGCTGCCAAATTTTCATATCTTTTACTTGTTGATATAGTTGGTATATAGAAAAACAAGTAGCAACATTAGATCTTTGAGTTAAGTACCTTCTTTGTTATAACCCACTGCGCCTTTGTTCTATAGAGATGTAACTTCAGCGCTTTAAGAAGATGCAGATTAAAGAAAAACACTTCAGAGGAAATGAAATTAACATTTATTAAGGAAGAGAGCCAAAAAGTGTTAGCAAGCCTCTTGGCCAGAAGATAATGTAAATCACCTGAGACCTTTTGTATACAAAAAGATATACAGAAAGAGTCTGGGCTGCTAACGCTACAGAATTTTGTATTACCCATTGATCTCTGTGTATAATCAAAAGTATAAAAGGCCTTGAAGGACAATAGAAGGGGGGGCCAGTCTTTGGAAGGACTGGTTTCCCCCGTGTCTCCTCTTTACTCTAATTTCAGGCTGAATTCCCATCTGGGGTGTGGAGGCTCACTATGTCTACTTACTTGTCCTGGCTTTTAAGATCCGTAAGAGAGAGAGCCCAAGGCGGGGCGCTCTCCGATATTCAAACGGGCGCCGGTGGCCTAACGTAGATGGTGCAAGCTCCTTGTCTGGAACTTTATTGGTTTTCCACATAACCCAAGTTAATCAGCCTCTTCTCTCCACTTAATTTTCCTACTACACTATTTCTTCCTAATCTAGTCTTATATTAATAAATAAATAAGTTTTCCTCACCAACTCCGTCCACCCTTCGAATTCCCTGGATCCACCGGGGCTGGACCCCGGCACCACTCCAGTGTTCTTGCCTGGAGAATCCCAGGGATGGGGGAGCCTGGTGGGCTGCCATCTATGGGGTCGCACAGAGTTGGACGTGACTGAAGCGACTTAGCAGCAGCAGCAGCATTCTTTTAACAAACACTGAGTGGGCTGCATTTACAAAAATTAATTACTCTGCATATGCAGTTTTGTAATTTGCCTTTTCACTTAACAATACATAGTGAACCATTTTCCATGTGGAAACTTAAGATCGTTCCTTGGTTGGGTTTTGCAAATCTCCTGGTACTTTCTCCTGGGGATGCTCTTTTTATGAAAACTCAAGTTCCATATGCAGCTCTTTCACTTCTATCTTTAAATTTGGTTATTCCAAGAAGTGCATTTGTTAAAAATTATAAACAGAAGGATTGAAAGAAGAGAAATCTTTCTTTCCATTTAAGAACCACATAAAAATGCTCTGAATGTATATTTGACGTTATCATCTGCTTCACAGATTTCTTTGGCCAGTATCCATTTTAATTGTTTTGCTGTCTGCCGTGTGGACTCTACAAAACTATCAGATTGCCTCCACTAGGGAGAGGTGGTAGAAGAGAGCTGAGGTGTTGGAAGGTGGCAGTGGGGGCAGGGAGAAGAGTTGAGAGTAACCATCACTTTTTCCTGATCTAGGGACTGGGGTTCATGCGAATGTCAGCATTACTCTAGTGAGAAATCGTACACTGAGAAGATTGACTTTAGAGGTAGATTTGCCTTTATCTTCAAACCAAACAGAATCTAAATGGCCAGATGCAGCCTTTTCTTTTTTGAGGGCAATGTTTTCTCCAGAATATTAATAGGTGTCATACCTAACAAAAAAGGATTCTGGGATCAAGCAAACTTGTGAAACACTGTATTTTAGATAAACACGTTTCTTCAGTGCAGGACATCTCAGAGCATTTAGCAAGTGAATATGCACCATGATGGCCTAGGAGAGGAAAGTAATCAACGTTTCCTAAATTCACATACTCTCTTTTGAGGTGGGGTACATGCATATCGGGCTTCCCTGGTGACAGTCCATGGGGTCACTGAGAGTTGGATAAGACTGAGGTGACAGCACACCCATGCACATGTGCATGTTAACGACTTTGGGAAATGCTAGCGTTAGAAGTACAGTACTCTGTGCCTGCGTGCTAAGTCACTTCACTTGTGTCAGCTCTTTGCGACCCTGTGGACTGTAGCCAGCCAGACTGCTCTGTCCATGGGATTCCCCAGGCAAGAATGCTAGAGTGGGTTGCCATGCCCTCCTCCAGGGGATCTTCCTGACCCAGGGGTCAGGCCCATGTCTCTTATGGCCTCCTTCACTGGCAGGCAGGGGTCTTTACCACTAGTGCCGCCTGAAAACTGATACTGAAATCAGGAAAAAAACAAAAGTAGTTTCATTGTTCTACTTAGGATCGAGATGCTATCTTGTCATTTGCCTTCTAGGAGGTACTTTAGTCAAAAACTGCCTTCTATGTGGGGTGTGAGAGAGTCATTCTTGGTGATTTTAAGTGAGAAACTCTAAGCCAAGATGCTTTCTTGAGCAACCTGTAACATTCATTCTCTCTTTGCTTTGCTTACTTGCAAAATAACAGGTGCTGGCTGAGAGATGAAAAGTGTGTTTATAAGTCTTGATTTCTACCCTCTTCCATTCCTCAAACTCTTCTTGATCCTGGGGACTGTCATTCTGGAATGAAACCCAGGCAGCCTTCCTTTCTGAAGTCAACTAAAGGGCGCTCTGGTTGCCCTCTCGCCCAACCTACTTTTCCTGCACCCACTGATTTACTGCCTTAGGCGGAGTTGGGGAAAGTCCTTAATGAGCCTTAAGGCTTGGAGCTGTGTTTGGAGCTCCCTCTAACCACAACTATTCTTATCAAAAAAATTTACCAGAAAATGAAGACCCCAGAAGAGGTCCTTTGATGGAGGAGTGGTGGGTATTTGAAAAAAGGAGGCAGGACAGCATTCCTGGTCATCCATAAATTAAAACAAACAAAGGAAAATCACATCCAACTGTAGTCAATTGCTCCTGTAAGAGAAGGATTATAATTCAAAGAGGTTTATGTATTTTGGCGGAGGACGGGGTGTGTGTGGGAGTTTAAAAGCATAGAATAACATGACTGGGAACCAGTTCCAGCCGCTGGCCAGCTTGTGCTTCCTCACTCTGGCCAGCTAGTTGTGCCCTGAGCCAATTTTTTTTCTCCTCCCTTCTTTATCCCTATTTGATCTCTTCCATGTCTGAGACACCAGGGGGTGTTGAAAGAAGGGCTGCATGTGTCCGTGATAACATCTTACATTTCATAATTAGTAACCATTTCAAAGCACAGTCCTACATTGTATTTCGTCTTGTTCTTACACTAAGCCTGTGAATGAGCATAGGATTTAGTCCCAACTGAAACATAAAAAAGACAAGCTTGAAAACATAAAGCAGGTTAATGGCAGAGCCAAGAGGGGACTCTGAGTTCCCAGGCAGAGGTCTAGGCTTTTGTGGTCTAGAGCTCTCTGGGTTGCCACACTAGCCTCTGGGCTATCACATCTCAAATGAGAAAGGACTGACCTTTGGTTACGATAATCTGCCCACTGCAGGTTGAATTGAGAATGTGAAGCATGTTTATTAGAAAACTTTGAGTCATCTCTCAACAGCAGGGCTTGAGTTGAGGTTGTGGACATAGATGAACGCTATCCAGGCAAAGGCTATTTATTCAGTTTGCTGTCTGTCACAAGGGAATCATTTACCATGATTTGCTTTTGGCAAAGAAACAGGTGGAGAAGTGGGAAAACCTTATAATGGGAAACAAAGGAATGCTTTAGGTAAGTCCTGTTGGCATGGGGAAGTTTTGGTGGGTTAACTAGAAGTGGGACATCCTATTTGCCTAGAGAGGAGGCTGTATTTGGCTTTCTCTTGTTGGTCCTAAGTTAGAAGTGGGAGCAAAACTTAGAGAAATTGTCAATTATTAATCGAGTCTTGTCCATTTGGCCAAGTCAGGGACTGATGACTGCAGACAGTAGATGGCTTCTTTGAGTTGGTTTCTGTGGGAGGTGGGTCACAGTTCTACTTTTATATAAAGTCTGGCCATCATCTGTTTGTATATTCAGTTTCTCAAGATTGAGTGGGGAAAAGGAACAGGATGGGATCTTGGCAGTGCATTAAGGTGGCCAAGAAGAATGATGCCTTTTTGGCTTCAGAGTCTCTGATCAAGCAAATCCCATGAATCCTGGGTCCAGACTTTAAAAAGGTGGCAAACTGCCTTCCTTGCTGACCCATAATGAGAATATGGCAGCCAAAGGTGATGAAGCCAAGTCCACTATCAAGTTCCAGATGAAGAAGAAGCCATGTCAGGCAGAGCCTGTTGGCCATGTGATGATGACAGATGATGAGCTGTGTACCACGTCCACTTAGCCGTCAACTTCCTGGTGTCATTGCTCAAGAGAAATCGGCAGAATTTGGGGCTTTATACATTAAGATTGCCATGGGCAAGCGCCTGTACTATGGCACAGCTTAATAAACCATATTCCTATTTATAAATAAAATAGAACAAAATAAATTTTAAAATTTCAAAGATTTGACTAAATTTGTACTGATCTAAAATCCTGGTTTTGGGGTGGGGGGGTGGTGGTGAATGCCTAGGATTAGGCAATTTATTTGCAAATAATCTAAAAGCCTTAATATAATTGCATAATCTTTGATCTAATCCATCAACTGATTTTACTGAAACAGTCAGATGAGTTTTCAAAGATGTATGCATGAGGATGTCTTTTAAATATTATTTATGATGGTGAAAAATGAACAAAACAAAATAATTAAATAGATGTTAATACTTTTAAGCTAGAACATATTATGCAGCCTTCAAAATAATGCTGTAAGTATATGCTAACTTAGAAAAGTGATGCTTCCTAAGGCCCACTTGACTTCGCATTCTAGGATGTCTGGCTTTAGGTGAGTGATCACACCATCGTGAATCTGGATCATGAAGATTTTTTTTGTATAGTTCTTCTGTGTATTCTTGCCACTTCATCTTAATATCTTCTGATTCTTTTAGGTCCACACCATTTCTGTTCTTTATTGTGCCCATCTTTGCATGAATTGTTCCCTTGGTATCTCCAATTTTCTTGAAGAGATCTCTAAACTTTCCCATTCTATTGTTTTCCTCTGTTTCTTTGCATTGATCGCTGAAGAAGGCTTTCTTATCTCTCCTTGGTATTCTTTGGAACTCTGCATTCAAATGGATATATCTTTCCTTTTCTCCATTGCCTTTCACTTCTCTTCTTTTCGCAGCTATTTGTAACCATTTTGCCTTTTTGCATTTCTTTTTCTTGGGGATCATCTTGATCACTACCTCCTATACAATGTTACAAACCTTTGTCCATAGTTCTTCAGGCACTCTGTCTATCAGATCTAATCCCTTGAATCTATTTGTCACTTCCACTGTATAAAAAGGTCTGTCTAGTCAAAGTTATGGTTTTTCCAGTAGTCATGTATGGATGTGAGAGTTGGACCATGAAGAAAGCTGAGCGCTGAAGAATTGATGCTTTTAAACTGTGATGTTGGAGAAGACTCTTGAGAGTCCCTTGGACATACTAAAGTAAATCAGTCCTGAATATTCATTGGAAGGCCTGATGCTGAAGCTGAAACTCCAATACTTTGGCCACCTGATGCGAAGACCTTACTCTCTTGAAAAGACCCTGATGCTGGGAAAGATTGAAGGCAGGAGGAGAAGGGGACGACAGAGGATGAGGTGGTTGGATGGCATCACCAACTCTATGGACATGAGTTTGAGTAAGCTCTGGGAGTTGGTGATGGACAGGGAGGCCTGGCGTGCTGCAGTCCCTGGGGTCGCAGAGTCAGACACAACTGAGAGACTGAACTGAAGTGAACTGAGCTTAGAAAAGACATCCACGGAATAATGTGAAGTTTTACAGACAAGAGGTATCTAAACCATGCATAGAATATGTTTCCATTTTAGTGAGAAAATAGATATTCTAGCTAAATATATGATAGTTATATTCCAAATGTTTGTACATACATAGGAACATTATATATAATAATAATATAAATATATATAATGTTTTAAATGACTTTTGTGTAAGCATCTGGAAGATTACATAGCAAATAACAACAGTGATTTTATCTAAGTTGTTTGATATGGCTTCTTTGTTTTCTCTTTAAATATTTCTCTGTTTTCTAAATTTTCTTTTTGCTATGAGAAAATAGAAATTCATTTAAAATGCTTACATTTGTAAAAAGAAATAGGATAATTTGACCCTCTTGGAACTACTTTGTCGTAAAAAATATTTACTCTCTAACATACAGATATAAATATTTATAAATATATTAATAAATTATACACATTTATATATAGTGTCTGTTTGGGATCCAGTAGCTAAATATACATATCTCTTTATAAAAAGGCTATATAATATGCACACCTTAGAAGACCTAGAAAATATACTTTTCTGATGGGGTTAAATTTCCTTTTGCAAGAAGATTGAGTGACTCTGCATAACAGTCTATTTTTCCCTAGAAAGTATGGTCCCTTCTAGGTAGGAAAAATCACTACCTTAGCTCTGGATCTTTCAACCTGAACTTTGGAGGGTGGTTGCATAGCAACTGCTGATGCCATAAGTGACTGCTCTCAGTTCTCTGGGTGGATGATATTGATTTGTACAATAACCAGTGCATTCAGAACCTTTGCTAGTTATAATAGGATAAAAGAGCTACACGAGATGGGACCTTTTAGAAGCCCTCTGAACAAAGACTGAGTGGAGTGAAGGGTATTGAGTTGGTTCCATTGAAGATGGTGGACTGAATGCAGGACGACTGTGAACACTGAAATTCAAGGATGCTGATTCTTCAAGAAATGCATTATTTCCCTTTTATTCATCAACATTTACTGATTTCCTACCTGGGGCCAGGCACTGTACTAGTCATTGCTGCTGCTGAGTCACTTCAGTTGTGTTTGACTCTGTGTGACCCCATAGAGGGCTGCCCACCAGGGTCCCTCGTCCCTGGGATTCTCCAGGCAAGAACACTGGAGTGGGTTGCCATTTCCTTCTCCAATGCATGAAAGTGAGAAGTGAAAGTGAAGTTGCTCAGTCGTGTCCGACTCTTAGTGACCCCATGGACTGCAGCCTACCAGTACTAGTCGTTAGGGATACAATAATGATACTTGGTGGTCTCTATCATCTGGAAGCTCTTAAGTGGAGAAGAAAAATTGAAAAATTAATAACTTCACCACCTGATGCTAAGTGATGGCAGTATGTTTGGGGCTGTTATGGGACACAGAGAAAGGCTATCTAAG
Organism: Oryx dammah; assembly: GCF_014754425.2. Taxonomy (NCBI): domain Eukaryota; kingdom Metazoa; phylum Chordata; class Mammalia; order Artiodactyla; family Bovidae; genus Oryx; species Oryx dammah. The sequence continues at coordinate 19,618,854 of NW_024070209.1, forward strand.
GCCACCTAGGGATCATTCTGCAGTCATTTCTTGAGCAGTGACTGTGTGTCTTGGCATTGGAGGTACAGAGATGAATGAGACTTGGCTCCTGGCCAAAAGGATTTTATCTGTCTGACAAGGGAGACAGGAAAAAACAGTTCTATCTAATACAATGTGGTAAATATTCAGCTAGCACAAGGATTTAAGTATGAGAGCACAGAGGTGGAGATTAATGAGTGATTAATGCCTACTTAATACTCTACTGTTTGCAGAGCCCTTAAAAACATACATTACCTCATTTGATGTTTATGAAGAGGTAGGATTTATCTCTTTTTTTATTGATGAGGAAACTGAGGCTTGGAGATGTTGTGACTTGTCTAAGGTTGTTGTATCAGTAACAAAATACCATTGACTGAGTGGCTTAAAAAACAGACATTTATTTTCTCATGGTTCTGGAGGATAGAAGTCCCAGATTAAGATATGGCAGGGTCAATTCCTGATGAGAACCCTTTTCTTGGCTTGCAGTCTTTTCTGTCCCCACAAGGCAGAGAAAGGAACTGAGCCCTCTGGTATCTCTTCTTATAAGGACACTAATCTTGTTGGACCAAGGCCCCATTCTAATGATCTCATTTAACCTGAATTGAGCTTCTCTGGTGGCTCAGTTGGTAGAGAATCCACCTGCAATGCAGAAGACCAGGTTCAATTCCTGGATTGGGAAGATCCCCTGGAGAAGGAAATGGCAATCCATGCCAATAGTGTTGCCTGGGAAATCCCATGGACAGAGAAGCCTGGCAGGCTACAGTCCATGGGGTCACAAGAGTTGGACATGACTTAGCGACTAAACCACCACCACCACTTCCTTAGAGGACCCATCTCCAAATATAGTCACAGTGGTGTTTAGTACTTCAACACATGAATTTTGGGAGACACATTTAGTCTATAAACAGTTTAGCTGTGAATGTAGGCTTTTAATCTCTGAATCATGGGCGTGTGTGTGTGCACATGTATATTTCTACACCATACTAGAGACATTTTTTCCAACATGATGCATCAGTGACTCTCATAACACAGGGAACATTTGTGCTGCTATGAATATTGGGGTACATGTATCTTTTTGAATTAGTTTTTGTCTTTTCCAGATATATGCCTAGGAGTGGGATTGCTGGATCATATGGTAGTTCTCATTTTAGTTTTTAAAGGAACCTTCATACTGTTCTCCATAATGGCTATACCAATTAACATTCCCACTAACAGTGGAGGTGGGTTCCCTTTTCCCACATCCTCTCCAGCATTTGTTATTTGTAGACTTTTTAATGATGGCCATTCTAACCTGTGTGAGGTGATACCTCATTGTAGTTTGATTTGCATTTCTCTGATAATTAGTGATGCTGAGCATTTTTTCATGTGCTCTTTGGACATCCATATGTCTTCTTTGGAGAAATGTCTCTTTAGGTCTTCTTACAATTTTTTGATTGGATTGTTTATTTTTTCATATTAAACCATATAAGCTGATTGAATATTTTAGAAATTAGGAGTTCTGACATTTTGGGTCTCTGTTTATGCTCCCTTCTCCAATTTGTCCTCAGTGCTCACTGGATGTGGTCCTTTCTATGGTGCCTGGAGCTTATACACAGTCCAGCTGTATTCATGTGGGACTTGTCACTAGGAACTCGTTTTAAGGTGAGGAGCCCATGTGGGAGGTGGGGATAGGAGACAGAACAGGGCTTGTGAGGACTGGGACTGGGACACTGGGTAGAAAGTAGAAGAGACTAGCTCTGTTTTAAAAGAGGAATATACTTGAGCAGGTTCCCATTGACCAGTCACAGGTGAGACCACAGGCTGTTCCAGGATGATATGGAGGAGTAGGGGGGAAGGACATTTTGACAACATCAGTAGGTGTTGCACCATCTTGCATTTCCCATCCTCTTACCTCCCTCTTCTAGAAGAGCAAGATGCTTTTTCTTGCTTGTGTGAGGCTGATGTTGCTCCTCTTGACTTTCTCCAGCCTTGTGATCTTCAGATCTTGGCTATACCTTCACATCACCAGGGGCATCTTCAGAGATTCTGATTTCACAGGTTTTCTATCTTTTGAAAGCTTCTCAAAAGATCTTGATGTGAGGCCACGGATGAAAATCAGATATATTCCTTCTGTCCCATTCTGGAGGGTGTGGGGCATATACTGTGATTCCCAAACTTCTGACAGCCTCATCCATTTTAATCCTCTTAAGACCTGGGGAGTAGACAGCTATCATGACTTTACAGATGAAAACCTGAGACTGCCTTTGGCCTGTGAGTTGGGAAGTTTTAGTTGGTAGCCAGGAGGCACAGACAGAACAGTCTTAGTATGAGGAATCAGGAAGGATTGATTTTAAGTTCCTCTGCTGGCTTGGGCAGTCACAGCTGCATTCATTTATTCATTGAACAAATATTTGCTGAACATCCACATGTACCAGATGCTGTACAAGGTGCTCAGTTAAGAACCACCTGTGGCTTGTGGTAGGGGCTGGCGATGGTAGCACAGGTTGGGGGCCACCCACTCTGGGGCCCAGCCTTGGGTAGTGGCTCCCTGGAGAAGTGTTCATTGTCAGAGCAATGTATAACTAGAAGAGATACTGCCAGTCACAGTTTGCTTTGCCTACATGACTCATAAACTGAAAGAATGAATTGAATTTGTTTTTCCATTTAAAATTAAGCCTAGTCAGAATCTACAGTCCTGTTGGGATGAAGGTTAATAAACTGTAGAAAAGGATAATTATGGCAGAGTTGAATGTATGGCATGTTGACCAGAAAGAGAACACATAGCTTTAGACTCACGTATTCTATTCTGGAGACACTGACTGCTCTGACACCCACTGACGTCCACCCAGCTCTGTGCAGGGACATTCCACTGAACAAAGCCAGTTGACATCTCACATTCTGAAGATTTTTCACATACTATTACTGAAGCATTTTCCATTGTTTTGTTTTAATTCAAGTAGGCTTTTACTTAAGATGTAGAGGTCATAACTTTTATATCCTCAGGCTTGATTTAAAAACTAGCCATGACAGATAGTAAACAGTGGTCTCGTTTTCTTGGAACAATAGTTCATGACATTGTGGTTAGGAACTAAAACTTGGCAGCTAAACATCAGAGAAAGTGTATGGTCTTTGAAACTGGACAGATCCAAAAATGATTCCTGATTTTGTCGTTTTACTTCACAAGTTACTCAACCATTTTGAACCTCTGTTTCTTCATCTTTAAAGTGGGATTGGTGGTGGTGGTGGTTTAGTCACTAAGTCATGCCCGACTCTTGTGACCCCATGGACTGTAGCCCGCCAGGCCTCTGTGCATGGGATTTCCCAGGCAAGAATACTGGAGTGGGTTGCCATTTCCTTCTCCAGGGAATCTTCCTGACCCAGGAATCAAATCCGGGTCTCCTTCATTGCAGCAGATTCTTTACCGACTGAGCCACCAGGGAAGCCCTTAAAATGGGGCAATGTGATAAAGTATATGCATGCCTCACATAGCTCAGTTCAGTTCAGTTCAGTGGCTCAGTCGTGTCCAACTCTTTGCGACCCCATGAATCACAGCACGCCAGGCCTCCTTGTCCATCACCATCTCCCAGAGTTCACTCAGACTCACGTCCATCTGAAATTGAATGTAACTGACTTTTAGGAATAGTCCTTTCTTCTTTTGTGTTGGCTGTATATTGTCACCCTGCTTATTTACCTTATATGCAGAGTACATCATGAGAAACGCTGGACTGGAAGAAACACAAGCTGGAATCAGGATTTCCGGGAGAAATATCAATAACCTCAGATATGCAGATGACACCACCCTTATGGCAGAAAGTGAAGAGGAACTCAAAAGCCTCTTGATGAAAGAGGAGAGTGAAAAAGTTGGCTTAAAGCTCAACATTCAGAAAACAAAGATCATGGCATCTGGTCCCATCACTTCATGGGAAATAGATGGGGAAACAGTGGAAAGTGTCAGACTTAATTTTTTTGGGCTCCAAAATCACTGCAGATGGTGACTGCAGCCATGAAATTAAAAGACGCTTATTCCTTGGAAGGAAAGTTATGACCAACCTAGATAGCATATTCATTTTTTTTAAGTTTATTTTTATTTATTATTTTTTTTTCCACCCCCCTCCCCACAACATCTCTCTGGGTCATTCCCGTGTACCAGGTCCAAGCGTGCCGTATCCAGCATCGGACATAGACTGGCGATTCGATTCTTACATGATATTATACATGTTTCAATGCCATTCTCCCAAATCATCTCACCCTCTCCCTCTCCCTCTGAGTCCAAAAGTCTGCTATACACATCTGTGTCTTTTTTGCTGTTCTGCATACAGGGTCATCATTGCTATCTTTCTAAATTCCATATATATGTGTTAGTATACTGTATTGGTGTTAGATAGCATATTCAAAAGCAGAGACCTTACTTTGCCGACTAAGGTCCGTCTAGTCAAGGCTATGGTTTTTCCAGTAGTCATGTATGGATGTGAGAGTTGGACTGTGAAGAAGGCTGAACGCTGAAGAATTGATGCTTTTGAACTGTGGTGTTAGAGAAGACTCTTGAGAGTCCCTTGGACTGCAAGGAGATCCAACCAGTCCATTCTGAAGGAGATCAGCCCTGGGATTTCTTTGGAAGGAATGATGCTAAAGCTGAAACTCCAGTACTTTGGCCACCTCATGCGAAGAGTTGACTCATTAGAGAAGACTTTGATGCTGGGAGGGATTGGGGGCAGGAGGAGAAGGGGACGACAGGGGATGAGATGGCTGGATGGCATCATGGACTCAATGGATGTGAGTCTGAGTGAACTCCGGCAGTTGGTGATGGACAGGGAGGCCTGGCGTGCTGCGATTCATGGGGTCGCAAAGAGTCGGACATGACCGAGCGACTGAACTGAACTGAACTGATCCAGGTCAAAATGTGGTTAGAGTGATGACATAGAGAGGAAATTCAGGGCTCAACCCAGTGCCAGAGGCCTGAATAAACATTCCCGTGTCTGAGATTTTGTGGTTGGGGAAGGTCTCTGGACCTGTCCTCTCAAAATGTCAGGAGCTTACTGAAAATGTAGCCTTTGGTGATTTAAAAAAAATACATAGTGGTCATTACATGGACACTGGAAATATCTGTTTCTTTTAAAATTAGACAGATGATTGTTGTTGTTGGTGTTGATGAAAGAGAGAGCGCTTGTTAAGAAGGATGTTAGTAACCATCCTTGACTGGGGCAAGCAAACAAAACCCATAAACACAGTGTATGGGCAAATACTATTCGAAGCACAGCAACACAAAATTCACAGGACCCCCCCCCCTCCAAGAATACACCTCAAAACGGACTGCAGCCCTCTTGGTTAACATAATTCCAGAAAAGATCCAGTAAGGAGATTAATTGTCTGCAAAAGATATGCATGGCCAAGAGGAACTGACAGGTTCAACCTCCAGGAGTCTTCACATTTTTGGTTTCCCATCAGATTTTTATCTCTTGTCTCAAGCAGTAGGATCTGGCAAGAAGGACACAAAAGACTCTGTGATTCAGCTTTCAGAAAAGCTGAGGGAAGAACAAGCCCATGGATCTCTGTTAACAATCCTCTGTGCTTTAGACCACAGTGTGAGAACTTGGAGGCATAAAGGCCGGAGGAACTTACAGCAGGAATCTTGGCCTGAGATCGATTTTAGGGAGTTTTGCATAAAGGTATTTACTTTTGGAAGATAATATTAGTTCACTTATTTCCTATGGAAACTGGAAAATAAACACCCACTTAAAATAAACACATGCACATACTTAATTTCTTTGTGTACCCTTTCCTCAACTAGTGAGTAAGGAAAGTGTGTGTGTGTGTGTGTGTGTGTGTTTGTAATACATTTTTGTTTGTTTCACCTTCTTTCATGGTGGCTGCCAAGCAGACATGGATGGATGGATTTTGATCAGGATAAAGGCAGTTTGCCCATTACCTGCCATGCTGGGACTTATGCCTACCAGCGGGTAGGCCTCCCTGAAGTTCAGCTTGTCTGTCAACATGCCGATGCAGCAAGATGGATGTGTTTTGAGGTGGAATTATTTTTCAAAGTCTGTTTGGGCCAGTTCCTGGTCTAATGCCAGGTCTTACATAATAACGTATATCACGAACCTTCACTGAGAGAGAAAACAACAGGCCCGTGTTTCTGAAAGGTGCTTCAGCTTAGGGCAGTCCTGCTTGCCCATTTACTCTGGGTAAAATTCTTTTTCCAGAAAACTCCAAGGGAGTCCAGGGTGCAGAAAAGAGAAATGTGTTTGCTTGTGGGTTTAGCAGTTTATCTGTCACCACTCCTATAAAAGAGCCAGGCTGTCTCACTGGTGATTAATTCAGTACCACTCTTCTTGGAGAGCTGGGTGCCACTCACTGCATGTGTTTTGGCAGTCTGTGAAGTAAAAGGTGTGCTGATTTCTACATCGGAGCAGTGAGTCTGAAGAGAGTGGGAATAGTTCTAGAGTTATTAAAAAGAAGGATGACATAACACCCCCTCCTTTCATTGATTTTGAGCACTGTGTCTAGTGTGGTGTTGCTTGGGTGTTGTACTGGTTACTTATTCTACACATCAGATTATGCCTCAGTTTCAGCCGGTCAGAACTTGGGAAGGGCCATGATGGGTGGTTCTGGCATGGGGTCTCTCAAGGGATGGTAGTTAAGTGATGACTGGAGCTGGAACAACAGGTGCCTGTAGGAGCAGGGTTTGCCTGGGCATCTTTCTTTCTCTCGCCAGGTGGTCTCAGAGTGTCTCCATGTGGTCTCTCCTCTTGGGGTAACTTGGGCTTCCTCACAGCATGGTGGCATGTCACATGGTAGACCAGGCTTCTAAGATTCGTGCTCCAATGAGTCAGGAGGAAGTTATGTCACCCTTTCTAACTTAGCTTTGGAAGGCATGCAGAGTCACTTCCGCTGCATCTCTGTTGGTTCCAAGCAAACCCAAGTGTGATTAAGGGGAGGGAGCACGGGTGCTACTTCAAAAAAATACTTTTTGTTTTGTATTAGAGTATAGCTGATTAACCATGCTGTGATAGTTTTAGGTACACAGCAGAGCAACTCAGCCATACATATCCCAAACTCCCCTTCAAGCCAGACTGCCACATAACTTTGAGCTGAGTTCCCTGTGCTATAAGTTGGTCCCTGTTGGTTATCCATTTTAAATGTAGCAGTGTGTACCTGTCAGTCTCAAACTCCCTAACTATCCCTTCCCCCTTGCAGACCCCCGCTTTTTGATGGGAGAAAGATCAAGGTCATATGTAGTATAATCTGTGGGCTGCTGCTGTGTTTGGAAAGTACAATTTGTCGCAGGTGCAACACTGCTCAAGACAAAAGAATCCTAAGGACAGTCCAACTGGAAACAGGTCTCTATGATCTCAAAGTCTCATATACCCATTTGAATGGTAAAATGTACCATGGTCATTCTGTGAAATCTTATTTTTTTGTATATAAAATAAGTTATATTGAGATATCCTTTGTATTCAGTAAAATGAACACATTTAAAGCATACAGTTCAATAGATTTTGATCGATGTATGCAACTGTGACAGAATACTTCTTATTACTCTCCAAGTTCTTTGTTCCTTTGCCATAAATCCCTGTCATTCTTGGCCCCTGGCAACCATTGATCTGCTTCCTGTTGCTATTGATGAGTTTTGCCTGTTGGAGATTATCAAGGAATCTTACACTGTGTATCTTTTGTTGGCATATTTTTGAGATTCATCCATTTTGTTGTATATATCAACATTATTGTTGAGCAGAATTCCATTGTATGTGTATAGTGCAGTTTGTTTATCCGTTTTCCAGTTTGTAGACATTCTGATTATTTATAGTTTTTAGCTATTACAAGTGAAGTTGCTTTAATGATTCATGTTCAGATTTTTGTGGAGTCATACATTTTCATTTCTCTCAGATCAATACCTAGCAGTGGAATTGCTGGATCATATAGGAAGTTCATATGTTGAGCTTTATAACTGATATTCTATTTTCCGAAGTGGTTGTTCCATTTTGCTTGCCCATTTTACTTGAGAGTTCTAGTAGCCTCAAATTCTCACCAAACTTGATGGTGTCAGTCTTTATTTTTAGATAATTCAGTGGTGTGTATAGGTTTAAATATACATTTTCCTGATGATAAAAGATGTTGAGCATTATTTCACGCATTTATTGGACACCTGTATATCTCCTTTTGTGAAGTGTCTGTTGTTAAAATCTTCTTAATATTTTTTTGTCTTCTTCCTGCCAAATTGTAAGAGTTATTTAAATTTTCTTGACATGAGGCCTTTATTATGTATGGGCTTCCCTGATAACTCAGGTGGTAAGGAATCCACCTGCAACCCAGGAGACCTTAGTTCAGTTTCTGGGTTGGGAGTCTCCTCTAGAGAAGGGATGGGCTACCCACTCCAGTATTCCTGGGCTTCCCTGTGGCTCAGCTGGTAAATAATGCATCTGCAATGTGGGAGACCTGGGTTTGATCCCTGGGTTGGGAAGATCCCCTGGAGAATGGAAAGGGTACCCACTCCAGTATTCTGACCTGGAGAATTCCAAGAACAGATACAGTCTGTGAGTCAGACTCATGGATCGCAAAGACTTAGACATGACTGAGTGACTTTCACTTTCACTTTCATTAGGTATGTGTGTCATGAATATTCTCTACCAGTCTGTGGATTGTCTTTATTCTTTAATGGTATCTTTGGACTAGGAGTTTTAAATTTTGATTAGGTTTAATTTATAATTTCATCTTTTATGTTTTGTGCTTATTTGCTCTATCTAAAAATATTTTACCTATCCCATGGTCACAAAGATTTCCTCTCATGTATTTTTCTAGATCAATTTCAAGTTAATTTTTTGTGATGATGTGAGGTAAGGGTCAAGGTTTATTTTTATTTTTTAAATGTGGTATCTGAGATTTCTAGAACTATGCTAGAAACATTATCTTACTAATTGAATTACCTTTACACTTCTGTTGAAAATCAGCTATGTCTGGTTCTATTTTTGAATTGTCTATTCTGTTCCATTTATTTATATACCTATGTAAATACCATACTGTCTCCATTTCTATAGCTTTACAGACAGTCTCAAATTCAAGTAGTTTAAGTTTTCCAAGTTTGTGATTCCCTTTCAAAATTTCTTTGACTATTCTAGGTCCTTTACATTATATCATTGTTTTAAAAATAGCCTGTTAATTTCTTTGAAAAGCTTCCTAGGATTTGATTGGAATTACATGGGACATATAGATCAGCTCAGGGAAAGCTGACCTATGTCCAATACCTTTTGCAGAACTGAAATCTTGGCAAGCATGTTCTCTGATCACAATGGAAATAAATTATAGATAAATAAAGTTAAAATATGACTTGAGGATTCCCACATTTTTTGAAATTTTGTAAAACACATTCATTAATAAGCCATGGGTCAAAGAAATCACAAGGGAAATTTGAAAATATTTACACTAAATGATAACACATACACACACAACATATCAAACTGTATAGAATGTGGCCACAGCAGTGTTTAAAGGGATTCAGCTTTATATGCTTACATGAGACAGAATAAGCTTTAAAACCAATAATTTAAGCTTCCTACTCAAGAAGCCAAATTAAGCCCTAACTGAATAGAAGAAAGGAAAAATAAGGAGCAGAAATCAGTGAAATAGAAAACAGAAAACCAATAGAGAAGTCCCCCTCACTCCCAATTCTATCACTCACTCTGAGGGAGTTCAGTTGTCACGTTGTTAAGAGGCCCAGGTGGTGAAGAACTGAAGGTACACTTTCAGATGACTGAAGCCCTAGTCAATGTCTTTACTAAAACCTCATACTACGCTCTGAGACAAAACTACCAGCTAGGCTACTCCCAGATTCCTAATCCACAGTGACTGTAACATAATTAATATTTGTTCTTTTAAGATGCTTTTAAAAATAGAGAACATTAATAAAATCAATGCTGTTTTTTTGGAACACCTACCTAGACTGATCAAGAAAAAAAAGAGAAAAGATTCAATTTATCAACCTGAGGAATGATATGACATCAGTATGGATCCCACAGAAATTAAAAAGATAAAACAATATTATACACTGTTGCATATTACTTTACAGCACAAAATTGAAAAACCTAGGTGAAATAGACAAATATTTTAAAACAGATAAATGACAAAAATTTGCATAGAAAGAAATTGAAAATCTGAATACCCCTAATTCTTTTAACGACATTAAATCTGAAACTTAAAAACTTTCTCCAAAGAAATTTTCGGGCCTGGGTGGCTTCAGTGGTAAATTCTAGCATATGTTTAAAGAAGAAATAATATCAAACTTATACAAAGTATTTCAGAAAACAGAGCAAGAGAGAAGTATTACCCTTATACTAAAATCAAACAGTCAGTCAGTCAGTTCAGTTGCTCAGTAGTGTCTAACTCTTTGCAGCCCCATGGACTGAAGCATGACAGGCTTCCCTGTCCATCACCAACTCCTAGAGCTTGCTCAAACTCATGTCCATTGAGTCGGTGATGCCATCCATCCATCTCACCCTCTGTCGTCCCCTTCTCTTCCTTCAATCTTTCTCAGCATCAAGGTCTCTTACAATGACATTTTTGCATCAGGTGGCCAAAATGAATATTCAGGACTGATTTATACTGATAGCCTTTATTAATACATTTACAATAAACATTAATAAAACACTACAAAATAGAGTTCAGCAGTATATAAAAAGACAATACATCCTGACCAAATGAGAATTATCTCAGGAAAGCAAGTTGGCTTGCCCTTAGAAATTAATGAATGCAATACATTGTATCAAATGAAATCAAGGACAAAAACTCTATGACCATCCTGATAAATGCAGAAAAAGTATTGGAGAAATTCAGTAACCATGCACATATATTTGTTAAGTTCCTTGGCAAACTAGGCGTAGAGGGAAAGTCCCCAATCCAATTGAAAAGCATCTACAGAAAAACATCTATATATGCTTTATTGACCTTGCCAAAGCCTTTGTCTGTGTGGATCACAATCAACTGTGGAAAATCCTGAAAGAGATGGGAATACCAGACCACCTGACCTGTCTCTTGAGAAACCTATATGCAGGTCAGGAAGCAACAGTGAGAACTGGACATGGAACAACAGACTGGTTCCAAATAGGAAAAGGAGTATGTCAAGGCTGTATATTGTCACCCTGCTCATTTAACTTATATGCAGAGTACATCATGGAAAACATTGGGCTGGAAGAAGCACAAGCTGGAATCAAGATTGGCGGGAGAAATATCAATAACCTCAGATATGCAGATGACACCACCCTTATGGCAGAAAGTGAAGAGGAACTAAAAAGCCTCTTGATGAAAGAGGAGAGTGAAAAAGTTGGCTTAAAGCTCAACATTCAGAAAACAAAGATCATGGCATCTGGTCCCATCACTTCATGGGAAATAGATGGGGAAACAGTGGGAACAGTGTCAGACTTTATTTTTTTGGGCTCCAAAATCACTGCAGATGGTGACTGCAGCCATGAAATTAAAAGACGCTTATTCCCTGGAAGGAAAGTTATGACCAACCTAGATAGCATATTCAAAAGCAGAGATATTACTCTGCCAACAAAGGTCCGTCTAGTCAAGGCTATGGTTTTTCCAGTGGTCATGTATGGATGTGAGAGTTAGACTGTGAAGAAAGCTGAGTGCCAAAGAATTGATGCTTTTGAACTGTGGTGTTGGAGAAGACTCTTGAGAGTCCCTTGGACTGCAAGGAAATCCAACCAGTCCATTCTGAAGGAGATCAGTCCTGGGTGTTCATTGGAAGGACTGATGCTGAAGCTGAGACTCCAATACTTTGGCCACCTCATGTGAAGAGCTGACTCATTGGAAAAGACCCTGATGCTGGGAGGGATTGGGGGCAGGAGGAGAAGGGGACGACCGAGGATGAGATGGCTGGATGGCATCACGGACTTGATGGATGTGAGTTTGAGTGAACTCTGGGAGTTAGTGATGGACAGGGACGCCTGGCGTGCTGCGATTCATGGGGTTGCAAAGAGTCGGACACGACTGAGTGACTGAACTGAACTGAACAAAAAAACTACAACTAATAATATATTTAACGCCAGACTGAATGTTTACCCCCTAATACTGGGGATAAGTATCATCATTTCCATTCAGTATTGTAATGGAGATCTTTGCCAGCTCAATAAAGCAATAAAAAGATAATGAAAGACACACAGATTGGAAAGGAAAAAGTAAAACTTATTTGCAGATGACATTGAAAATATTGAACATACTGAAAATTTTGAAGAATCAACAATAAAAACTATTATGACAGGTGAATATATCAAGGTTGCAAGATGCAAATTAATACTAAAAAATTTTTTTCTATTCTGTGTACTAGCCCAATGAACAATTGCAAAATAAAACCTGAAAACAGTGTAATTCACAGTAGTATCAAAAAACATAAAATACCCATAAATTTAAGAAAAATGTCTAAGACCTCTACAATAAAAACTACTTTCCTATTACTGGACAAAATTTTAAAGCCCTAAATAAATAGATATCTATGTTCATGGGTCAAAGACTCAATTTTGTAAGTAGATCCAATTTCCCTGAATTATCTATAGATTCAGATTCTAAAATGAATCTATAGATTCAAGATCTTAGGAAGCTTTTAAAAAGAAATTGGTGGATATTTTAAAAACTTACAGTGTAAAGGCAAATGACCTAGAATAGATGCTGAAATCTAGAAATAGAAGCTAAAATTATAAAATTTCTCCTGTATTATAGATCTCTCAATTCATTGTTATCATTTTTGTTTTGAACCATATGTTAACTTTTGAAGAATTTTTTAAAATGTAAAATTCTCTTTTGTATTTACTTGTATCCTCGGCATTTCTGGAATTCTTTGTTCCTTTTGCAAATCTGAATTTCCTCCTGTTATCATTTTCCTTCAACCTGCAAAACTCCCTTTCATAGTTATTGTAATTTAGATCTCTTGATCATAAATTCTCTCAACCTGTATTAAAAATGTCTTCATTTTATTTTTATTTTCAAAAATATTTTTGATAGATATAGAATCCTAGATTTACTTTTTACCCGTCCTTTCAGTTCTTTAAAAAATATCACTCAGTTGGCCATTTTGTTTCTGATATGAAGTCAGTGATTTTCTTATTTTTGTTCTTCTATATTAAATGTGTGTTTTTTTCCCTCTGGCTACTTTTAAAGTATTCTCTCTATTTCTAGCTTTCAACAATTTAAATGTCATGTACCTGAATGTGTTTTTCTTTGTGTTTATACTCTGAAAGCTGTATTATGACCTAAAGGTTTATATTTTTCATTAAAATTTGAAACATTTTGGCAATTATTTCATAATTTCTATTTTTAATGTCTCCAAATTCACTGATCTTTTCTAGTGTGCTACTGCTACTGCTGCTAAGTCACTTCAGTTGTGTCTGACTCTGTGCAACCCCAGAGACGACAGCTCACCAGGCTCCCCCGTCCCTGGGATTCTCCAGGCAAGAACACTGGAGTGGGTTGCCATTTCCTTCTCCATTTTCTAGTGTAATCTGCTATTAATCTCATTCAGTAAATTTTTATTTCAGATAATGTATTTTTCAGCTCCAAAAATTCCGTTTGATTCTCTTTTATATCTTCAATTTCTTTCTTTTGTTCGTATTTTCTTTGAAATCTTTTAACATATGTAAAGTATGGACGAAGAAGCCTGGAAGGCTGCAGTCCATGGGGTCACTGAGGGTCGGACACGACTGAGCGACTTCACTTTCACTTTCATGCATTGGAGAAGGAAATGGCAACCCACTCCAGTGTTCTTGCCTGGAGAATCCCAGGGATTGGGGGAGCCTGGTGGGCTGCCGTCTCTGGGGTTGCAGAGTCGGACACAACTGAAGCGACTTAGCAGCAGCAGCAGCAGCAGCAGAGTATCACTTTAAAAATCTTTATGAATTCCATCACCTCTGTAATTTCTATGTGTGTTTCTACTGACTTACTCCCCCCACCATCCCTGTCATTCCCCAGCCCCCTTCTGACTACAGGTCCCATTTTCTTGCTTCTTAGCATGGCTGATAATTTTTTAAGAGAGTCTTTTACTGGAGTGTATTTGATTTACAGTGTTGTGTAGGGTTACTAATTTTTGATAGGACACTGGACATTGTGATTGTCATGTTGTTAAGTAGATTTTGGTATCTTCTTTTAAAAATTATTGATTATTTTTTGGACAGAGAATTAAGTTCTTTCAGATCATCTTGATTCTTTTGAGGTTTGTTTTTTTAGTGAAGGTCTGCAGTGGCCTCATGCTAGTGTAATTTAGCCCTAATACTTCTGAGTCTTTTCTAACTGCCCTGCTTGTTCAGTGAGATTTCTCCACCACAAATGGTTAGAACTTGGATGACTCCCAGCCCTGTATGTGTTCTGGGAATTGTTCAGCATACAGCAACTCATTCGTTGTTCTTTCACTGGTAGTTATTCTTCGCCTGGTTTTGTGGTGTCTTACGACACTTCACACAGAAATGGATGTTTTGTCAAAGACTCAAGGGGCCACCTATGTAGATTTCTAGAGTTCTTTCTCTGTGTATGTCTCTCTCCTTTCTGGTACTTTAACCTTCAAACTCTAATATTGTCTCTTTAATTCACTGAGACCCTGTGATCTACTTGAGCTTTGCTTTTATATACTCTAGTCTCCAGGTAGAATACAGGGTCATTTTTAAGGATTTATTTATTTTGTTTCCTTCCTTTCTCAAATCAAGTCCTGGGTGGTCTGCAGCCCATGTTTGAAAATAATTGTTTCATATATTTTGTCCCTTAAAAATGTGGCTTACATTGGGAAGGTGAGTACCAGTTACTATATCATGTACTAGAAGTATTTTATATTGGGAAGGCAAGTGTCAGTTACTATATCATGTACTAGAAGTATAAAAGTGAATCTGAAGATAATGGGATAATCTTTTTCCATTAGTCTTTGTAGGCATATACAGTTTTATTTGAAGACTGGTTAACTGAAAAAAAAAATCCTCTTAGCTTAATTTTTAGAAATTAAGAATTTCTAATAAGAAAAACTAGACTCTTAGAGATGAATTAATTTCACATGTCCTTTGCCCACTGAACAGGACACCAAAATGATTTGGAGGAAACTTGGCTTTATTTTCTCTGAACAAATATCAAAATATCCTTCATTTTCTCACCCACTCTGTTCTTGTCTACAGAATATGAATTCAAAACAGATGGGGGAGAGACACATCAGATCAGAGGCACGGTACTGCTGTGGACACCAATTACGGTACACAAAATGTGCCACATGCCTTTGCACAGAGCTACTAGTGTGTGGTATGTAGAAAGGTCTCTTATTGCTATCTTGGCTTTGCACTGTGGTTTTATGTTTTAAGCTATGACTTAGGAAATGCCACAGTACCTGGCTGACAAAGCAGTTGACATAAAGGAGCTAACCGTGTGCTGGCAGATGGCCTGGTCTGCTAGCTGGCTTCTGAGAAATGATAAACATACAGGCCTCACAGACAGATCATCACTATCTCCAGCCTCTAAAAGTTCTGGAATCAGAGTCTATAGCAAGTTCATTACGCTCTGTTTTCACTGGAAAAGGACCAAAGAAACGGCCAGAGGCTCTTTCTGTGTCTCATATCCATTACACAATGCAACATTGGTTTGTCAGCCTGTTGGGTTCTTTAGCTGGGTGGGCCTAGAAAGTTAAATATACATACATATACCTACTTATTTAAATATAGAAGTGCCAAAGATGTGTAAGTTATATTTACAATGTTTATATTTAGATGAAACTAATGAAAGCTAGTTTCTCAATTCCCTCATCTGTAAAATAGGGATATTAATTTCCATTGTAAAGGGTAGAAGCATGTGATGAATTAATACATGTAAATAAGTTAGTGCCTGGTACATAATGCCTCAGTTAAATATGTTTTTTACACAGTAATATTATATATTATAAATACAATAATCTTGCTTTTTGAATATCCCAGGACTTATTCCATACGGTATGCTATGAGCTTGTCCCTCCCCTCTGGCCCTGTTTTATCTTTTTAGTGGTATTTATATGTATAGTCTGGACTTCCCTAGTGGCTCAGAAGGTGAAGAATCTGGCTGCAAGGCAGGAGACCTGGGTTTGATCCCTGGGTCAGGAAGATCCTCTGGAGAAGGGGATGGCTACTCTCTCCAGTATTCTTGCCTGGAGAAGTCCATGGATAGATTAGCCTGGTGAGCTACATTCCATGGGGTTGCAGAGTCAGACACGACTGAGTGACTAACACCCATAACACACATTCAGTTCAGTTCAGTTCAGTCACTCAGTCGTGTCTGACTCTTTGCTACCCCATGAATCGCAGCACGCCAGGCCTCCCTGTCCATCACCAACTCCCTAAGTTCACTCAGACTCATGTCCGTTGAGTCTGTGATGCCATCCACCCATCTCATCCTCTGTCCCCTTCTCCTCCTGCCCCTAGTCCCTCCCAGCATCAGAGTCTTTTCCAATGAGTCAGCTCTTCGCATGAGATGGCCCAAGTACTGGAGTTTCAGCTTTAGCATCATTCCTTCCAAAGAGCACCCAGGGCTGATCTCCTTCAGAATGGACTGGTTGGATCTCCTTGCAGTCCAAAGGACTCTCAAGAGTCTTCTCCAACACCACAGTTCAAAAGCATCAATTCTTTGGCACTCAGCCTTCTTCACAGTCCAACTCTCACATCCATACATGACCACTGGAAAAACCATAGCCTTGACTAGACGGAACTTTGTTGGCAAAGTAAGGTCTCTGCTTTTGAATATGCTGTCCAGGCTGGTCATAACCTTCCTTCCAAGGAGTAAGCATTTTTCAATTTCATGCCTGCAATCACCATCTGCAGTATTTTGGAACCCCCCAAAATAAAGTCTGACACTGTTCCCACTGTTTCCCCATCTATTTCCATGAAGTGATGGGACCAGATGCCATGATCTTCGTTTTCTGAATGTTGAGCTTTAAGTCAACTTTTTGACTCTCCTCTTTCACTTCATCAAGAGGCTTTTGAGTTCCTCTTCACTTTCTACCATAAGGGTGGTGTCATCTGCATATCTGAGGTTATTGATATTTCTCCTGCCAATCTTGATTCCAGCTTGTGCTTCCAGCCCAACGTTTCCCATGATAGACTCTGCATATAAGTTAAATAAGCAGGGTGACAATATACAGCCTTGACGCACTCCTTTTCCTATTTGGAACCAGTCTGTTGTTCCATGTCCAGTTCTAACTGTTGCTTCCTGACCTGCATATAGGTTTCTCAAGAGGCAGGTCAGGTGGTCTGGTATTCCCATCTCTTCCAGAATTGTCCACAGTTGACTGTGATCCACACAGTCAAAGGCTTTGGCATAGTCAATAAAGCAGAAATAGATGTTTTTCTGGAACTCTTGCTTTTTCCATGATCCAGCGGATGTTGGCAATTTGATCTCTGGTTCCTCTGCCTTTTCTAAAACCAGCTTGAACATCTGGAATTTCACAGTTCACGTATTGCTGAAGCCTGGCTTGGGGAATTTTGAGCATATGTATATTCTATTTAGCGAATATTTTAGGAAACACATTTTGATGGTTGAAGTAACAGGTCTGAGTATTAATATCTACCTGCTAAAACCAAGAAGAGAGCCAAGGTAACAAAATTCAAGTTAGGGGACTTCCTTGGTGGTCCAATGGCTAAGACTCTGCATTCCTAATGCAGGAGGTCCAGGTTTGATTCCTGGTCAGTGAACTAGATCCCATATGCTGCAACTAAAACCCTGGGGCAGTCAAATAAATAAATAAATATTTTTAAAATGAAAGAAAATTCAAGTTAAATTGTGGTCATTCATAGGTGTCATAAGGATAAGACTTGTAGGCCCAGTTCTTCTGTCTGATACGTGGATCTGGGTGTGACAAGACAAAAATGGGATTGTAAAATGTTGAATTGTAAAGGTATAAAAAGTTGAAAGTCATCACAGAAGCCATCCAGTTCATTTTAAACAGAAAGAACTGAGAAACTTACTGCTCTCTGTGGCAATCATTTACTTATTGACTCTGAGGCCCAAACCCACTCTGTCCTGTGAGGCTGAAGTTAGAATTCTGCCAAACACATATCCAGACTCACTTGCCAGCTGACTTCCTGTTGCATCCTGTTAATTTTTATCATAAGACTGAAAGGGAGGGGCAGAGGAATAAAGGTTTCCTTCTTGTTTTTATTTAGTCTTGTCAGTGTTGATTTGACTTGGAATGTTTACTATTGCCTTTGGCTTCTTCTAGCTTTGGCAGAATCAGCTGTATCTCACCTACTCAGAGATACAGTTGGTAGCCAGATGTTGCCCCTTTCCTGGACCATGGATATCCTTCTCTGAGATTTTCAGGTTTTTATCATCAGCTGGGAAATATTGTCTCCTCAGAGAGCTAAGCCCTAGCCAGCTTAACGAGTATCCCTCTTCTGAGTTTCTAGGTTTTGATAATCCCAACCACTTCCTTTTATTTTTTTTCTTCACCTAATCACAAGGAACAGTCCTGAATATTCATTGGAAAGACTGATGATGAAGCTGAAACTCCAATACTTTGGCCACATGATGCAAAGAACCAACTCATTAGAAAAGTCCCTGATGCTGGGAAAGATTGAAGGCTGGAGGAGAAGGGGACGACAGAGGATGAGATGGTTGGATGGCATCATCGACTCAATGGACATGAGTTTGAGCAAGCTCTGTGAGTTGCTGATGGACAGGGAGGCCTGGCATCCGTGGGGTCACAAAGAGTTGGACACGACTGAGTGACTGAACTGAACTGAATCAGTTCAGCATTGTAGATTCTTC
Organism: Oryx dammah; assembly: GCF_014754425.2. Taxonomy (NCBI): domain Eukaryota; kingdom Metazoa; phylum Chordata; class Mammalia; order Artiodactyla; family Bovidae; genus Oryx; species Oryx dammah. Next base: position 19,637,601 of record NW_024070209.1, read on the forward strand.
CTTTCATTATCATCTTTAGGTTATCTTTAGTTTTTTCTTTTTTTCTTTCATTCCTCCAATGCCTGTGAAACCAATTCCCTATATTAAACCCTTTCTGTTTAAATATTTGGTGTAATTTCCCTTTCTTCCTTCCCCCTCCCCCTTTCTTCTTTCTTTCCTTCCTTTGATGAATAGAATGTTTCTAATAAGAAAGGTCCTATCAAACAGAACAAATGATGGAATTCTTGTACTGATTTTGTTATCACCTTGGCCTTGAACACAGTGCTAAGTTCCTTTCCAAGGAAAAAGATAGTTGGCCCTTGAATAGCATGAATTTGAACTTTGAACTACGTGGCTCCACTTATATGTGGATTTTTTTCAATAGTAACTGCTACAGTACTACATGGTTCCTGATTGGTTGAATCTGTGGATGCGGTACTGCAGATTATGAAGGAACCTTGGGTGTGGTGGTAGCAGTGGTTTAGTTGCCAAGTCGTGTCCAATTCGTGTGACCCCCATGGGCTGTAGCCTGCCAGGCTTTTTTGTCCATGGGATTTCCCAGGCAAGAATACTGGAGTGGGTTGTCATTTCCTTCTCCAGGGGATCTTCCTGACTCAGGGATTGAATCCATATCTCCTGTGTCTCCTGCACTGGAAGGCAGATTCTTTACCACTGAACCACCTAATTTTCAAATATCACTGAACGCCAAATCCAAATTTTAATTGTGCGTATTGCAAAATTACAATGCAAATCAGAGACTTGCCACATTTCTTACGTGAAAATTAGGAACTTGATTGGGAAGGAGTGGGGCTCTGAGATGTGGAATGAGAACAATCCGAGTGGACTCAGAAAAAGTTGAAATTTCTGAATTCCTCTCAAATGTCCCTGAAAGTTCCTTTCTGGCAAAATGAGTTCCTCCTCCCAAGTCTGAGATGGTCTCTCCCTTCCCTGAAAACTCTATTTAATCTCACCTGACCCTGTTGTCCCGTGAGAATATTTTATTCTGCCAGTTTCATCCAGCCTCACTTTTCACGGCCCCTAGGTACGTAGCTAGAGTCAGATCCCACCATGTACGGCAGTACAAATTTAAGTCTGACCTGTGAAGAGAGAGTATATATTCTAAAAGAATAGCATGACTTAGGTAATTTACATCATGTGAAACCTGGGGAGTATGGAGCATGTGTGGGCATAAATTCCAAGTGTCTTGGTCTGGGGAGAATGGACTATAATGTGATGTCAGGCTGAGTTTGTTGGTATTGGTGCATTCACCAGAGCTTCCGGATTTAGTGTGTTAGCTTAACAAGCTTAAGGTAGTTCTGAAAGTGTTCTTGCTTGGTCGTCTGAAACTTGGATTAAATAGTGACCTACATTCTGACCTATATGTCAGAACTTCTGTGCTGTAATGTAGAATGGGGTCAACAAATTAAGGTCCATGAGTCAAATCTGCAAGCTAAGAATGGTTTTGACACTATCAGTTCAGTTCAGTCGCTCAGTTGTGTCTGACTCTTCGAGACCCCATGGACTGCAGCACACCAGGCTTCCCTGTCCATCACCAGCTCCTGGAACTTGCTCAAACTCATGTCCATCGAGTCAGTGAGTGTTTTAAAAAGAAGGAGAAGAGGAGAAGGAGGAAGAAGAAGGGGAGGAGGAGGATCACACACAGCCTGCAAAACCTAAAATATATGCCATTTGGACTTCTATAGGAAAAGTTGAGAACCTCTGATGTAGAGAAAGGAATCAAAGGTTTAAGGTAATAAAGTAGTCTTATAATGTCCAAACTCTTATTTTCTCTATGTTATCCAGCTGTGTTTATAGCCATGGCTTATGTGGATTCAGACTGAACATAACTGGGGAGAAGCTGATTCCTCTTACTCCTCAGTGTTTGCAGCGAAAGAAGAATGATGTAAAAGACTTCTCTGTGCCCATACCTCTGTTCTCTGGTGCCCTTGGAAGATGGGGGCATGGGATGTTAAAAACTGGTGAGCTGTTGAATAGGGACTGGTTATCTTTTTCTTCTTTTAGTAGATGTGAAGGGTGAAGGGAAGAGAAGGTTTAGATATTTCTGGGACCTATGCTTTTTAAAGCACCTTACTCAGCCTGAGGTAAAGTTTCCTGAGCTAGAGTCGTTTCACATAACTCCACATACCTTCTTAAGCAATACTGGGCCTGACAAAGTGATTGCTGATTGGGTGATTGATTTCCGTGGTCACCACAGGTCCTTCGGGGGAGAAATTCCGTTCCTTTTCCCGCTTATCTTCTCCAGCTCACACACTTTTTAAAAAGCAGTGTTTGTAGTTCTTGCCACTCCAGTGTCAACGAGAGAATTTACTTTATAATGTGTATGAACTGGCAGCTTCTTGGGGAAAAAAAAAAAAAAGCAAAAGCCCTGTTGTCAGAATGAAGTCATCTGTTTGGAGAGCAGAGCCTCAAGTATCCTTGAGGGGCGGGAACCTGGTGCCCTCGCGAGCTTAGCCCTTTGGCACACAGAGCCATGTCAAAACCTGTTTCCGGAGCAACTGAATTCTCCCCTGAAATTACTTGGCAGCTCCTTTTCCTGAGGGTCTGGAGTAAGTCCTTTCAAGGGCCTTGTTTTAAGGCAGCTTGTCCCTGATGGAAACCAAGATCACTGCTAGCTAAAGAATTCAGCAATACCCTAAAGTGGGCTCACCTAATAAATTTTTATAGTCTATAGGCCAAGGTGTGTGTGTTTGGGGGCTGGGCTCTGTTTGATGTCCCCATCAACTCTGAAGCATGTAGACGGTCAAAACAGCATCTGGCTTTTTGGGGTTATTTTCAGAATAATATCATATCTGGATACATAATGCTGAGAAGACAGCTTTTGAGGGTATTCCTCCAAACTGAGTTTGGAGTAGATAAGAAAAAACTGTGTTTTCTGGCTTTGGAACATTGGGGTCTGGAGAAAGGGAGGACTAGACCCTCTTTTGACTTTTTATATCTTTACTTTTTAAAAAGTCTTAAAAAAAAAATAAAAACTTCATTTCAAAATGGATGTCCAGGCTGAATTGCCAGGTCAAAACTAACAAAGGAGGAATTTAATATAAGTGTAAAAATCCTGTGATTAGGTTAAAAAGCAGTTTCCTAAATAACTACCAGGTGGAGAAATTCTCTCTTTTACCATCACAGGGAATCTTTGTCTATTAAGGGAAGTGGACTTGTACCACTTCATTTACCAGCCCCCAGAAAAGCTTCTCTTGGGCCATGTGCAAACAAAGAATAATTTAAAACTCATTTTAAAAGAAAGATTAAACAGAATCCTTCATTGTTGAATGGTATCCATTAATTAAGAGCAAAAGAGTAAGAGCATTTTAACTATACAGCTGAACTAACAAAATCTGATATTTAGGCTATTAAAACCTAAAATCCAGGTCAATCATTGAAAATAAAATTGGACACATAGAAAGTAAAAACATAACTAAGAAAATGCAAGTGGCTACACAGAGTAAAGAAGGCATTGGGTTCCCTGGATTATCTTTCTCGAGCTAAGTATGTTGAATAAACATAGGTCTCTTGATTAAACCCAGGATGGTTTTGGCATTTCTGGAGGATGTGAGAGGGAATTGAGTCTATTAGGTTGCCTGAGGATGGCTGCAGTCACTCAATAGTAAGAGCTATCATAAAGGTTACAGGCTTCCCAGGTGGTGCTGGTGGTAAAGAATCTGCCAGTAAGGCAGGAGACAAAAGAGACTCGGGCTCAATCCCTGGGTGGGGAAGATCCCTTAGAGGAGGGCATGGCAACTCACTCCAGTATTCTTGCTTGGGAAATCCCATGGACACAGGAGCTTGGCAGGCTACAGTCCGTGGATTCTCAAAGAGTCGGAATGCCAGTGAGCATGCACACACACACATCATAAAGGTTGTATGTGGCTTGTCTTGAACAGACCTTTCCTGTGCTGTATTGCCAGTTTCAAAGCACCTTCAACTTCATCATCTCTCTTGCTCCTCTTTTCTTACAGATGTGACCTTGAAGACCCGAGAAAAAAATGCTTCGAGTTCCGAGAGGCAGTACGCAGCAACCTTTTCATATTAATTACTGCCCCTAGAATACTGCATCCTTCAAAAGGTTATCATATCTGGGAATTGTTCACCCCAATTTCAACCTTGAATTAAGGTTGACTAGGGGCTGTAAATGGGAATTAAGTGCCTCTCTCTCTAGAGTCTCCTCTTCCTTGGGGTAGATAGCCTGAGAGCTGCTTCATAAGTCACCCTGACTTTTTCCTTTCAGTAGGGTCTCCAGATAGACTAGGAGTTGGTAGCATCACCTGGTGCTTTGGGGTTGCTGATGTCTTTTCCTGTCTTGAACCAATATGGCCTGGGATACTCTTTCCAGGAAGCGTGGGACCCACAGAAGCTGTCATTCTTAAAAACAGATGCAAACGTCATAAGTCTTTGGTACGTCATAATTCTAATGGTACCAAATTGGGATAACTTCTGCCATTTTAACTCCTTCCTATTCTTTCTTTTCATATTTGACCCCCTTTCCTTGTCATTGCTCACATTTCTGGCTAATCTAGAATGTTCTCTTGTCTTCTTATACCTGGCAGCACTAGCTCACTAATGAATACTTTTACTCGGGCTTTTTAGATGGGTTTGGGGTTCTCAGCCACATAACCTCATTGCTGGTCTTGATATACATTCCCATGATGTCAGCTCTGGGCCCTGCAGAGCAAATCTCAACTTGTGAAACCAGTGTGTCTGGGCTGCAGACTCTTTTACTTAATTGCTTGCTTCAACACCCCTCTTTGCTCCCACATCTTCCCACTTTACATGTCACTCCATATCTCTGTGGTTCAGAAATTTAATTGCTGGATTGAAACTATGGATTCAGTTTACATGATGGACTTGTGGATTCAGTCATTATAGTACTAAGAAGTATTTATTAAGTGTCTGATTGTGCATGGTGATATATAAAAAGGGCTGACGATGATGTGAAAATAAAAATAATCGCTTCCATTTTATGAGAGTAAACGTGATCATATCCATTTTCTTCTTTACTACATCAGCTCCAGCTATTTATGTCTTACACATTTGTCTCTTAGGAGATGTGGGAAACTTTTGGCAGATCCAGGACACTGCTTGCAGGAAGATCCCTGAAGTCTTATGGGCAAAGGACCTCAAGGGCCAGTTGAAATTTCTCTGGCTCTGATTTTGAGTTAAATACTACTGTAGGGAAACGGGGATTGTGGGGAGGGACAATAGACACCTCTCAAGTTTGAAAGTGAAAGTGAAAGTCGCTCAGTTGTGTTCGACTCTTTGTGACCCCATGGACTATACTATACAGTCCATGGAATTCTCCAGGCCAGAATACTGGAGTGAGTAGCCTTTCCCTTCTCCAGGGGATCTTACCAACCCAGGGATCAAACCCAGGTCTCCCGCATTGCAGGTGGATTCTTTACCAGCTGAGTCACCAGGAAAGTCCTCAAGTTTAGGACCATGAGAAAGTGAACTGGAGGAAGGAGAACAAGTGTGGCATTGTTTAGCATTCTAGGGATGGTCCTGTGTCAAATAGATGAATAGTTAAATAGTTAGATTCTTCCTAAACTCAAAAAAGTTTTCACTATCTAGTGAAACTTTTTACTGTGGACTTGATCCGTCATGTCCCACTCTCTGCGACCCCATGACTATACCTTGCCAGGCTCCTCTGTCCATGGAATTTTCTAGACAACAATACTGGAGTGGATTGCCATTTCCTTCTCCAGAAGATCTTTCCGACTGAGGGATCAAACCATGGACTGCTGTGTTGACAGTGAATTCTTTAACACTGAGCCACCTGGGAAGCCCAGTGAAATTCTTTAGTGAGATGTTAATAAGTGTGGCAGTACAAGAGCACCCATGGTCAAAGAAGTTAGGAAATGAACAATCTTCATTATATATTAGCATATTAAAAGCTCTGAGAAGTCCTGTAAGAAAGGAAACATTTAAAACATTTGACTCAAGAGTTTCCTGAAAGCATTGGCTCAGTTCAGTTCAGTTCAGTTAGTTGCTCAGTCGTGTCCAACTCTTTGCAACCCCATGAACTGCAGCACACCAGGCTTCCCTGTCCTTCACCAACTCCCGGAGCTTACTCAAACTCATGTCCATAGAGTCAGTGATACCATCCAACCATCTCATCCTCTGTTGTCCCCTTCTCCCACCTTCAATCTTTCCCAGCATCAGAGTCTTTTCAAATGAGTCAGTTCTTCACATTAGGTGGCCAAAGTATTGGAGTTTCAGCTTCAGCATCTGGCCTTCCAATGAATATTCAGGACTAATTTCCTTTAGGATGGACTGGTTGGATCTCCTTGCTCTCCAAGGAACTCTCAAGAGTCTTCTCTAACACCACAGTTCAAAAGCATCAATTCTTCAGAACTCAGCTTTTTTTATAGTCCAACTCTCACATCCATACATGACCACTGGAAAAACCATAGCCTTGACTAGACAGACCTTTTTGGCCAAATAATGACTCTGCTTTTTAATATGCTGTCTAGATTGGCTATAACTTTTCTTCCAAGGAGCAACTGTCTTTTAATTTCATGGCTGCAATCACCATCTGCAGTGATTTTGGAGCCCCCCAAAATAAAGTCTGACACTGTGTCCATTGTTTCCCCATCTGTTTGCCATGAAGTGATGACCAGATGCTATGATCTTAGTTTTCTGAATGTTGAGTTTAAGTCAACTTTTTCACTCTCCTCTTTCACTTTCATCAAGAGGCTGTTTAGTTCCTCTTCACTTTCTGCCATAAGGGTGGTGTCATCTGCATATCTGAGGTTATTGATATTTCTTCCGGCAACCTTGATTTCAGCTTGGGCTTCATCCAATCCAGCATTTCTCATGATGTACTCTGCATATAAGTTAAATAAGCAGGGTGACAATATATAGCCTTGATGTACTCCTTTCCTGATTTAGAACCAGTCTGTTGTTCCATGTCTAGTTTTAACTGTTGCTTCCTGACCTGCATACAGATTTCTCAGGAGACAGGTTACGTGGTCTGGTATTCCCATCTCTTTCAGAATTTTCCACAGTTCGTTGTGATCTACACAGTCAAAGGCTGTGGCATAGTCAATAAAGCAGAAATGTTTTTCTGGAACTCTCTCACTTTTTTGATGATCCAACGGATGTTGGCAATTTGATCTCTGGTTCCTCTGCCTTTTCTAAATGCAACTTGAACATTTGGAAGTTCATGGTTCATGTAATGTTGAAGCCTGGCTTGGAGAATTTTGAGCATTACTTTGCTAGCATGTGAGATGAGTGCTATTGGGTGGTAGTTTGAGCATTCTTTGGCATTGCCATTCTTTGAGATTGGAATGAAAACTGACCTCTAGTCCTGTGGCCACTGCTAAGTTTCCCAAATTTGCTGGCATATTGAGTGCAGCACTTTCGCAGCATCATCTTTTAGGATTTGAAACAGCTTACATGGAATTCCATCACCTCCACTAGCTTTAGTTTGTTCGTATTTGTTCCTAATACCCACTTGGCTTTGCATCCAGGATATCTGGCTCTGGGTGAGTGATCACACCATCGTGATTATCTGGGTCATGAAGATCTCTTTTGTATAGTTCTTCTGTGTATTCTTGCCACCTCTTCTTAATATCTTCTGCCTCAAGCACATTTCTGTCCTTCATTGTGCCCATTTTACATGAAATGTTCCCTTGGTATCTCTAATTTTCTTGAAGAGATCTCATCTTTCCCATCCTATTGTTTTCCTCTATTACTTTGCATTGATCACCAAGGAAGGCTTTCTTATCTCTCCTTGGTATTCTTTGGAACGCTGCATTCAGATGGGTATATCTTTCCTTTTCTCCTTTGACTTTTGCTTCTCTTCTTTTCACAGCTGTTTGTAAGCTATTTGTAAAGTATTGGATCATGGAACCATTTTGGGGAAGGAATACCTGTGGGCTTTTGTGTACCTGTTTTTTTCTTCTGTCAAAGCGCAACTTCAGTTTAGGAAGGAAGAAGATTCTAGGGTTGGGTCCTGGTAGAGTTTGAATCTAGGTTCACCAGATTCAAACCTGCACTCTTGATTTCTCCACTGCACGTAGAAGCAGGTACTTGTTAGAAATTACACTGTTGACCCTTCACCTATATTTAGGATTCCTTTTCCAGATTCTGCGTGATTTTCCCTGGAGGAGGTTTGGGATCATGCTGCTGCCAATTTACCAGATGATATACATCCAAAGCTGCTATTTCTGGAAACTTGACCATATGCAAATACCTAAAGTGTTTTTTTCCTTGTCAAAATAAAAGGCCTGGTCTTAGTGAGATTTTAATCATAAACTGATTTTGTTTGGAAAGGCCTGAATATTTGGGCTGTTTTTTAGGACAGACTTTGAGGTTGAGTTCCAGGGTTTTAGCACATGTTCTTCAAGAAATAGCCTGACATGTTTGAATGGTGCTCCAAAATTTCTGAGACAGCACTAAAGGATGTTATTCTTTGGTGTGCTGGGAATGAAAATACCATGGTAAACTTTTGAACCAGACATCCCTGTGCTGCCTAGTTAGGGGGACAGATGGAAAGAGAGAGCACTTTTTTTTTTTTTTTGGAAGGGAGTGGGACTAATTGAAGTTTTCTGCTAGCAAAGTTTTGCTTTATTTGAGGTTTATTAGATAAGATTGGGCTTCCCTGGTGGCTCAGATGGTAAAGAATCCACCTGCAATGCAGGAGAGCCAGGTTTGATCCCTGGGTCTGGAAAATCCCCAGTATTCTTGCCTGGGGAATCCCATGAACAGAGGAGTCCAGTGGGCTACAGTGCCTAGGGTCGCAAAGAGTCAGACATGACCAAGCGACCAAGCACACGTACACACACAGATAAGATTAGTCTTTAGGCAAAAACAGAGATTCTTTGAGAACAAAATATTTATACTTTGAACTAGTTGTAGAAATATTTACTGATCTCTATGATTTTTAGCTTAGACCCTGTTAGTCACTGATTCAATTCTTCCTTTTGAGGTAATATACGAAATATGTAGGAACTAATGTGATGGAAGATGTTTTTAAACTGTGGCACAAATTTTCTACTGAGAAAGGAATGATTTAAAAGAAATCTGAGGGTGGTTTTAAACTTTAGAGTAAATATTGTATATAATAAACTATTGTTTTATTTTTGGCTGGGTTGAGGCTTCATTGCTGCACACGGGCTTTCGCGAGTTGCAGGTGGTAGGGCAACTCCTTGTTGCGGTGCATGGCCTTCTTATTGCAGTGGCTTCTCTTGTTTGTGGAACACGGGCTCCAGGGTGTGAGGGTTTAGTTGCCCTGCAGTATGTGTGATCTTCATTTCTGGACCAGGGATCGAACCTGTGTTTCCTGCATTGGCAGGCAAATTCTTTACCACTTGGCCATCAGGGAAGTCCTTGGAGTAAATATTTGAGGTAAGAAGGACACTTGAAAAATTATTTCATTGAATCTTTATAACTCTTTCTGTGATGGTTAGGAAGGGGGCCGAAATGTTTCATAGCTAAGTTCTATTTTGAATTCATTGCTTTTAATTTGCCATTTTTCTGCTATTATCTTTACACGGGCATGAAAGATATCCTTGCTGTCAATGTTTTGACATTTATACTAGATAAATTTGAAAATCACTCATTCGTGCCAATTCCATATCCTCTGGAGCATCAAATGAAAGCGCCTGCGATATCCCACTCACGCAACACCTCAAGGAAGGACTTATGTTTATCCTTAAAAATGAAGTTTCATTTGGTATATATTTAGCTGACATATCACAGCTCTAAAAGCTTGTACAGACAAGCATTTTGAAAAGATTATTCCTCTAACTTAAAAGTGATTATATAACATCTATGAACTCAGTCTACAGTTTAGTAAAAATGCTCTTGGCTTTGTCCTCATGCTCAAGCCATACATTTCCAATGAAACTCAGTGATGTTCTCCTGAGCTGTCATTACTATTTTTTCATCTGTCCTCTCTGTCGTATTTTGTAATGATTGCATATGAATGAAATCAGAGTTTCATGTAGGATGAGTTTCAAGGAAAAAATACTGTAAAATTCTTCCAATCTCTCTTTTTGTGCAAGGATCAATTGATTTTGCTGTGTTCCTTCAAAACTAGAATTCCCAAAACTCAAGTACAAATAACTATGAGTAAAGAAAGTAAGATGATCTCAGAGTCTTCCAGATTCATCCCAAAGATGGGCCTACTTTGGACATTTGTGAATTTTCTAGGACTGGGTTGTTTTCAGAGAAGGCAATGGCACCCCACTCCAGTACTCTTGCCCGGAGAATCCCATGGATGGAGGAGCCTGGTAGGCTGCAGTCCATGGGGTTGCTACCAGTCAGACAGGACTGAGCGACTTCACTTTCACTTTTCACTTTCATGCATTGGAGAAGAAAATGACAACCCACTCCAGTGTTCTTGCCTGGAGAATCCCAGGGATGGGGGAGCCTGGTGGGCTGCCGTCTATGGGGTCGCACAGAGTCGGACACGACTGAAGTGACTTAGCAGCAGCAGGGTTATTTTCTGATGTGGTTTTCTGACTTCAGGATTTGTAGATTACTGCCGCTCCCCATGTCATTAACAACAAAAACAGATTATCCTGTGAAAATTGGAAACATTTCTAGTTAGCTTTTGGGATGAAGCTAATGTTAAGCAGAAGCATAGCTCTGGTCCACCTTTTTGCTGAAAAAAACAAAACAAAACAAAACACCACCAATGAATGGATACTAAGCCCGTCAAGATCTTTCCTCTGTCAGAGCCTAGCTGTGGAGAAACTTGGTGAATCTGCTGATAATGAATTTGCAAAAGACCGGTACTGTTACTATGTTGTCTGTAACTGAGTTTCAGGTGTCTTTACTATGCCTGCTCCCCTCACCTTAGACATTCATCACCTGTACCAAAGCCTACTATAACAACTTCCTAGCCAGACTTTTGGGTCTTCCCTGGTGCCTCAGATGGTAAAGCATCTGCTTGTAATGCAGGAGACCCAGGTTTGATCTCTGGGTTGGGAAGATCCCCTAGAGAAGGAAACGGCTACCAACTCCAGTATTCTTGCCTGGAGAATCCCCATGGACAGAGGAGCCTGGTGGGCTACAGTCCATAGGGTCACATGGAGTCGGACACAACTGAGTGGCTAAGCAGGGCAGTGCCAGACTTTTGTCTCTAACCTCCGTGTACCTTTTACTTCACAGTAAGTATAGCTGGCTCAGAAATCACCCTAAAATGTCATGTTCCTTCTATTCATCCTTTCACAAGGACCTGCAGAGGCTCCCCTCATGCGGATAACATCAAGTCAAAACTCCTTATCCCGTACAGCAGTATGAGAAAACTTGCTCCTCTTCTGCCCAACTTAGTATGGCCCCGAACTTTTATTTAAACTCCTCTATCATTTTTTTCTTCATCAAATTTTTACCCATCAAACAATTTGGCAGCATGTACGGTGGCTCAATCTGTCTGCAATGCCGGAGACCCAGAGTTAGGAAGATCCCCTGGAGAAGGGAATGGCAACCATTCCAGTATTCTTGCCTGGAAAATCCCATGGACAGAGAAACCTGGCAGGCTATAGTCCATAGGATTGCAAAGAGCTGGACATTTCTGAGTCACACACACACAGAGGGTCTTAAACTTCTCCCACTCTTGAGGAAATAGTTTTTCATATAGAAAAATATTCAGTGTATAAAGATGGCCCTTACAGTTACTTATATAATTAAAACTTACAACCTAAATGTTTAGCAAAAGAGAATTAAATGTGGCACATTTATAAAATAGACAATATATTGTCATTATATGATATTACTTGTCACCATAGCATAACAAATTTATTAACATAAGAAAATACTAATGTTCTAATAGGAGAGAAAAAAATAATTGTCTATAAAGTATGAGCTCAAATAATTAAAAAACATAGGGGAAAAAACACTAGAAATACATATTCTATAACTGTCAAGAGAGATATAACTGTCAAGAGAGATAATCTATGCATGATGAAATTATGGTCCACTTTCGGTTTTTTCATACACTTTCAGTAATGTTTTTTCTCAGAAAACCTTATTTTTATTTTTGTAACTTTATTGCTTTTTTGATAATGAAAATAAGTCATAACCACTGTAAAATTTCAGACAATACAGAAATATGTACATTTTTTAAAAGTAAAAATTACTTGTAATTTCAATTAAAAAGTCACCTAGTGATAGTTACTGTATTTCTTTCTTTTTTGTTTCCATACACTTTTATTGGTTATCAACAGTTAGTGTGTGTCATCTGTGACCCCACAGCAAGCCTTATTTTTCCCTCCTGTTCCTGGAGGACAGCAGTTTGGCTGTGGATAAGCTCAGGTTCTGGGATGTGCCCCACATGGCATCCTGTTTGGAATCTCAGGCTAAAGGAGCTGCCCTGTGACAATCCCACCCTCACAGCAGAGAGGAAGAGTGAGAGGCTGAACCAAAGCCATACCCTCACCTTTAAAGCATTAGCTTGGACAGATGGAATGTTGCCTCATATTCCATTGCTTTGCACAAGTCACATGGCCAAGCCCAGCATTACTATTGCAAGGAAGTATGTCCACCCCCAACCAAGGCAGGATGGGAGCATTATCTACCATAACCACCAGCACCATTTTGCTGTGTACATTTTTTCAGAGTTTTCAATAGATAAGGGTGTGTGTACACATATACACATTTACTTTTAAAAAAATGAGATGACTCCTACTGTGAAATTTCTTGTCTACATTTTTTTGATGGATATCTTTCTATATATATATGTATATATATATTCTTAAGTGTTTATTTTGATTGTCTACATAATATTCCACTTTATACATATACCATGATTTCCTTACCCTGTTTATAGATATTTGGGTTGTTCCTTTTATATTTTTTGCTACTATAAACAGTCCTGATATGAACATCTTTGTTCATATATCTTTGAACATGTCATTAACATGCATTCCTGTAAGTAGAACCATTGGAACATTCAGAATCCACATTTTCAAGTCTTAGGTAAATGTTGCAAATTTTCTTCTAGAAATGCAATTTACACTCCTGCCAAAAGTGACAATTTTCACTTAAAAATACAAACATATTTACTCTTCAAGACCAAGCTTAAATCCAACTTTCCATAACTCCTTTTCCTAATGATTCCAGCTAGAATGAACACAATGTCTTAAATGTGTGTGTTTTATCATCCTAATTATAAGTTTATGGAAAGCACATACTCTCCATGGACTATTTTATTTTCCCAAAAGTAATTTTCACACTGTCCTGGTTTATGTGGGTCTTGGGAATATTTTGAGCAGTTGATTTGTTTTCTGCCCCCTGGTTTTTTCCTGTCTTACCTCAATACTCTGATTCGTGTTCCTATTTCCCCACCCCTCACTCAGGCAGTTGTGATAATTCACATTTCCTCAGAGGAGGAATATGAGAAGGGGATGAGAGTGTGAGGGGGCTTGTAGTGCACAGGCAGAAACAGAGGGCAAGGTTTTCTGGGTTTTGTTTCTATCATGTTAAAGCCCAGAGATAAAAGAGAAAATTCCCAGGCTTAGAGGGCTTCCCTGGTGGCTCAGCTGGTAAAGAATCCACCTGCAATACGGGAGACCTGGGTTCGATTCATGGGTTGGGAAGATCCCCTGGAGAAGGAAACGGCTACCCATGCCAGTATTCTGGCCTGGAGAATTCCATGGACTGTATAGGCCGTGGGGTTGCAAAGAGTTGAACATGACTGAGTGATTTTCACTCACTCTCTAGGCTTAGAAGCAGCAAAGGATAGAGAGTGGGACTTGTTTCCAGTTTTAGGAAATGATTCCTTTGGACTGGGGAGGGGGCTGGCAGCCTTCTGAGGGATTGCCCTGTACCTCTTGGTGGTGCAAAGACCATGAGACCAGGAGGCAGCGCCTGGAGGGAGAATCCAAGCTTGGGCTTCCAGGACAGCCCTGGGCAGGAATGGCCCTCAGACATCCTTTGTCTGGTATATACCTTTTTTTTTTTTTTTAAGGAATTTCCATCATTTAAAACTCAGAAGATTTACTGGATCACATTCTTGCGTGGAAACTCTCAACAGGGGTTGAACAACCTTCTTCCCCTAAAATGAGGCATGGGGTCTCCTGACTTGCAGTCTCTGATTGTCCTTCTCCACCTGAGAGATGACCCACAGAGGCCTGTATTTTCTGTTCCCTCGTTTCCTCCCTGATCTCTTAGCTGTCACTCTCCCCTTTCCTCAATCACCTCTAGCCATATAGCCTCCTTGACTTCCCCAAGTCCTTGTACTTATTGCCCCTTTGTCTGAAATCCTCTCCCTGACTACTATGCTTATAATTGGAGCAGCCCACTCTGAAAAACCATCTATCTTCCCTCTTGACTAATTATTTCCTACAACAATTATCAGTACCTAAATACTATGCATTCACTTATTAATTGCCTGTCTCCCTCCACTACAGGATAAGCTCCCTGAAGTAGGATTGTTTCTGCTGCATCCTGTGTTGTACTCAATGAACATTTGTTAAATGAACGAGTAAATGGATGAGTCTCAGAAGACAGTGTACCTGAACTGACAAGCGGGGTACAGAGAGGAGAGTGCTTGTTTATTCCATATTCCTTGTTGAGAATCTGCTACCTTTAGGGCAGTGTGATCACCACTGGGCAAACGCGATTGTCCCGTCTCCATTCTCAGTCCATGTGGTGACCTGGCCCAGCTTTTTCAGAATATGCCCCAGAGGTCAAGGCTGGTTTACCTAGACAGCATTGCTTAGGAAGATGTGAGGCAAGTTTTTCCATTTTTTCCTTTTGAAAATCTGAGGAACTGTGTTAAGTGCTTTTTGAAATTAGGTTTCATGAAACTTTTTCATCTGCTTAACTGGAGCTAGAGGGGATCAAAATTAGAAAGAGACAAACTTTTAATAAACCAGTTTTGCTATTAGACTATCACTCAATTGTGTTGGTGGCTAGACTTAGGAAAGTAAAGTTTTGGGGTTACTTTTAAATTTAAATATATCCTAAAAGTTCATTCCTCTGTCTTGAGAGATATGGATGAATTGTATTTTTTGTATAGGTCAGACCAGGGTGTATTATAACTTGAATTTTAAAAGAAACCTTTTATTGTCACTGTAGCTCAAGGTCAAAGCAGTGTTAGATAGCAGGAGGATGGTTAATTAAAAATTATTTTATCTTGAAATATGTTTTGCAAATATTACTTTATTTTTATTTTTTTTTTAATTTTTATTTTTACTTTATTTTACTTTACAATACTGTATTGGTTTTGCCATACATTGACATGACTCTGCCATGGGTGTACATGAGTTCCCAATCCTGAACCCCCCTCCCACCTCCCACCCCATATCATCTCTCTGGATCATCCCCGTGCACCAGCCCCAAGCCTCCTGTATCCTGTATCGAACATAGATTGGTGATTCGTTTCTTACATGATAGTATACATGTTTCAATGCCATTCTCCCAAATCATCCCACCCTCTCCCTCTCCCTCAGAGTCCAAAAGTCCGTTCTATACATCTGTGTCTCTTTTGCTGTCTCACATACAGGGTTATCATTACCATCTTTCTAAATTCCATATATATATGTTAGTATATTGTATTGGTGTTTTTCTTTCTGGCTTACTTCACTCTGTATAATAGCCTCCAGTTTCATCCATGTCATTAGAACTGATTCAAATGTATTCTTTTTAACGGCTGAGTCATACTCCATGTGAATATGTACCACAGCTTTCTTATCCATTCATCTGCTGATGGACATCTAGGTTGTTTGCATGTCCTGGCTATTATAAACAGTGCTGCGATGAACATTTGGGGTACATGTGTCTCTTTCAATTCTGGTTTCCTCGGTGTGTATGCCCAGCAGTGGGATTGCTGGGTCATATGGCAGTTCTATTTGTAATTTTTTAAGGAATCTCCACACTGTTCTCCATAGTGGCTGTACTAGTTGCTGGAGAGGGTGTGGAGAGAAGGGAACCCTCTTACACTGTTGGTGGGAATCCAAATATTACTTTAAAGGAATTTAGTAAAAGCCCACAATTTGACCAGGGAGGTAGAGTGCACATCACAAATTCATGTGAGACTCCCATAACAGGTAAAGTCAAGAGCCTTATTTGGATAAAAATTATGAATGAAGGAGACTTATAATCTTTATAAAAATGACATAAGGGTCTTAAAACAGTGTTTTAGAACCCTGAGAGAGTCTTGATCATAAACTTTAGGGTGCTCAGAGCAATTGCCTGGTAGGTGAGGGAGGAAAACTCGAGAAATGTACTCTGTTGGAAGAAGAGACTGTCATCACTGGAGGAAGGTTAGGGTCCTTACGCCATATTCTATGCTAATGCAACTCTAGATAATAAAGGATTTTGCGTAAACATAATAAACAAATCAGAAACAAACAGAAAAAAAGGATAGTGTAACAGTTTCTTACTCTCCCTCCCTCCCTCTCTTTTTTTGGAACAACCACCGGCATCAGCATTTTCCCCATTCTCTTCCGTAATTTTATACCAAAGTTTCTCTGGCATTCAACAGGAAAACAGAAAACTTCAGAAGACCCAGGTAGAGTTTTGGTGGAAAAGACTAACAAAGGCTTTAATCTCAGACCGACCCTGGGAGGTGTCTCGCCTCTGTAAGTAAAAGCAGATTTGATATCATTGCTTTAATTAAAACCATCTGATGCACAAAACCTCTTCTCAGTTGCCCCGAATCACTTATTTTCCAACTCCATCCTCAAACAGTTTATCTTCCAATAAAGCATGTTATCGTTTGTACAGAAGACTGATAACCCAAGAGTCGTGAATAATGGAAAAATGACAAAACTTGCTATACATAATCAGTTGGCAAAGGAAGGAGAAATAACAGCTGCTTGACTGTTGAACATATATTTTTAAACTGAGCTGGCAAGTCAGTATGAATGCCAGGTCACAGATTTTCTTCAACAATCTCAAGATAGCTTAAGGTCATATGGATAAGAGTTTCTTGGTGGCTTTTTTTTTTTTTTTTTTATCCCTTTGGAAGGATATTGGGCAGGAGAAAGGGGTGCTTTTTTACAGCCACAGAGCTCAGGATCCCAGACCCTCCAATGTAAATGCCAACTGCAACCAGACAGTGACGTTATTATGGACCCATTTTTGTCAGCTGTACAGAGTCAAGCTCCATGAATTCAGGAATGCACTAATTTATGGGGTAAAAAGCAATCTTATCCTGAAGGGTTGATTGCCAGTCAAATTTTTGAAAATTGAAATAAATATTCAGTGCAATATGGAACTTGATCTTTATGGGACTCTATGGGTAATTTTGTAAGATAAGGAATTTTTGGAGGAAAATGTTGGGTTCGGTGACTTAAGTTGAAATCCCAGCTCTTCCCCTTTCTGTCTCTGTGATGGTTGATAATGGATTTAACTTTGAGGAACATACTTATCTGTAAAATGGACACCCAACAACCTCATTTGGGAGGGTCTCTAGTCAAGACTATGGTTTTTCCAGTAGTCATGTATGGATGTGAGAGTTGGACTGTGAAGAAGGCTGAGCACCGAAGAATTGATGCTTTTGAACTGTGGTGTTGGAGAAGACTCTTGAGAGTCCCTTGGACTGCAAGGAGATCCAACCAGTCCATTCTGAAGGAGATCAACCCTGCGATTTCTTTGGAAGGAATGATGCTAAAGCTGAAGCTCCAGTACTTTGGCCACCTCATGCAAAGAGTTGACTCATTGGAAAAAACTCTGATGCTGGGAGGGATTGGGGGCAGGAGGAGAAGGGGACGACAGAGGATGAGATGGCTGGATGGCATCACGGACTCGATGGACGTGAGTCTGAGTGAACTCCGGGAGATGGTGATGAACAGGGAGGCCTGGCGTGCTGTGATTCATGGGGTAGCAAAGAGTCAGACACGACTGAGCGACTGAACTGAACTGAACTCAACCAAAATGAGATCATGGATATATAGGTGATTTGTTGATTTTACTTATTAATTTTTAAAAATTATGAAATTAGAAAATACAGAGAATAATCTAACAGATATCCATGCACCAACCACTAGATTTTAAAGCTAGTAACATTTGCCTTATTTTCCTCTTTTTTTGGAAACAAAATATGAGCAATGCAGTTGCTGGCTCCTTATCCCATTCTTTACCTTCTTTTGCATCGTTAATCACTATCTTGAAACTGATAGGTATGGATTTATTTATTTATGAGTAGACATTCCCACTTGCTTCAGTTAATTTTATTTATTTTACAGATTAAAAATGTAAATATATGTTAATGTTGATTAGAAAAATTTTGTTTACATTTATTATCATGCTTCTTTTTCCCCTAAGAAACATTTTTTTTGGAGTAGAAGGGCATAATTTTCCTTAAAAAAATTTTTTTTCTTTTATTTTGGAGCATAGTTAATTAACAGTATTGTGTTATATTCAGGTATATAGCAAAGTGATTCAGTTATATATGTATTTATTCTTTTTCAAATTTTTTTCCAATTTAGGTTATTACAGAATACTGGGCAGCATTCCCTGTGCTATCCAGTAGGTCCTCATTGGTTATCTATTTCCCAGGTGGCACTAGAGGTAAAGAATCTGCCTGCCAATGATGGTTCAAATAGGAAAAGCTCCTGGAGGAGGGCATGGCAACCCACTCCAATATCCTTGCTTGGAGAATCCCATGGACAGAGGAGCTTGGTTGGCTACAGTCAGTGGGGTCACAAAAAATCAGACAGTACTGAAACAACCGAACGTGTACACATGTGTATAAGTCAACCCCAAACTCCCTAACTATCCCTGCCTCCCACTGTTCCCCCCTATAACCATAGGACAGCTGGATTTATTTTGCTAGTATATTATATAGGATTTTTATATCTATATTAATAGTGGGATTAGTCAGTAATTTTTCCCCCCATACAGTTCTTAGCTAGTTTTAGTATTAAGGTTATGCTAGTTTCATAAAATGAGTAGTAGACTTCTCTTTTTCTAAACTCTGAATCATTTGTATGAAATATGAACTATCTGTTATTTGAAGATTTGGTATAGACTACTTGTAGAACTTTGGAGGCATTTTTTTTTGTAGTTAGATCTTTACAGGTCATTTAAAAATTTTATATAGAGTTATGCTGGCTTTCTATCTTTTCATTAGTCAGTGTTGATGATTTATATTTTCTAGAATTTTCATTTGAACTTACATTTGTTGGCGTACAGTTTAACATATTATATGCTTCAAAATATCTCTATTCTATCTATAGTCCTATCCCTTCTTCATTCCTAATATTTACTGCTAATATCTTTTCTTTCTGACCTTGATCAGTCTTCTAGAGGTTTAAGTTTCCTTTGTGTGAGTGTTTTCTCCCTCCATAGTCAGTTTTTGTTTTATTTATCAATTCTAATATGAATTTGTTTTCTTGTCTATTAAGTTCTGCTTTTATGTTTGCTATTTGCTTCAGGCTTACTCTGGTATTCTTTTTCACTTCTTGAGTTGCTGGGCTTACAACTGTTCTTTTTTCTTTCCTAACATATTCATTTAAAAGTATATACATTTGAAGAGAGTAGCATGGAAATATATACACTAACATATATAAAAATAGATAGCCAGTGGGAATTTACTGTATGACTCAGGTAACTCAAACCGAGGCTCTGTGACATCCTAGAGGGGTGGGATGGGGTGGGAGGTGGGAGGGAGGTTCAAGAGGGCGGGGACATATGTGTGCCTATGGCTGATCCATGTTGATGTATGGCAGAAGCCAGCACAAATATTGTAATTATCCTTCAATTAAAAATTTTTTTAAAAGTATATACATTTCCTTTTAAAGGATACTTGGGCTCCTTCTCACAGATTTTTATGTTACATTTTCATTGTTATTCAGTTCCATGTATTAAAAATTTCCAGCATGTTGTCTTCACTGATTATGAATGATTTAGAAGCATGTTGTAAAATTTCCAAACGCATATTTTCACCTTTTGGTTGTGGCTTTCTACTTCACTGCCCTTTATCATCCTTTTAATGCTGTTATTATGTCTCTTTCAGATTGTTCTTTCTTCTATGGTCTAGTTGTAGGATTTCTGGCTGACCCAGTTTATCATGTCTGCTGATTTTTCTCTCAGTGCAAATCATTTCCAAGTATTTGGTTGTGTTTTTCACTGTTAGCTTGTCTTCAGTGGGATGCTTTATGTGGACTTTCTGTGCGCATGCTGTGGACATTTCTCTACAGGGCATTTTATTTTTGTTTCTATTGGGAGTCCCAGGGTTTTAATGGTCCAGGACTTGGTTTTGTGCTGTTGTTGTTAGTTTCCCAGTTTGCTGTTTATCACATAGGCCATGCAAATGTAATTCTCGTATCCACCAGGGTCACAGGTCTGAAATTTTTTTCTTCTTTTCAAATGACCTTTCTCTTCTTCCTGGAACCCCTGCAGGTGACAAGCTGTCCCACTACTGGCCCAGACTGGGGAGAACCTGCCCTTCCGTAGTCTTGTTTTGCAGGAGACTCAGTTCTAAGTTCTGTGCTATTGGGAGATAAAAACAAAAAAATGCCTTATATTTCTGGGTGGACCTTGAAACTCCAGTTCCAACCAGGATACCTCCTGGGCCACTGAGACCCTCAGCTTGTTTGAGTAACTTCACAACAGTTTTGGTTATATTTTAGAATTTCTAATTTTCTAAGAGTAGGAGGAGATACATGCTCAGATCAGGCACACTTATTTTAACCTATGTACAAGTTTACAAATATATGCTAGAGACACTTGTCTTATACCATAACTATTATTCTATAAATAAATTATTCTTATAAATAATTGTGTATGCATAGCTTTTATTAAAGCAGGGTACACATAATTATTTTAAATTAGATTTAGTTAGAGAGAGAAAATCACAGTTCTGTTCTAAGGTTGTCCTCAGTTCAGTTCAGCTCAGTTCAGTTGCTCAGTCATGTCCGACTCTTTGCGACTCCATGAATCATAGCACGCAACCTTGGAAAAACGCACAAGTCCTGGTCGAAGGGAGAAAGCATAATTCCATTTACTGCTGATCTATAGGAACATTTACTTTTACATCATTGTTAATTTTCTGGACCAAGATCAATTGGACCCTGCTGGGCAGTGGAAAACCAAGAACTCAAAGTGATGTGTGTAGTTTTGTGTGTCTGAAATGATGGGTTTTGGCATTTTGATAGATTGACAAGCTTTGCACTTGTCAGCTTTTTCACTGAATTCTAAACATAGAAATGGGCTTCTTTCCCCACACAGAGAATACTAGGAATTTATTTCCTAAGGAACATTGTTTTTTTCCCATCCTAGGCCTGATTCTCTCTGACAGGATGAAGTTTTGTAGGCAAGAGAGATTTATTTTGGTTGGCCAGAATGCCTGTTTATGGCACTCCTGCAATACTACCTGATCCATTCAAGTTAATATGGACCTTCTCTCCTTTTTCCTTTGATTACTCTCAGACTTTCATTTTGCATTGTTACAGAAATTATTTTTATAGTAAAAATAAAAGCAGAGGAGCAATTAGTAAACTCAGATAATTTCACATTAGAACTGCTAATTGTTTTGTTGTGAAAATAATTTGACAGTTTAGGAAAAAAATGATTAACTTGATTATTTGAGCTGATACTGGAAGGTGCTACCTGAGTAGTACCTTCTATGAGGAGGAATCTACTAGTAAGCTTAAAAATTCATACATGTTAGCACATTTAAAAGATAGAGCCCCTTTAAATAATCAATAAAAGATATAAACAGGGTCCTAACTAATAAATGCCTAATTGTTTTCCCAGTTTTTGACGTTTATGGATATTTGTCATTAAAAACAAAAGAGTAACTACTGGCCTTACCTTCTGTTAAAAGTTTTTTGTCTGATTGAACCAAAGGACTTCAGAGGAGATCTTGAAAGGGGAGAGATTAATCAGTCATCACTGTGACCAAGAAGTGCTCACTTTTCCTTAAATGGTCCATATGAGGCCAGCCCTAAAGCATCATCTGATAATTTAATAAATAAACTTTGGGGTATATGGGCAATGATTTCATCAAAAGAACAATTTAGCTCTTGGTTATATTGAATTTTCTTGATGCACTATACTTGTTTGAACTCTTTAGAATAACTACACAGAATTCTTGGTGCACAACTAGTCAGACATTTTTTTGACATGTTACTTGCTGGTTGATGTAGGTGATTTCTGAAATAACTCTTTCATTATTAGCATTGTAGAGAAGCTATTTTGAAACATGTCTCAAACACAACTATGACAGTGGTCAAGAAGAGAATTGGACTAACTGGGTTCAAATCACAGTTTGCCCTAACCAGAGGTTACCCTTGGCAAAGTTGCTTCAGGATCTCTTGTAAAATAAAGAGAATAGGAGTATCACCTTCGCTGGGTAGTTGAGAGGATTAGAATATACCTGGAAAGCATGTGTATCCCATGTGGGGGGCATTCAGTGTCAGCTGTTGTAGTTAAATATGCATATATTCTACATGGAAACACTCAAAGTACCTGAAGCATAGCTCTTACCAATACATTAATGACTGAAATAGTATCTACTATCCTTTTGGAAACTACAATTTGTGTTTTCTCCTGAGAAACCAAGCCACCTGTCGAGGTTGATAATTCTATAGAAAAAAAAAAAAAAAGCCTGTCTTTTCAGATATTTCAACCTTTTTGGGAGTGAACCCTAGAAAAGTAAATTCAAAGTTAACTCCGACTATGCTCTTTGCTGATTTCTCATCTTTCTAATGCAAAATTTAATGAAAGGAATCTGATTTTCACATTGGAGCAAGAAAGAACTTAAATATCAGTTATTCTGTGTTCATGCTGCCGTGCCCAATTCCTTTAATTGTCTTTGCACTGTCATTTTGCTGTCCGCCCCCCCTCCCCCCGCGCCCTCCTTTCTTTTGCTGTTCAGAACTGAGGCTTTTCCAACTAGAACTATCCACCTTGGCTTTTGAAATGCTAGCTTTCCAGCTGTGAATGGAGTGTCAGTCAACTGCAGAAAGCCCGACCTTGTGAATTTCTGGTTTGCATCAGACCATCATGGTTTATTGTTCTGAAAGCTCTCGAAGGAGGGTTCCAACCCATGGTGCCATGCAAGCACCAGGATGAGTTTCTTGCAAGTGGCTGTTCACTTGACATGCCTGCATTTAGAAATCCCCTGGGTAAATCTTTAGATGCAGTTCATTGCCATCATGTATCAATTGAGGATAATTTAAATCCCTTGAAAGCACACGTAGAAATGTAATTGCCCTTGAAAATAAACACAAATAATTTACTAGTTATTTTACCAGAACACATCCCACTTGTCCAGACTATAGTCTGAACTCCACCTGGGCTGGTAAAACCCACATTTCTTTTTATTGGTTCACTGTGGTCCTGAATCAGAGGCTATTTCTAAATTGTGTTTTCACTTTCTGAGTCAAAAACTAATACGAGACAGAGTAAAGAATCTTTTACTCATTCCACTGTTGACTTCCCTGACAGCAGTTTCTATTATTCCCTTGGCTTATTTGCTATTGCTATTGCTGATTAGAGGCTGAACTCCCTCTTCAGTCAGTTCAGTTCAGTTCAGTCGCTCAGTCGTGTCTGACTCTTTGTGACCCCATGAATCGCAGCTCGCCAGGCCTCCTTGTCCATCACCAACGCCCAGAGTTCACTCAAACTCACATCCATCAAGTCAGTGATGCCATCCAGCCATCTCATCCTCTGTCGTCCTCTTCTCCTCCTGCCCCCAATCCCTCCCAGCATCACAGTCTTTTCCAATGAGTCAACTCTTTGCATGAGGTGGCCAAAATATTGGAGTTTCAGCTTTAGCATCATTCCTTCCAAAGAACACCCAAGACTGATCTCCTTCAGAATAGACTGGTTGGATCTCCTTGCAGTCCAAGGGACTCTCAAGAGTCTTCTCCAACACCACAGTTCAAAAGCATCAATTCTTCAGTGCTCAGCTTTCTTCACTGTCCAACTCTCACATCCATACATGACCACTGGAAAAACCATAGCCTTGACTAGACGGACTTTTGTTGGCAAAGTAATGTTTCTGCTTTTCAATATGCTATCTAGGTTGGGGTCATAACTTTTCTTCCAAGGAGTAAGTGTCTTTTAATTTCATGGCTGCAATCACCATCTGCAGTGATTTTGGAGCCCCCCAAAACAAAGTCTGACACTGTTTCCACTGTTTCCCTATCTATTTCCCATGAAGTGATGGGACCGGATGCCATGATCTTCGTTTTCTGAATGCTGAGCTTTAAGTCAACTTTTTCACTCTCCTCTTTCACTTTCATCAAGAGGCTTTTTAGTTCCTCTTCACTTTCTGCCATAAGGGTGGTGTCATCTGCATATCTGAGGTTATTGATATTTCTCTCAGCAATCTTGATTCCAGCTTGTGCTTCCTCCAGCCCAGTGTTTCTCATGATGTACTCTGCATATAAGTTAAATGAGCAGGGTGACAATATACAGCCTTAACGTACTCCTTTTCCTATTTGGAACCGGTCTGTTGTTCCATGTCCAGTTCTAACTGTTGCTTCCTGACCTGCGTATAGGTTTCTTAAGAGGCAGGTCAGGTGGTCTGGTATTCCCATCTCTTTCAGAATTTCCCACAGTTTATTGTGATCCACACAGTCAAAGGCCTTGGCACAGTCAATAAAGCAGAAATAGATGTTAGGGACTAGATCTGATAGAGTGCCTGATGAACTATGGACTGAAGTTCATGACATTGTACAGGAGACAGGGATCAAGACCATCCCCATGGAAAAGAAATGCAAAAAAGCAAAATGGCTGTCTGGGGAGGTCTTACAAATAGCTGTGAAAAGAAGGGAAGCAAAAAGCAAAGGAGAAAAGGAAAGATATAAGCATCTGAATACAGAGTTCCAAAGAATAGCAGGAAGAGATAAGCAAGCCTTCTTCAGTGATCAATGCAAAGAAATAGAGGAAAACAACAAAATGGGAAAGACTAGAGATCTCTTCAAGAAAATTAGAGATACTGAAGGAACATTTCATGCAAAGATGGGCTCGATAAAGGACAGAAATGGTATGGACCTAACAGAAGCAGAAGATATTAAGAAGAGGTGGCAAGAATACACAGAAGAACTGTACAAAAAAGATCTTCATGACCAAGATAATCACGATGGTATGATCACTCATCTAGAGCCAGACATCCTGGAATGTGAAGTCAAGTGAGCCTTAGAAAGCATCACTACAAACAAAGCTAGTGGAGGTGATGGAATTCCAGTTGAGCTGTTTCAAATCCTGAAAGATGATGCTGTGAAAGTGCTGCACTCAATATGCCAGCACATTTGGAAAACTCAGCAGTGGCCACAGGACTGGAAAAGGTCAGTTTTCATTCCAATCCCAAAGAAAGGCAATGCCAAAAAATGTTCAAACTACTGCACAACTGCACTCATGTCACACGCTAGTAAAGTAATGCTCAAAATTCTACAAGCCAGGCTTCAGCAATATGTGAACCATGAACTTCCAAATGTTCAAGCTGGTTTTAGAAATGGCAGAAGAACCAGAGATCAAATTGCCAACATCTGCTGGATCATGGAAAAGGCAAGAGAGCTCCAGGAAAACATCTATTTCTGCTTTATTGACTATGCCAAAGCCTTTGACTGTGTGGATCACAATAAACTGTGGAACTCCTCTTAGATCTTGGTAATCAAGACCCTCTGCCTCTGAATTTTTGATTGACACCTCTCCGCCCCTCCTAGGAGTGTTTGCTTTCTGCTGCAGCCAGGTGTCTAAGGACCAACTCTAGCGTCCATTGTCCTTATCTGTGCTCTCATATTTTGTCTGTTGCTCTCCTTCCTTTCCTCCCACTCTGCATTCTCATCTCTAGTTCCTTTCTGACCTCTTGCTCTAAAAATTCTCCTAGACTTAATGGGATCACCTCCCCTCCCCCTAACTCCACGTCCTGTTCCACTGATCTAGACATTCTTGAATTTAGAAATCAATCTGTGGGCATGTGAAGAATATTCTCATATGTTGCTTTGGATTTCTAACACTCCCAGTGTGATCGGTGATGCCCCTCACCCCTGCTCTGGTCAATCCCAGGTGGATTATAAAAACATGATAGGCTTTTATCCTCATGTATCTCATGTCCACTATCCATGTCTATACATCTGTTTTGTTCATTGCCTCATCTGTGTCTGGTGTATCTTGTTTTCAAATGACAGCTATAGGGCATATTTAGCATTTTATTTTTGACAGCAATGTCCAAAGTAAGTTTTCAGATGTATTCTTTCAAATAAAGTAATAAAAATAATATAGTGTCTAGACTTATTATCTGCCTTCTCATTATCTAAAAATCTGGAAGAAAAGTTGGGGGAAAAAAGGAAGGGAAAATAGAAAGGCAGTAAAAAGTTGTTTTGAGAAAATTGAGGATGGGCTTCAGGGTATGCGGAAGATGCCAAAAGGGATAAAAGGTTTTCCAACCAGATGATATGTCTGTCTTCGTTTGTTCATTTCTTTTTTATAGTGTCTTTTGTCTCATTGAACTGAATCATCATGACAAAAAGAATGCTGGTGGGTATTTTTTTAGGAAGACATCTTACTAAGTTTTTTGATTTATATTTACCGATACCTCAATTCAGTTTTCCTGGGTCTTAACCTGTAAGGTCAGTATTCTGAAAAGGGTTAATGAATTAATTTCACTGTAGTATGCCTGCTTAGCCTGGTAATGCATAGTAATTTCCGAATATTGCAATTATTCATAGCTATTCAAGAATAGAGGTTATTCCAAGCATGCTTAACAAATCCATCATCCATGAAAAATTGTATGTATTTAGATGATTCCCAGGGTAAATGCAGTCTCCATTCCATATGTTTGAAGATGTTTTCTGGAGTGCTTCAAGACCCAAGTGAGGTTTGCTCACCACAGGAAGAAGTTTCTTTGTACCCAAAATAACCCTCTTTTCTTTACTATCCTTGGGATTAGGAACAAAGGGAAAGAGAAAACTAGACCATATTTACTTGTCAGGCTGGGCACAGTCCCGTGAGGCACCTTGTATTAAACTTCAGGAAAAACATTTTATGTGATGCTCCTTGTAGGAAGTTGGAACAAAGTTAGTGAGCAAGCCAAGGGTTTCTGCTGATGTCTGTGGCTGTTTTAACCTTTGAAAGTCAAGAAAAGTTCTAGGATGACAAACCTTGGGACCATTTCTCTGATTCCTTTATTAATTAATTCAATAAAAATGTACAGAATGCCTAGGATGTGGAGGTACTCTGGTTGGTGCTAGAGGCAGTGAAAGTGAAAGTAGCTTAGTCGTGTCCAGCTCTTTGAGACCCCATGGACTATATAGTCCTTGGAATTCTCCATCCAGAATACTGAGTGGGTAGCCTTTCCCTTCTCCAGGAGATCTCCCCAACCCAGGGATCCTGCATTGCAGCTGGATTCTTTACCAGCTCAGCCACAAGGGAAGCCCGCTAGAAGCAGAGTGATAAGAAAAACAGTCTAACCTCACAGGAGTTACAGTGGGGGGAGACATATAGTAGTCAACAGTTATATGGTTTAGTTGCCCACACCCGGCAACACACACATATTAACTACTGGCTGTGGGAGGTGCTAAGAAGGAAAGGTTCAGAGTGCTCCAAAAGTGTCCGTGTAAGATGAGGTTGAAGAAATCTTCCTTGGGGAACTGAGGTTTAAGCTGAGACATGAAGGAGATGGCATTAATCTAGAGTGGTGGAGATGGGTAGGGGAACAAGAAGTGTGATAGTTAGATTTATGTGTCAATGTGACCAGGCTATGGTGCCCAGGTATTAGTGAAACTCCACTCTAGATGATACCATGAAGGTTATTTTTAGAAGTGGGGCTTCCCTGGTGGCTCAGTGGTAAAGAATCTGCTTGCCAGTGCAGGAGACACAGGAGATGCGGGTTCAGTCCCTGGATTGGGATGATCCCCTGGAGAAGGGAATGGCAACCCACTCCAGTATTCTTGCTTAGGAAACCCCATGGACAGAGGAGCTGGTGGGCTACAGTCTTTGGGGTCACAAAGAGTCAGACACAACTGAGAGACTAAACAATAATAACACTTTTAAGTTAGCAGAATTTGATTCAAGCAGATTACCTTCCATAACATGGGTGGGTCTTATCTAATCAGTTGAAGGCTTTAACAATAAAGACTGAGGTCTCCCAAAGATGAAAGGATGAAAATTCTGCCTTCAGATTGCAACATAGAAATTCTGCCTGAGTTTCTAGCCTTTGGACCAAGACTGCAATACCAACTCTTGCAGGAGTTTCCAGCCTGCTGGCTGCTCTTGAATTTTGGGGCTTCCCAGTCTCCATAATCAAGTAAGCTAACTCCTTAAAATAAATCTGTCTAGACAAATTGAAAGGCAGGTAGGTAGATGGATAGGCAGATAAATAGACAGAGATATGTCTCTTATTGATTCTGTTCTCTGGAGAACACTGATCAACACAGGAAGTGAAGACTCTAGTAGAGGGAACCACATGTGCAAAAGGCTCTGAGATGGGAGCGAGCTGGTGTTTGAGGGAATAAAAAAATGAGCAGCGTTGCTGAAGGACAGAGAGTTAGAAGGGGAAGAGTAGCTGGGTCAGACTTCCGTGTTGTGGAGCCCTTTTTGAAGAGCTGGGCCTTGCTATAAAGCTGCAAGTATTAATTTCTTGAACTTGTGTAAGAGACTATTCTTTTAAATTCACTCAGTCTTCATGTTTTTAATTATTAAACATATACCCATTATGCATTCTTACGCTTTTCTCACCACATGTAAGATTTCCCTGAGTTATGTACATAGACTAGAATGCTCCTTCCTTCTCTCTCCCCATTTTTCCCTTTTCCTTTTATGCAGTGTGTTGCCTCCATGGACATTTCCTGCTTTAACCGTCAGATTACCCATGCACCTGTGGATTTCTGCTCTCTGAGTGTTTAGATCCAGCTCCACATATTGGTGCCCCAGCATATCCACTCTCAATTAGCCTTGTTCCCCTCATTGGTCACAGTGACAGTTCTGGAACCTTCCTTTCTTTTGAGAAATTATTCCTCTCTTTCTAAAAGTCTTGGGGGTCCTCCAAAAAGATGCCCTGCTGTCCCCAAGCTGAAGTGTGGGGTGTGAGCTTTTGAACCTTAGGCATGCTAGGAAGTGGCTGGAGTTCAGTCTTTCTTATGGGGTCTCCCTGAACAGAGCTGTCTTCACTGTCTAGGTCTTCAGCTCTGCTCTGGTTTCTATTCTTTCTGCAACCTGGTTTCCCCTGATGTTCTGCGCTACACCATGCTTGTGTGCATGCTAAATTGCTTCTGTCATGAATGACTGCAACTGCATGGACTACAGCCTGCCAGGCTCCTCTGTCCATGGGGTTTTCCAGGCAAGAATACTGGAGGGGGTTGCCATGCCCTCCTCCAGGGGGTCCTCCTGACCAGGGATCAAACCTGTGTCTCTTGCATCTCTTGCATGGGCAGGAGGGTTCTTTACCACTAGCCCCACTTGGAAGCCCATGCTATCCCAGGCCATGCTGCAGTGCTGTGCTGTCACTTCAGTCATGTCTGACTCTTTGTGACCCTATGGACTGTAGCCTGCCATGCTCCTCTGTCCATTGAATTCTCCAGGCAAGAATACTGGAGTGGGTTGCCATGCTCTCCTCCAGGGAATCTTCCCACCCAGGGATTGAACCCAGGTATCCTGTGACTCCTGCATTGTAGCTGGATTCTTTACTACTGAGCCATCCCGACCCTAGTAAATCCCTTCCTTGAGTTAACCGGAAACTGTTTCTGTGGCTTGCAGCCTAAGGAGACTACTTCTCTGACATGGAAGGAGAAGAGTGAAGAGTTTCATGTATCTGGAGAGAAAGGACATGTGGAAGTAAATGGACTTGAGGCAGTTTGGGGCCAGATTTTAAACGGTGACAGGAAGAGATCTTGAAGAAGTTAGAAGTAAAGCTGTCTTCTGAGAAGATATGGATGGAATGTGTTTGGTTATTGAGAAAGTGGACTAGTTGGGCCCATCCATGAGTTTGTTACTAAAGAGTTCCAGAAACTGTCCCAGAATTCCAAGGGAGTAGCAATCTCCAGGAAATGGCGTGAACTCTATGCAAAATGAAGAAACCTAATCCTCTGCTTTGTGCCAGCCAAAAATGGCTGGTCAGCCTGGATTGTGGAAAATAGAAGCCCAGTAAAGCAGAGCCATGGTGGAGAGTTCCCTGTGTGTGCCATATGTTTCAATACTTGCAGTGATGTGGTCATAGCCTGAACCATCATCCCCTTAAGGTCCCAAATGGCCAAACAACTCACTTTCCTGAGCAAACTCCAGGGCTGTAAAGAGCAGTATTATAAAATGGCTTTTCATGTAACTGTGCTTCTAGTAGAGGAATATGCACCTCAGGCCAAAATGAGGATTAAGGCTTGTCTAGAAGTTACATTTTAATGGAAATTAATATGCTGACAATTTTAGTTCTTACATGAATCTTGCAAGATTTTAGTGTGGATCCATTGCTGAGATACCAGTCATTTCTGAGCTTATGGATCTGAGGATAAGGTTGTAGACCGTGATAAATTCATTCATTCAAATGATGTTGTGAAGCCAGAGACTTCCCATATGTTGCACTCCCATAAAGCCATATATCTATATATTCCCCTCCCCGTTCTAGGAAGGGATTGACATGATCAGATCAGAATGAATCCTGGTTTCAAGGAAGAGAGACTGTGGTAAAAGGGAAACCAGGTAGGAGGTCACTGTGAGGGCCCGGAGGAAAACCAAAGGAATCTGAACTAAGACAATAGCAATGGGAGAAGGGAGATGCCGACTGCTGGACTGAACTCTTGATAATCTGTTGGATGTAAGGGGTGAGGAATTGGCTAGAATCAGGGAAAGCTAAGGAATGTCTTACTTGTCATTTTTCTTTCATTAAATAACCTTATCTGAATTCTTGCAAACAGTGCTGCAAATAGTTAACTTGTGACAGTATGAGAAACAGAATCTGAGCTAAATTAGTTTTATGTCAGCTCATCACACTAGACCACAAAGTCCCTGAGAGGCTTAGCAACATATTGGATAAAGTGAAATTAATCCTTGAGTGCCATAAGCTGACATATGCATATGCTATGAATCCATAAACTATACTGTAAGCATTAAAAAGGGAAGCTAAAAAATGCAAGGGAGCACATCTGTATTCGGTCCTGCGAAGCAAGCCTAGTTCACAATGTCATTTTCTTTTGTTGGTGTTGAACCAGGAGGAGGTTTGGTTGTTTTCACATTGTTTACCTTTACAATCCAATGTGTTGTTGATTGCACCTCCGCATAAACTTGATGAAGTTTCGCAGTCAGGTCACTGTTTTGTGTGATCCACTAACCTAAATTTAGAAAAGATTGCGATGCTAACAGTATGTGACAAAACCCAGAGAATTTCAAGTTCTGATTGGCTGCCCTGGGTTACATCCCCCTCCAGGTGAAGTTGGAACTGCCAGCTACATTTATGAAAATGACCAGCTTGTTGGGAGAAGAATGATCAGGAGCTATTGCCGATAAGTTGCTGAGATTGAAGACTTGCCTCCACTTTTGGCTTCGTAGTTAAAATATTTCTTTTGTTTTAAAGAGCAAGACCCGTATATGAATTTTGTGGCTTTTCACTGTGGTTATGTGATGAATTTAGGGTCATTACCACAACCAGTCTTGATGCAGGAGAGTAGTCCGCTTTTGGCTTTCGTTTGTGTGAGACAGCTGCTGATTTGCCAATACGTCATAGAATCTAGTAGTTCACATGTGTCTCTGGAGCCCTAGCCATAGACCTTTTGAAAACTGGATCTCACTGTTGCCAGAAAGAACCAGAAACCTGTCTCATCTGAGTCCTTTGGGCTTATCAATACCTCATTTTCAGGAGTATAAAGAATGCTTTGTGTGCTGAGCTGATACGCTCTGCTGGAAGAAACATGCCAACAAACTTGAAGAGAAAAGAAAATAGAAAGGCCATGTAGACACTGTCAAAATGAAGTGCCATGTTTTTATTCACTCTATGGGGCTACATCTTTATGCTGAACAGATCCAGGGACATCAAAATGCTGGGTTTGCTTCTAAAGTAAATGCCTCTTGTGTCTTTTATATTCTTTTCTGATTAGCAATCCTGTGTATTAACAGGCTTCAAGTGCCAATATGCTTAACTTTATAGGAAACAGCACAAGCCTGTTCTTCGCAAAATAGATAAAAACTGTATCTATTTTTCTACTTATAGGCGTAGTAGTTAGAACCCGTAGAGTAGGGGATGGGGTATGCTTATTTCTTGGGTTTTAAACCTCAGCTCAGGGGTCTCAGCTTCTTTGCATTCACTGTTGGCTTTTTCGGAAGATGGAGATCTTGATGGCAGATCTCCAAACATTAAACCAGACAGCAGAAACATCCATGTAACTGCTCCTACTGTAAAACCATTTCTTGTAGCATCTCTAAAGCCACCCCACAGTTCTTGGTACAGTCACTGTCACCTTTCAACATGGTGTTGCTGTTTCAGTAGATTTACTGTCCTATCTGTATTCTTGTATATACTTATGAGGAGATTACAGCACATTTCCAATAAACACACTATCTTTCTATGAATACTCTGCTTCTTAACACTTGTTCTAAACTTAACACTTGTTCTAACCTCCCTGCTCTGTACCCCACTCTGCAAAGCCATGAATCTTAACATTCCATCTGGCACACATAACTGAAATGGTGAGTTTTACTCTGTTGTAACAAACATAAATTTTACACAGAGAAGAAAACTTGGCAGCGTTGTTATGAGCCTTTTGAGCATAACTTGGCACACTGCCTTCGCACAATATTGGCACCTTGGATAATCTCAAGAAAAATCACATAAATTTTGTGACTTGACGTCTCCTTTGGCAAAATCTGAGTAAATTTGGTTTCCATAGAATTATCAGTGAAATAGCTGTGAGCTCTTCAATGGTGATTGGCTGTGTAACCCTTACTGCAAGTTGGATTCTCCAGGATATTGACTCTGAGGAGGAGATCAACACATATGAGGAGTACTAAGGAGTATTCTTGGGGTCAAGAAGTGTGGAAAGAATGGAACAGAAAGGACATGACAGAGGGAGGGGTTGGCTGGGTTCCGTCTATTACGGGCTCAGACAAGCCCCTGGGAAGCTATGAGGCTAGTGTGGGGCTTTAGACTTGTGCCAAATTGGAGTGAGGGAGCAGACTCTTTATCTAGGTGGACCAGTCACTGAATACAGCCTGCCTTATGAAGAGGCAGTGACTTTAGGTGACATGGCTCTTTTCTGTTGAGGCAATTCCCATCTGGCACAGAAGGCTATCACCTGACCATCTTCTCAGCACTGGGGAACCAATCCTTCACTCTTGAAGTGGGGATCTGGGTGGCACAGCATGGTACATGTGACAAAAACCAAGCTAGGAGCAGCTTATGTGAACAACTTTGTTTCCCTTTATGGTGGTCTGTGGTTTCCAATGGAAACAAAATTATGGCATGAATGGGTACAGTGAGAATTCCTTTGATTTACCTCCATCACTATCACACAAAGTTCCACTGCACCCTGATGCTGTTGATCTAGCAAGGAAACCGCTGCAGCATTCTTTCTCAGACTGAGTTTATCTCCTTGCCTTCAACCAGCCTTGCCATCTTTTGTGCACTCAGTACTATGTAATCTGGCTGTGTTTCCCCTCTGATGCTCAAAGTGGAGTATTTGTAACACTATGACTCTCAAGTCTTGGTTGTTTATTTAAAAATGATCAGCTGTTTAAAAGAGCATTGTATTTAGTTGATATATCACCTAAGTCTTATTTTTATTATCATTTTTAATTTATTGTTTAATTGAAGGGTAATTGCTTTACAGGATTTTGTTGGTTTTTTTTGTCAACGCTCAACATGAATCAGTCATAGGTATACATATATCTCATCTAAGTCTTATTAAGTAGGATGGTACTCCTAGTCTCTCCCTTTTCATGACATTAACATGAACATTTTTCTGTTGTTGTTTTTAAATTTATGTATTTTAGTTGGAGGCTAATTACTTTACAATATTGTAGTGGTTTTTGCCGTACATTGATATGAATCAGCCATGGGTGTACATGTGTTCCCCATCCTGAACCCCCCTCCCACCTCCCTCCCCATCCCATCCCTCAGGGTCATCCCAGTGCACCAGCCCTGAGCACCCTGTCTCATGCATTGAACCTAGACTGGCAATCTATTTCACATATGATAATATGCATGTTTCAATGCTATTCTCTCAGATCATCCCACCCTCTCCCTCTCCCACAGAGTCCAAAAGACTGTTCTATACATCTATGTCTCTTTTGCTGTCTCGCATACAGGGTTATCATTACCATCTTTCTAAATTCCATATATATGCGTTAGTATACTGTATTGGTGTTTTTCTTTCTGACTTACTTCACTCTGTAATCAGCTCCAGTTTCATCCACCTCATTAGAACTGATTCAAATGTCTTCTTTTAATGGCTGAGTAATACCCCATTATGTATATGTACCACAGCTTTCTTATCCATTCGTCTGCTGTTGGACATCTAGGTTGCTTCCAAGTCCTGGCTGTTGTAAACAGTGCTGCGATGAACATTGGGGTACACGTGTCTCTTTAAATTCTGGTTTCCTTGGTGTGTATGCCCAGCAGTGGGATTGCTGAGTCGTATGGCAGTTCTAGCTCCAGTTTTTTAAGGAATCTCCACACTCTTCTCCAGAGTGACTATACTAGTTTGCATTCCCACCAACAGTGTAAGAGGGTTCCCTTTTCTCCACACCCTCTCTAGCATTTATTGCTTGTAGACTTTTGGATAGCAGCCATTCTGACTGGCGTGAAATGGTACCTCATTGTGATTTTGATTTGCATTCCTCTGATAATGAGTGATGTTGGGCTTCTTTTCATGTGTTTGTTAGCCATCTGTATGTCTTCTTTGGAGAAATGTCTGTTTAGTTCTTTGGCCCATTTTTTGACTGGGTCATTTATTTTTCTGGAATTGAGCTGCGGGAGTTGCTTGTATATTTTTGAGATTAATTCTTTGTCATTTGCTTCGTTTGCTATTATTTTCTCCCATTCTGAAGGCTGTCTTTTCGCTTTGCTTATAGTTTCCTTCGTTGTGCAAAAGCTTTTAAGTTTAATTAGGTCCCATTTGTTTATTTTTGCTTTTATTTCCATTATTCTGGGAGATGGGTCATAAAGGATCCTGCTGTGATTTATGTCAGAGAGTGTTTTGCCTATGTTTTCCTTAACATGAACATTTTGAAGAGAACTTGTTATCTTGTGCTAGGCTGTTATCTTGTGTAAGCTGTCCCTTATTTTGGATATGCCTGATTATTTCCTCATGATATAATTTAACTTTTTCCTCTTCAGGATAGAAAATTAAATAGGCCTAAAATTTTGGAAAAATTCTGGCTAAACATTTTGGTAAGAATATTTGATTATATCCATTTTTGGAAAAGTTGTAAACTGCATTTTGGAATTTCAAAGTATATGAGATAAAAATTGACAGAAGAAAGGGGAAACATGATTCTAAACTCATAGCCGGAGATTAAAGGCTCATCTCTCAGCAATTAATAGGAAAACAAGGCAAAAAAAATCAGCAAAGATATAGGGAATCTAAACAAGGCTATCAATCATTTTGACTAGTTGATATTTATAAAACATTATACCTGAGGACTGGAAAAGGTCAGTTTTCATTCTGATCCCAAAGAAAGACAGTGCCAAAGAATGTTCAAACTACCACACAATTGCACTCATCTCACATGCTAGCAAAGTAATGCTCAAAATTCTACAAGCCAGGTTTCAACAGTATGTGAACCATGAACTTCCAGAGGTTCAAGCTGGATTTAGAAAAGGCAGAGGAACTAGAGATCAAATTGCCAACATCCGTTGGATCATCAAAAAAGCAAGAGCGTTCCAGAAAAACATCTACTTCTATTTTATTGACTACGTCTTTGATTGTGTGGATCACAAGGAACTATGGGAAATTTTTCAAGAGATGGGAATACCAGACCACCTGACCTGCCTCCAGAGAAATCAGTATGCAGGTCAAGAAGCAACAGTTAGAACTGGACATGGAACAACAGACTGATTGCAAATAGGAAAAGGAGTATGTTAAGGCTGTTTATTGTCACGCTGCTTATTTAACTTATATGCAGAGTACATCATGTGAAATGCCAGGCTGGATGAAGCACAAGCTGAAGTCATGATTGCTGGGAGAAATATCAATAACCTCAGATATACAGATGACACCACCCTTATGGCAGAAAGTGAAGAACTAAAAAGCCTCTTGAGGAAAGTGAAAGAGGAGAGTGAAAAAGTTGGCTTAAAACTCAACATTCTGAAAACTAAGATCAAGGCATCTGGTCCCATCACTTCGTGGCAAATAGATGGGGAGACAATAGAAACAGTGAGAGACTTTATTTTCTTGGGCTCTAAAATCACTGTAGATGATGACTGCAGTCAAGGAATTAAAAGATGTTTGCTTCTTGGAAGAAAAGCTATGACCAACCTAGACAGCATACTAAAAAGCAGAGACATTACTTTGCCAACAAAAGTCCATCTAGTCAAGGCTATGGTTTTTCCAATGGTCATGTATGGATGTGAGAGTTGGACTGTGAAGAAAGCTAAGCACCGAAGAATTGATGCTTTTGAACTGTGGTGTTGGAGAAGACTCTTGAGAGTCCCTTGGACTGCAAGGAGATCCAACCAGTCCATCCTAAAGGAAATCAGTCCTGAATATTAATTGAAAGGACTAATGGTGAAGCTGAAACTCCAATACTTTGGCCACCTGATGCGAAGAACTAACTCGAAAATACCCTGATGCTGGGAAAGACTGAAGGCAGGAGGAGAAGGGGAGATGGTTGGATGGCATCACCAATACAGTGGACATGAGTTTGAGTAAGCTCTGGGAGTTGGTGATGGACAGGGAAGCCTGGCATGCTGCAGTTCATGGGGTCACAAAGAGTCGGACATGACTGAGCAACTGAACTGAACTGATATCCCAGTATTGAAGAAAAAACATTCAGGAGTACCTGGTATGCTCATCATATAGACTGACCATATGTTCAGCCATAAAACAAGCCTCAATAATTCAAAAAAAGACTGAAGTTATGCAGACTGTGTTTTTTGATCATAATGTCATTAAATTATAATAACAATAACAAGATATCTAGGAGGTACCCAACATTTTAAAAATTAAGCAAAATACTTCTAGATAATTTGTGAATGAAATAAATCACAAAATTAGAAAATATTTTAAACCAAAAGCAAACAAAAGCATAGCCTATCAAAATTTGGAGAAAGCAGCTTTAGCAATGCTTATAAGGAAATTCATAGTTTGAAATCATTATAATTAGAATAGAAAGGTCAAAATCAGTAATTGAGAATCCATTTTAAAAGATATCAAAAAAGAAGAATGAAGTAAGTCCAGAGTAAGTAGAAGGAGAGAATTTTAAAAGATAATAGTAGAAATGAAAAAGGGACAGGACAACAATTGGAACTCTTACACACTGTTGATGGGAGTGTAAGATGATGTATTCACTCTGGAGAAAAGGTCTGGAAATTTTTTATAAAACTAAATATATACCTACTGTAGGGCCCAGCAATTCCTCTTCTAGGTATTTATACAAGAGACATGAAAACATGTTCACAAAAAGTATTTGTACAAGAGTTTTTATAGAAATTATATCTATAATAGCCAAAGCCTAGAAACAACCCAGGTGGACAGCCATAAAAGATATGAACTGTTGACTCATGAAACAACATGAATGATTCACAAAAGCATCATTTAGAGTGGCAGAAGATAACACCAAAGAGGACAAACTATATAATTCTATTTATATGAAGTTCTAGAATGGGCAAAAAAGAATCTACAGTGAAACCCATCAGAACAGAGCTTGCCTCTGAGAGGGGAGGGGAGCAACTGGGTAGGATCAGGAAAGAAATTCTTGGTAATGTTCTATTTCTTGACACAGACATGGGTTCCATTGATGTATGTATTTGTTGAAACTCAGAGAATATAATTTAATATTTGTGCATTTCATTGTATGTAAATTTCCCATCAAAAGAAAAATTATAAACAAGCATTGAACTCTACTTAACAATTTGCATACAGACTATTTAACGGTAAACTGCTGATGCATTTTACTTTGAAATATGTCCAAAAGTAAGATGGGTTGATGGCTAAAGAATGGGTATGGATAAATGTAATGATGTAGTAAAACAAGCATAGTAAAAACTTAATGGCACCACCTGGGTGGTGGGTATATGAATGTACTATAAAATTCTTTCAACTTTACTCTTTGACAAATGGTGAAATAAAATGTTGGAATAGAGACATTTTGGGAACAATCGGGCAAATTCAATAAGGAGTGGATAGTAGGTGATACTAGAAAGTAAGTGAAGTCACTCAGTCGTGTACCACTCTTTGTGACCCCGTGGACTAGCCCACAGGCTCCTTCCTCCATGGGAATCTCCAAGCAAGAGTACTGGAGTGGGTTGCCATTTCCTCCTGCAGGGGATCTTCCCGACCCAGGGATTGAACCCGGGTCTCCTGCATTCCAGGCAGACGCTTTAACCTCTGAGCCACCAGGGTAGCTCTAAGGTGATATTAGAGCCACCAGGGTAGCTCTAAGGTGATATTAGGGAATTATTTTTGCCAGTTTTCTTCAGTGTTTTAGTAACATCATGGTTATGTATGAGAGCTTAGTCTCAAGAGAAGTAAGCTAACGTATTTGGTAATGAAGAGTCATAATGTCCACAACTCATGTGGGAATTTCAACAGAAGTTTAAATAATAGGA
The DNA here is from genome assembly GCF_014754425.2 of Oryx dammah. Taxonomy (NCBI): domain Eukaryota; kingdom Metazoa; phylum Chordata; class Mammalia; order Artiodactyla; family Bovidae; genus Oryx; species Oryx dammah. The sequence goes on from NW_024070209.1 coordinate 19,676,194, forward strand.
CAAATAAAGCAGAATGTTAATGATTGTTGAATCTAGACCACAATTACTTGGATGTTTATTGTCCTTTACTCGGACGTTTATTGTCCTTTCCTTTCACTATAAAATACTGAAAAAGTAACCAGTAGAAGTAATGATATGATATGTCAAAAAGGCAGAGATGAGGAACAATGGAATCTCTACACTTGAGAGACTTACAGTTTACAGTTTTTTTTTCAAAAGGAGCTGTGCATGCGTGCCAAGTTACTTTAGTCTTGTCAGACTCTGTGTGATCTTATGGACTTTAACTTGCAAGACTTCTCTGTTCATGGGATTCTCCAGGCAAGAATACTGGAGTGGGTTGCCATGCCCTCCTCAAGGGGATCCTCCTGACCCAGGGATCGAACCCACATCTCTTACATCTACCTGTACTGGCAGGTGAGTTCTTGACCGCTAGCGCCACCTGGAAAGGCCACAGGAGTTATAGGAATCTATTGCTGGACCTGATTCAGAAGGCCAAGTCATCAGCACAGTCTTCTTGCCTTCTGTCTGATGTTGCTTCTCTGGACTGTTTTTATTTCAGAGTTTGAATGTGAACATCACCTTGACTTTTTGTCCTGAGTCTGGACTACGTCGTTTGTGAATTTGCTGCCCTATCCTTTTCACCATAGAATAAGATCTGAGTTTTTAGATTCAATCTAGGCACTGAAGCTTAATGCCTGAATGTTGCTTCACTAAAGACTCATTAGACATTTTACAACAAATTGACTGCCAAAAAGAAACGTAGGTGGAAGAGTCCGTAAAACACAGCAAAATGTCTGTAATCATTTCAGGGACAGCACCCTAAGAAATGGCACAGAAACAGACTGTGCACATAACTCTGGGCCTCGGGAAGAGACTAGGGGAGCAGATGTTCTCACAAAGACCAAGTAATTATGGCCACAGGGCTGTGAATGTGTTGGGAAGCAACATTTGGTTATCTTCTTGGTCTCATTTTATGTTTGTGTCTGTGTCTGGGCACACTTAGAGCTGTGTGAGTTTGTTCCAGGAGCTGGAAGGCCTTCTTTGGGAATATTATGCTTTGCTTCATTTCATTGAAAATTCCTCAGCTAACATACTTTCCTATTATGGAATCTAGCTCTCAAAAGATTTTTTTGGCTGAAAAAAGATAAATTTCTTGATAAAAATGTAAATACAATGACTCTCAAGCTGCTTTCATTTTAACTTTGTATGATTTCCGGTGAAAACTTGGTTGCCGTTTACATTGGATGCTCTAGATCTGTGAGCCCCAAATCTGCCTGTTCTCGAGGCTTTCACGGAGGGCTCTTTTAAAGTGTAGATTCCTGGCTTCACCACAAATTCCACAGAATTAGGACCTTGGGCGATGCACCCTTGAATTGTTTTAAACTTGCATGTTACTCAGATGGTAAGCAAGTTTACAGACCTGCAGAACAGTGCTTCTCAAACTTTAATGTGCATGTAAATCTCCAGGACATCTTGTTAAAAGGCAGATTCAAATTCAGTAGGTCTGAGGGGCTATTGCTGCTCTGCAGATCCAGTGAGTAGTGAGGAAGTAGATCATGTCCCAGTTATTTTCCCTAAAATCAGGATCACCTCTTTGCAGAAAGTCTATTTGGCCAGCATTCAGCATGCCACAGATTTTCATCTCCTTTCTTGATATCTCTTTGCTTTGAAATATTGCTTGAATATTTGATAATTGATAGTTGATAATTCAGATTAGGGTAATCATTCACTTCAGTGTGCCCAGCAGAGTTCTAGTTTATGCTTATCATCCTGCCACATTCACTCTTAGAAGTCTCTCCATTTGGAAGATAAATTATCAAGTCGCCCTTTCTAAGCCCACAGACATTGAGAAGTGATATGGTGTAATGTACACAACAGAGGTTGCGTGAACAAAATCTTGTATGGATCGGACTCCTGGCTTCATTATTCCACACTTCATCTACAACTTTAAATAAGTCAAGCCTCAGTGATGTCATGTGTAAAATAGAAGTGGTTTATTCTAGGATTTATAGAAATGATACAGAAAGCTTCTAGTACAGTGACTGGGATGTAGAAGTAAGCAATCATTTATTTAGGCCCCTGTTTCTTTACAGTCAATGAAGTGAACATCTAGTCTACTTTGGAATGAAGAAAATAGAGTGCTGCTAGTGGGTTAGGATCAGAAGCAGCTATAGCCTTAAAATGATTCATCTGCTACACTTGTTTGGTTGCTAAGTCATGTCTGACTCTTTGTGACTCCATGGACTGCAGCCTGCTAGGATTCCCTGTCCTTCACTATCTCCTGGAGTTTGCTCAAGCTTATGTCCATTGAGTCGGTGATGCCATCCAGCCATTTCATCCTCTGTCACCCCTTCTCTTGCCTTCAGTCTTTCCCAGGATCAGGGTCTTTACCAGTGAGTCAGCTCTATACATCAGGTGGCCAAAGTATGGGAACTTTTGCTTCAGCATCAGTTCTTCCCATGAATATTCAGTGTTAAATTCCTCTAGGACTGGCCAGTTTGATCTCCTTGTAGTCCAAGGAACTCTCAAGAGTCTTCTCCAGCTACACCTGTATTTCTGTGCAAGCCTGATGAGCCTCCTATAGAATCTATCTCTGAACCTAATAGTCCCATGAGACTTCTATGTTGTGTGTATTTAGCCCTATGCTGGTTGACTCAATCCTGAACTAGGAGAATAAAGGTAGTAACATTTATGAAACACCAACTATGTACCAGATGAAGGGAATTTCAGATTGGAATAGATCACTAACATTGCTATAGGACAGATATCAGTTCAGTTCAATTGCTCAGTTGTGTCCAACTCTTTGCAACCCCATGAAATGCAGCATGCCAGGGTTCCCTGTCCATCACCAACTACCAGAGCTTGCTCAAACTCATGTCCATTGAGTCAGTGATGCCATCCAACCATCTCATCCTCTGTCATCCCCTTCTCCTCCTGCCTTCAGTCTTTTCCAGCATCAAGGCCTTTTTCAATGAGTCCATTCTTGGCATCAGGTGGCCAAAGTATTGGAGCTTCATCTTTAGCATCAGTCCTTCCAATGAATTATCAGGATTGATTTCCTTTAGGATTGACTGGTTTGATCTCCTTTCAGTCAAAGGGACTCTCAAGAATCTTCTCCAACACCATAGTTCAAAGGCATCAATTCTTTGGTGCTCAGCCTTCTTTATGTCCTAACTATCACATCTATACAAGACTACTGGAAAAACCATAGCTTTGACAAGATGGACCTTTATTGCCAAGTAAAGTCTCTGTTTTTTAATATACTACCTAGGTTAGTCATAGCTTTTCTTCCAAGGAGAAGCATCTTTTAATTTCATGGCTGCAGTCACCATCTGCAGTGATTTTGGAGCCCAAATAAAGTCTGTCATTTTTTCCATTGTTTCTCCATCTATTTGCCATGAAGTGATGGGACCAGACACCATGATCTTTGTTTTTTGAATGTTGAGTTTGAAGCCAACTTTTTCACTCTCCTCTTTCACTTTCATCAAGAGGCTCTTTAGTTCCTCTTCACTTTCTGCCATAAAAGTGGTGTCATCTGCATATCTGAGGTTATTGATATTTCTCCCAGGAATCTTGATTCAAGCTTGTGTTTCATCCACCTGGCATTTCGTGTAGAAAACTTTAATCCATCTATAAACAGAAAGAGTTAACAAATTTCCTGTGAAAACATCTACATCCAATATTTTAGACCAGAAACTTCATACAAGGACTTTGATGCAACTGCAAAAACAAGAAGAGGAGGTGGGCAGAAGGAGGGAAAATGTGGAGCCTTGGTTATACTCTTAGGGCAATGAAATCCCCATGAAAACACACCCATCAATGAAGTAAATTTGAAAAAGATATGATTGATGATTGGCTCCTAGCATTTCCATCAATTACATAGCAATTTATGTTCACCTGGGTGATTTCATTACCTTGCTGTAACATGATAGAATATTGTGAAGAATTAGAAAATTTGGGATTCCCATTTGAGTGTTATGGCAGGGTTTTCATTTATTAGAAACCTATTTGCTGACAAAGGTCTATCTAGTCAAAGCTATGATTTTTTCCAGTAGTCATGTAGTCCAGTAGTCATGTAGTCCAGTAGTCATGTCCAGAGGATGAGACAGTTGGATGCATCCCCGACTGGACGGACATGAGTTTGAGCAAGCTCTGGTAGTTGGTGATGGACAGGGAAGCCTGGCATGCTGCAGTTCATGGGGTCGCAAAGAGTCGGACATGACTGAGTGACTGAACTGAACTGATCTGAGCCAGGCATGTGCTATATTTATGTCAGCCTACTGAATAGCCAGAATAATTTCATGAGATAAAAATTACGATCTCCATTTTATAGGAATGAGGAAATTGAGACACAGGAAATGTAATCTCATGCAGGGTCTCATAGCAAGTGAGAGAGAGAACTGAGTTTGGGTAAGTCTAGCTCTGAGATCCTTATTCTTAATCACCAGATAAGGTTTCTGTGTATGGTTGTTTGTTTGTTTTTAATCACTCCATGCAGCTTGTGAGATCTTATTCCCCCAACCAGGAATCCAAGCTAGGGACCGGCAGTGAAAGCGCTGAGTCCTAACTATTGGAACACCAAGGAATTCTGTTTCTATACGTTAATTAATGCTTCCCTTAAAAGACATTTTATTATGCTACAGTCTAACATGATCAAATTTGGGGATTGGGCTCCAGAGCAGAGACTATGTGAGTGCATCTAAATATGAAGCAAATAAAGCAGTCCACTGAATTGACTTGAAACTGGGCATTTAGACACGTGCATGCATTTATTTCACATCTTTATTGGGGTAAAGTGGAAGTACTATAATAAACTGCACATATTTAGAGTGTACAATTTTATCCATTTTGACAAATGTAATACACCCATGAAACCATCACCATAATCAAGTTAACAGTTATTTCTCTCTCTCTAAATTGTCCTATAACTCCTTTGTAATCCATTCCTCCCTCTGCCAAAATCCACAGGCAACCACTGATCTGCTTTCTGTCCTTATAGATTAGTTCTAATTTTTTAGAATTTCACATAAATAGAATCATACAGTATATACTCCTTTCTGCTATGCTTCTCTCACTCGGCATAGTGGTTTTGAGATTCATCTGAAACTTCATTTTGTTGAGTATACCAGTTGTTTGTTTCTTTTTATTGCTGAGTACGTTTGCATTGTAAGGACATGCCACAAGTTGTTCATCCATTTACCTGTTGATGAACACTTGAGCTATTCCCAGTTTTTGGCTATTACATATAAAGTTGTAATCAACATTTGTTTACAAGTCTTAATGGGACATAATTTCATTTTTTGGGGGTAAAAAGCTAGGAGTGGACAAGCTAGGTGGTATGATAGATATATACTGAACCTGAGAAGCTGATAACCTATTGTAGGATTTTATGTTCTCAATAGCAGTTCTCCATATTCTCATCAACACTTTGTATTGTTGGTTTAAAAATGTGTATATTAGCCATTCTATTGGGTGTATAGTAGTATTTCATTCTGATTTTGATTTGCATTTCTCTGTTGACTAATAACTTGGACAATTTTTGCTATTCTTATGGAAAACTAGATATTTTTAGGTAAAGTGTTTATGTAAATTTTTCCTTATTTAAAAAATTAGAGTATCTTCTTGTTATTGAGTGACAAGAATTCTTTATATTAATAGATTCTCATAAAGTACTTGTCTGACATGTATTTGGCAAATATTTTCTCCAGGTCTGTGGCTTGTGGTTTTGTTTTCTTAGGGGTTCCTTTCAAGCAGTAAACATTTTAGTTTTGTCAAAGATTAATTATAATTCTTTTTCTCTGTGACTCAAACTTTTTGTGTTTTATCCAAGAAATGTTTGCCTTCTCCAAAACTATAATTCTCTTATTGCTTCTTATAGAAAATTTTAGAGTTTTATGTTTCAAATTTGGATCTGTGATTCATTTTGAGTTAAGTTTTATGTAGGGTGTGAGGTAAGGGTTATGTTAATTTTTTTTCTTTATAGTGTATATAGCATCATTTGTTAAAAAGACTTGTCTTTCTCCAAAGAATTGCGTTGGTATTCTTGTATGTGTGGGTTTATTTCTGGATTCTTTATTCTTGCTTATATATGTGTATCTTTTCATCAGTACCAAACTACTTTGATTACTATAGCTTTATATAGGAATTTTTGAAATCAGCTAGGGTAAATCTTCCAACCTGGTTTTTCTTTATAAAAAGTTCTTTGCTTTTGGTTAGTTTAGGTCCTTTGCTTTTCTATATATGTTTTAAAGTCAGTTTGTCAATTTCTACAAAAAAAGTCTGCTGGAATTTTGATTGGTATTGAACTGAAACTACCATAGATCAGTTTGTTATCTTAATGATATTGAATCTTTCAATCTACGAATATGGTATGTCTTTCATTTATTTAGATTTTCTTTACTTTCAGCAGTTTCTGTAGTTTTCAATGTGGACATCTTTGATTAGATTTTTCTTTTTGGTACTACTGCAAATGGAGTTTTTTTTAATGTAATTTTTGAATTGTTTGCTTCTTGTGTATTGGAATCCAATAGTTTAAAACATTAGTTATGTATCTTGATAAATTTATTTTTATTAGTTCGAATCTCTATTTTGTAGATTCTCTGAGATTTTCTACATAAGCAATTCTATCATCTCTACTGTAGTAGAGAGGAAGTACTTCTTCCTTACTGATCTTTATTCCTTTAATTTATTTTTCCTTTTACCTTCTCTGCACCCCCTCTTTAAGAAAAAGACTGCAATGGTTTAGGTTTCCCGTTTCCCTGCCAGTGTAATGTTGAATAGAAGCAGTGAAAGTAGACATTCTTGCTTTGTTACTAATTTCAGGTGATAAAAATTCAATCTTTCCCCATTAAGTATGATGCTAGCTGTAGGTTTTGCATGGGTGCCCATTATTAATTTGAGAAATATCTCTGATATTCCTAGGTTGTTGAGAGTTATTTTTAAGTTGTGAGTGAGAGTTGAATTTTATCAAATGCTTTTTCTCCATCTATTGAATTGATCATATAGATTTTCTCCTTTATTCTATTAATAAGATGAATTATGTTTTCAAGTGCTAAATCAACATTGTTTTACTTGGATAAACTATACATGGCCATAATGTATTTTGATATTTGTTTATATATTTTTGGACTCAGCCAATATTTTGCTAATAATTTAAAAATCTATATATTTCAGAGTCTTCTGGTAGTTATTTAATTTTTTCTCAAGAGTTTTTGGTTTGCTCAGTGGGAGGCATGCTCTGGAGTGGGCTTATGATGCTATGTGAATCATGTGGAAACAAAATGTGTCCTTTTTTATTAATAAACTAAAAGATTTTCAAATGATTCTTTAGGTAAATATGGGCTGCTTGTTTGCCACTAATCTCATATATAGGTCAGTAGTAGACTTTCCTTTTGCTGTATTTATCTAGCAGGATCCAAACAGAACCATTCTTATGCAAGCTGACTGTAATTTGCTTAGGAAGCCAGATTTTTTTGTTGTTAGTTCATTGTTTTATGAATAATGAATGTTGAAATATATAAACTATTTAACTTCTCAATTCTGGGCTTTATTCTTTTAAGATCTATTACCACAGGCACTTGATCTGGCAATGAGAACTTGCTAAGCAAGTAAAAGATTATTGAGTATTAGAATGCTTGTGGAATTATGAAACATCAGATTGTGTTGTCCCTGGAAATGGGAGAGATTGTCTTCTTTGGAGATTTTACATAATGTTGACTTTATTTTACTCTTAAACAATTATTCTTATCAGAGGTAAAGATATTGGCTAGAGAAGCTTGTATGTCTACTTTTAGTTGATGAAAGAGAAGTCTGAAGCCATGTGACCTTTCCTGCTAAGATGCCAAAGAAGACTCAGTTGAGGAAGTCAGAAGGTGTGTGAACAAATGCACACATTTTGAATCAGTTGAATGTGGATCTGATTATTGGCTTTACAGCTCATAGACTGTCTTTTTGTTCTGGACACTTCCACTTTTTAAGCTCAAGTTTCCTTTGTACTGTGCCATGCTTTATCACTCAGTCGTGTCCGTCTCTTTGCGACACTATGGAGCCTGCCAGGCTCCTCTGTCGACGGGGATTCTCCAGGCAAGAATACTGGAGTGGATTGCCATGCCCTCCTCCAGGGGATCTTCCCAACCAAGGGATCAAACCCAGGTCTCCCGCATCGCAGGTGGATTCTCTACCAGCTGAGCCACAGGGGAAGCCTAAGAATACTGGAGTGAGTGGCCTAAACCCTTCTCCAGCAGATCTTCCTGACCCAGGAATCAAACTGGGATCTCCTGCACTGCAGGCAGATTCTTTACCAGCTGAGCTACCAGGGAAGCTCCAACTTTCCTTTATCCACTTATAAAGATCTTTGTCAGAAGTTAAGTGAACAATATATGTGAAGTCCTTGACTTGCAGTAGCAATATGTTAATTTCTTTATTTTCATAGATCAGTATTTAAACACGGAAACAGTGTATTCATCATTTTTTGAGAATTATGTTAAAAAGTCCAAATTTCTTTGACAAATTTTCTTCTTTTCATGTAATTAGTTAAATTAATGTTTTTGGTCTTTCTGTCTCTCTCTTGACTGTAAACTCCATGAGGACAGCAAAGTTGTCTACCTGGCTCCTGGTTGCATTCCCAGATATTTACATAGAAATTGGTATGTAATAAGCAGTAGTATTTATTTCTTAAACAAGTGAATAAATACTACTTGAAAGTCATTCTTATAAAACTGTGGGTCTCTGGAAAGTGTCTTAATTGCCTGTTTTTCCCCAACAGAGTCCAAGATACCACAATATGTTCCAAGCAGCAAAGGCTATGAGAGTGAAAAAAATACACACAGATGGCCAGAGGCAGTTCAATTCATTCTTCTCCGTTTCAGAAAATAACTCCCGAAATAGAATACTTTTTTGGCTAGGGATATTTTGTCTTGTGAGGTGACTGACAGTTCAACCATAAAAGTCTTGGTTATGAATGTTGTGACTATCAGTTTTATAAGTTTATTCTGAATGGGCAGGGCATTCCTTTTTCTGCTGTAAATTTCTTCAAGCTTAGTGTCTGTTTAACTTTGTAAAAAGCACCTTGTGCCTGAGATTCTGGCTATTGAAACCATTCAAAAGAGACTCTGAATGACATCAAATCAGATCTCTACAGGAGTGTTGCAGAATAAAGAACTGCTTATATACAGTCCTTTATATTGATCGAACCCAGAAGAGTCCTTCTGAGAGGCATACAAGTACAATGACAGGAGGTGAAAATAACTAGCTGGCTTCTTGGCTGGCATGTTAAGCCAATTAGTGACAAAGTACACCTGGAAGCTGAGTTTTTTCCATTCCATTCCTGTTTTCTAGAAAGGTGTACTTAAGAAATAAAGCTGAAAAGAAAGAAAGAGCAAGAAATGTATCCTGTTTTCTTTATTTATTTTTCGCCATCTTAAAATTTTCCTTCAGAAATAAATGCAAGTGTGTTTTTGGAAACCATCTAAAAAAAAAAATGTGTGCTTCTGTTTCCAGTAGGACTTGAGCCAGGATTGAGATAATATTAAGTTTAATTGACAGCTCTTCGGCACAAAGACTAAAAATTCAAATCCTAATTCCTCTCTGCAAGTGGAGTTTTTCTTTAAGATTGTTAAATAAATATGTTTTCAGAAGATTGTAATTAAGTGTGAACAGATGGTGATTTTTAGCTGAGATATTAAGTCTAGGTATTTAATAGAATCATTTTTCTGTTGGACTCAGTAGGTGTGATGTAGTGTACTGGTTGGCAAGACATCAAGTTTGTCAAAGCTAATTGGAAACTATGATAGAGATCAAATTCCTTATATGGTTTTTAGGACTGAAGAAGGGTTACAATTAGGAAGAAGATTACAACACCATACTGCATTATGCCAGAACTTACGCTAGGAATCTGTAGACTCAAGAATGCCAAAACAGAAATATACTTTTTCCAACAAACAACTCTGTAGTGGAGAAAATAGGGCACTGGATCCTTGGTCTTTTGACTACTGTGTCTTTTGCTGATTTAGTGACCTGGGGCTGGTCCTGAATCCCCCTGGGCCTCAGAGTTCCCATTTTTCAAATGGAGAAGTGTTGGAGTTAAAATGCTATTCAGTTATTTTCCAAAAGCATCTTACAGCTGGGATGGTCTTATTAGATCAATAGACACTCCTGTGGCTTTTTGCCCAGGCTAGTGTATTGTGGGATACTTTTGTCTTCTTATGAGTGAGTGCAAAGTGCTATTTGAAACTTTAAACCACGAAGATTTCAGTCAGCATCCTTCTCCTTTGTACATTTTATATTTAAGAGTTTGAAAGGTTAAGGGATGTATAAGCTACAAATTCTGAGAGAGATGGGAATACCAGACCACCTGACCTGCCTCTTGAGAAATCTGTATGCAGGTCAGGAAACAACAGTTAGAACTGGACATGGAACAACAGACTGGTTCCAAATAGGAAAAGGACTACGTCAAGGCTGTATATTGTCACCCTGCTTATTTAAATTCTATGCAGAGTACATCATGAGAAACTCTGGACTGGAAGAAACACAAGCTGGAATCAAGATTGCCAGGAGAAATATCAATAACCTCAGATATGCAGATGATACCACCTTTATGGCAGAAAGTGAAGAGGAACTAAAAAGCCTCTTGATGAAAGTGAAAGAGAAGAGTGAAAAAGTTGGCTTAAAGCCCAACATTCAGAAAATGAAGATCATGGCATCCGGTCCCATCACTTCATGGGAAATAGGCGGGGAAACAGTGGAAACAGTGTCAGACTTTATTTTTTGGGGCTCCAAAATCACTGCAGATGGTGACTGCAGCCATGAAATTAAAAGACGCTTACTCCTTGGAAGAAAAGTTATGATCAATCTAGATAGCATATTGAAAAGCAGAGACATTACTTTGCCGATTAAGGTCCGTCTAGTCAAGGCTATGGTTTTTCTTGTGGTCATGTATGGATGTGAGAGTTGGACTGTGAAGAAGACTGAGCGCCGAAGAATTGATGCTTTTGAACTGTGGTGTTGGAGAAGACTCTTGAGAGTCCCTTGGACTGCAGGGAGATCCAGCCAGTCCATTCTGAAGGAGATCAACCCTGGGATTTCTTTGGAAGGAATGATGCTAAAGCTGAAACTCCAGTACTTTGGCCACCTCATTTGAAGAGTTGACTCATTGGAAAAAACTCTGATGCTGGGAGGGATTGGGGGCACGAGGAGAAGGGGACGACAGAGGATGAGATGGCTGGATGGCATCACTGACTCGATGGACATGAGTCTGAGTGAACTCTGGGAGTTGATGATGGACAGGAAGGCCTGGCGTGCTGCAATTCATGGGGTTGCAAAGAGTCGGACACGACTGAGCGACTGAACTGAACTGAGGCTACAAATTTCAGAAAAATTCAGGAGCTGAACTCATAGATAAGAATATGTCAGGGGAAGTTAAGCAGCTCTGGGGTTTGTAAAAAAAAAAAAAAAAGGTCCATAGGATAGCATGAAGGCAGCAACCAGAACATTCCCCACTCCTCCTGCTCATGTGGGTAAGGTGAAGGACAGATAGAAGTTTAAGATCTGGATAGCACTGAGGAATTTTCAGCTTTCATATACCATCTAGTCATGTTATGTCTATATTATTAGTAAAAAAACATGTGACCGGTGTGTAGGCTAAAAGATTTTTGGTTAGACCAAGGCATTGGAACTGTTGTGAAGGGAACTTCACAGAAAAGATAATATTTAATGAAATGAATGATCTGGGGAACTTTAGAAGGACGAGCATACGACCTATGAGCAATTGAATATAAAACTTTACTCTTCAGAAACAATCATGAACAATTCAGAAACAGTAACATATAATTTCACTCAAGGAGAAGGAAAGTCGTGTCTTCACAAGTCCATTGTTTGCCAAGTATGTAAGTTACCTAGAAAGAGATAGTTATAGTCATTGTTATCCCCAATGTCTTAGCCTCATTATCCTAAAATACATTTTCCTGCAATCACTGTCAGGAATTAAGTCTGTGTTTTAACTAATGGATGTTCATAAACTTGGAGGATGATGGCTTCTCTGAGAGGGAGCGAGAGACTTGGGGGATGGTAACACTTTCCTGACACACAGCCCCCCGTTTCCGTAGAGGGAAGTCAGGGCTGTTAGAGCAACATTCCTACTTGGTTGTGGCTGAATCAGATTGGGCACTGGACCCCTTCAGCCAAAATCTCGTGATGCTTCTGTTTGAGCCTGGAAAGTTGGCCAGAAGGATTGTAGGTCTGCTTTGGGTGGTGTTTCTTACAGTTTTAATTCAGTTCAGTTCAGTTGCTCAGTTGTGTCCAAATAGACTGCAGCATGACAGGCCTCCCTGTCCATCATCAACTCCTAGAGCTTGCTCAAACTCATGTCCATTGAGTCAGTGGACATGACTTATCCTCTGTCATCCCTTTCTCCTCCTGCCTTCAGTCTTTCCCAGCTTCAAGGTCTTTGCCAAAGAGTCAGTTTTCCACATCAGGTGTCCAAAGTACTAGAGTTTCAGCTTCAGCATCAGACCTTCCAAGAATATTCAGGACTGATTTCCCTTAAGATTGACTGGTTGGATCTCCTTGCAGGCCAAGAGACTCCCAAGAGTCTTCTCCAACATCACAGTTCAAAAACATCAGTTCTTCGATGCTCAGCTTTCTTTATGGTCCAACTCTCACATTATTACATGATTACTGGAAAAACCAGAGCTTTTAGACAGACCTTTGTTGGCAAAATAATGTCTTTGTTTTTTAATATGCTGTCTAGGTGGGTCATAGCTTTTCTTCCAAGGAGCAAGTGTCTTTTAATTTCATGGCTGCAGTCACCATCTACAGTGATTTTGGAGCCCAAGAAAATAAAGTCTGTCACTGTTTCCATTGTTTCCCCATCTATTTGCCATAAAGTAATGGGACCAGATGCCATGATCTTTGTTTTTTGAATGTTGAGTTTGAAGCCAGCTTTTTCACTGTCCTCTTTCACTTTCATCAAGAGGTTCTTTAGTTCCTCTTCACTTTCTGCCATGAGTGTGGTGTCATCTGTGTATCTGAAGTTATTGATATTTCTCCCAGCAATTTTGATCCCAGCTTGTGCTTCCTCCAGCCCAGCATTTTGTATGATATTCTCTGCAAATAAGTTAAATAAGCAGGGTGACAATATACAGCCTTGATGTACTCCTTTCCCAATTTGGAACCAGTTTGTTGTTCCACATCCCATTCTAACTGTTGCTTCTTGACCTGCATACAGATTTCTTAGGAGGCAGGTAAGGTGGTCTGGTATTCCCATCTCTGGTGCAGTGGTAAAGAATTCACCTGCCAATTTGGGAGATATAACAGGTGCAGGTTTAATCCCTGGTCTGCAAGATCTGCTGGCAACCCACTCCAGTATTCTTGCCTAGGAATTCCATGGACAGAGGAGCCTGGTGGGCTACCGTCCATGGGGTCACAAAGAGTCAGACATTACTGATCACCTTACATGTATATAACAATTTTTAAAAATCATGAATTAAAACTCTAGTTTGAAACATGCATAAGTCTGTTGTCTCTTAACTCATGGTTGCTGATTTTTTTAACTCCCCATTGATTACAAGGCTGCCTCCTTGTTGTCTTTTGGGGTCATTATTCCCTGACTCAGTTCAGTTCAGTTCAGTCACTCAGTTGTGTCCAACTCTTTGCAACCCCATGGACTGCAGCACACCAGGCCTTCCTGTCCATCACCAGCTCCCAGAGTTCACCCAAACTCATGTGCATCAAGTCGGTGATGCCATCCAGCCATGTCATCCTCTGTTGTCCCTTCTCCTCCTGCCCCCAATCCCTCCCAGCATCAGAGTCTTTTCCAATGAGTCAACTCTTCACATGAGGTGGCCAAAGTACTGGAGTTTCAGCTTCAGCATTAGTCCTTCCAATGGACACCCAGGACTGGTCTCCTTTAAAACACTTTATCCTTTACCCTGACTACTTTATCTAAAACATTCCCATCTAAAAAAGCCTTCACCTGTCTTGTCTAGTCCACATTACAAAAGGACAATTATGGCAGAGACCTCAACTTGCACCTTTTATTCCTTTATTATGAAAATAATAGCATTCCCCAGGTTTTAGATGGGTGGTAAATAGGTACCATATTTCCCATTTGGCCCTGTGTTTAGCTGTGGCCATGTGACTAAGTGTGGGTCAATGGGAAGTGAGAGGGGTGAAAATATATCATGTGTGGGTAATTTTCTTAGTGGTGAGCCACTTGCCCCGGCTGTTCTCTATTTCTTTCCCATAGGCTGAAATGCGAACTTGGTGCTGGGGAGGTGCTCCAACCACGTGCCCAAGGATACCACCCTAGGGCTGGACAGGGAGACTGAAGGAAACTTAGTTCTTGGAAACCCTTGTACATGGAGCTGGACAAGTCACCTTTGGGAGCATAAAATATATACATACTTTTTTTTTTGCAAGGGAAATTTATATTTACTTCTATAGAAAATACTCCATAAATAGTATTGTCTTCATAGCTCCACTTTTGATAAAAGTGGGGTTTTTTGATAAAAAGATGACTTTATCTGGCATGATCTTGACATCCCATTATTATTATTATTTTAATTTATTTATTTTCAGTGGAGGATAATTGCTTTATGATATTGTGTTGGTTTCTTCCATACATCAACAGGGATAAGTCATAGGCATACATATGTCCCCTCCTTCTTGAACCTCTTCCCATCTCCCACCCCATCTCACCCCTCTAGGTTGTCACAGAGCCCCAGTGTGAGTTCCCTGAGTCATACAGGAAATTCCCCCTGGCTATCTATTTTATATGTATATGTATGTTTATATGTATCTGTGGTGTATGTGTTTCCATGCTATTTTGTATGTATATGTATATTTTAGATGTGTGTGTAGTATATGTGTTTCCATGCTACTCTTTCCATTCGTCCCACCCTCTCCTTCCCTGCCCTGTGTCCATAAGTCTGTTCTCTATGTCTAAGTCTCCACTTCTGCCCTGAAAATAGGTTCATCAGTACCATCTTTCTAGATTCCATATATATGTGTTAATATATGATATTTTTCTCTTTCTGACTTATTTAACTCTGTATAATAGGTTCTATATTCATCCACTTCATTGAAACTGACTCACATGTGTTCCTTTTTATGGCTAACATTCCATTGTATATATGTACCACAGCTTCTTTATCCATTCATCTGTCGATGGACATCTAGATTGCTCCCCTGTCCTAGCTATTGTAAATAGTGCTGCAATGAACATTGGGGTACATGTATCTTTTTCAGTTATGCTTTTCTCAATGTATGTGCCCAGTAGTGGGATTGTGGGGTCATCTGGTAGTTTTATTCCTAGTTTTTAAAGGAATTTCCCTACTGTCCTCCATAGAGGTTTACCAATTTACTTTCTCACCAACAATGCAAAACTATAATGAGATATCACCTCATACCGGTCAGAATGGCTATCATCAAATCTTCAAACAATAAATGCTGGAGAGGGTGTGGAGAAAAGGAAACCCTCTTATACATACTTTTATTTTCTTTGAGCGTCTATATTTCTGATCTCTCTGGTACTGAAATCCAGCTCTACCTTAAACAATACACTCACTGCATAGCCCTCTATTTCATTTTCTTCATAGTAGTTATCACCATCTTTATTTCTTTACTTGTTTATGGTCTCTCTCCCTTCACTGAAATGTAATTTATATGAGAGAAGAAGTTTTATGTTAACTTCTGAATCTCCCATGGCTGGAACAGAACTTGGCACAATAAACATTTGTTTGCTCAATAAATATTTGCGAATGAATGAATGAGTTGTAATTAGTAAATAGTGATTAATATATTAGATATAAGAGTACATTTGAATGGATCATTACAAAGCTACTGAGGTAAAAGATAACTGAAGATATGTAAGAACGTGGCTCTGATTTGAATTGCATTGTCGTCTCTCACGGGTGAGTCAAATTGTTCTACCTTGCACCTCATACCAGCTTCACTGATAAAAGGCCAAGAAGGATGGCTGTTTTGAAAGTAGCAATTTTTTAGCTCTTCTATTGTTTCAGATGGGACAATCTGATGGGATAGGAAGAGATGAGAAGAAATGGGCAAAAAGGGACCAAGAGCAGTATGCTTATTCTACATAAAACTTGAGGTCATGAATAGGGTGATGATACTGTTTAGTGGCCATACTGCACACCTTGGGAGTGCTATGAATAATTAAACTGGCAGTAAGTGCGAACAGGAGCTGTGTGAGCAACCCTGAGTTACTATCTTATGAATTCACAGAGAAAACTTGATGACTTTCTTTGAAAGACTGTCATTGTGTATTTGAGAAAAATACAGTATTTTTTGTATTTAATGAGTGACAAGCTTACCACGAAACACAGAGTGCTCTTAAGTTTTCTTCTGTCACAGAATGTTTTGCTGAAACATGAGTTAGGTCACTCAGTATGTCAGCTCCCAGAATGTTTAACCTCCGCATTCATTCCACTTTGAGCCATTTAAGAATATGAACTAAAAGTTGACCAGTAGTCCGCAAGACAAAAGAACCAATTATTGATATAGGTTTCAAGATCAAGAAGGCTTTAATGCACAGAATTGTTTACAAGGATTTACTTTAAGTCATAGTCTAGAGGTGAAAAGGACACATATTAGGTTCTTGCCTGGAGAATCCCATGGACGGAGGAGCCTGGCGGGCTACAGTCCACGAGGTCGCAGAGTCGGACAGGACTGAGCGACTTCACAGGGCATCTCTAAACTGAGAAGAGCAGCTGCTAGCTTGTGGGAGATTAAAGCATTTCAAACAGAGGCTCATGGAAATGAGCAAAATATGAACATGAAAAAGAGATGTGAAAGAGAGGAAGATAAGGAAACACTTTGCAAAAGGAAAGATATATACATTGTGAGAAATTTTGTATATTATATACATGGTGAGAAATTTTGTAAGTCATCAAAATCATAGGGATCTGTTATGGGTTATGGTAGAATCTGTGGGGTTTTTTGCATGGATTCTCAACAGCCCTATGATATATACAGTGAGATAACAGAGCACTGGGATTCATCTGGTCATTCATTACACACGCATTTATCAAGGGCCTGATGAATTGTTGGTGTGACGGGGTTATCATTTTTATCCTAGTGTTAGGATAGATATCAATATATTAAACTTACTTAAAGAGTGATCTCATAGATTCACACTTGGTACAATACATAAGAGTCATACAAATGAGGAACTCAGCCAAAAATGATGTTTACAACTAGTTCTGTAACAAGGGAAAGCCACAGAGGAGCATGGTGCCATGGTAACACTAATTTGCCCATCACACTTGTTCTCTAAGCCTTTTATCTTGTAAGGAGTGATGCATTCTCTCTCACAATGAAGCAGGATACAATCTTGATTCCCACAGGGCCATGTTCATAAAATGGTGATATTCTGGTGACTTTCACTAGTCAGTAAAATCCTTTTACCTGTGTTTACTATAATTGACAGGGAGAACAACAAAGCAGGTGAGAGCCGACTCAATCTTGAATAAAAGAGTACTGTTGGGAGAAAATTAGGAAAGGCAGACCGAGGTTTCTGATTGAGTAAAATCCTACTGGGTTTCAGGGGAAGTGATCAATTTTTAGAGTAGGCTCTGGACTACAGTGGTTCTTACCATGCTGAAGAATACACTTAAAATGCAGATTTCTGGGCCCATTCCAAGAGATTCAGATTCAGTGCACCCAGGGTGAGGTGGAGAAAAATTGCATTTTCCTATAAGCTCTCCAGGGGATTTCTGAGCAAGGCGTCCCTCCCTGAACCACACCTTGGGAACCACTGTCCCGGGAAAACCATCCCATTACCTGACAGCTTCTGATGGGATTGCAGAGACCTGAGGCAGGTTTTTGGAAGAAACCTAGCCGCATGCTTCCAGAGGAGAAGCTGCTGCTTTAGTTTTCCATCCCTAATTAATAGAATCTGGAGCCTACAGTAGCTGGCACGCGATTTAGAGCTATTTTAAACAAGACAAAACACATGATGTGCAGCTGGAAACCGCTATCTTGAAGTATAAATTCAGCTGCAATTTGTTTTCAGTGTCTTACAGATGTGGCACCGCAACATGACAGCATGTTTTAAAGCCTGTAACACCAGAGCGGTGACCTTCAAGAATCTGATGAGCTCAACCTGCACTGGAACACGTGCAACCATTGTTATTTCTTAAAGTTTTGGGCATGTAAATATGCAACATGACCAAAGTTGAAGTGCTTCAGCTGTTCATTTCAATGGAGTATTTTCCTAACTGTAGCACAAAATCACCCATGAATCTATGTGTTTTTATTTTTCTTCATGGGCGATATTACAGTCACCATGTTGTATTAACATGGTGTCATAGCAACTTTAACTTTCTGATACTTGTTTGCATTTAGTGAAACACGCCAATGGAGAAATCTGCAGAGGATGACTGTGGCTGATTTGAAATTCTCTTGGGGCTCAACCTTTGTCTTTGCCTCACCTGGGAGAACGGCTGCATATACCTGTATGCATGTTTATGGAATTAGGTTAGACTGATTTCGGAGACTTCATGGAAGTGGCATTTGAAGAAAATGCCAGAGAGAGCATGGAAATTTGTGTCTGCCATGTGATCCATCCTCCTCTGAGGACGCTCTTTCAACATAGATTTGTCACACTTTCTGTCACATGATTTTGTCATCTGGGTCATAACTGCCTAGGTCAGAGACTGGTGCCCAAATCGAACAAAATCATCTAGAAGAAGCTGACAATTAATCCATTTGTTTGGGGGGATCTGAGTAAAAGATGTCCCCGGAAGCAATAAACATCTGTGTTTGAGGCAGTGACCAGATGTCAAGGGCCTTGCTACTCCAGGCATGATCTCGAAATCTGTGCCGACCTGTGAACTGTCTGTTACAGGCGTGTGAAGAGACAAGTACTGATGCTGAGAGGAAGAATAAGAATTTTCAGTGATTGAGGATTGCCAGAACATCTGAGCAGCTGTATTAGTTATTAGTTATCTGTAAATACAAATTATCCCTAAAGTTAGTGACTTTAAAAAGCAATAAATATATTTATCATTTCACACAGTGTCTGTAGTTCAGGAAATGAGGATTTGCCTTAGCTTCTTGGCTGCTGTTCCTTCACCTGTCCCATTTTTATTACAATGTGTCTTCGTGTGTGTCTCTTTGGTTTCATCTTGTTTGGAACTCTCTGGGCTTCCTGGAACTGGATGTCTGTTTCCTTCCCCAGATTAGAGAAGTTTTCAGCCACTATTTTGCAAACAACTTTGCTGGCCCTTCTCCCTTTCTGAGAACTTACAGTGTGAATTTGCAATGTGAATGCTACTCTGCTTCATGTTGTCCCTACTGTCCTTTAAAATATCTCCACTTTCTAAAATTCGTGTTTAATTTGTTGCTCTGTCTGGATGAGTTCCATTGCTTTCTCTTCTAGCTCACTGATTCATTCTTCTACCTCATCCAATCTGCTGTTGAACCCCTCTAGTATATTTTTCAGTTTGGTTATAACTTCTATTTGGTATTTTCTTAAATTTTCTCTCTACTGAAGTTCTCACTGTGTTTGTCTATTTTTCTCCTCAGTTCAGCAAGCATTTTTATGACCATTGCTTTGAAATCTTCATCAGGTAGATTGCTTATCACCGTTTTGCCTAGTTCTTTCTCAGTTGGGTTTTTTTTTTTTTTTTGGTCCAAAGACAGAACCTCTGAAAAAGAACTAAATGAAGTGCTGATGTCCCTTCTGTGCACCCTCCTGTTTTGGTGGGGCCATGGCTGCTGTGTGGTATGCTGGTGGGCAGGGCTGGCCCCTGGAATGGCTGTAGGGCCCAGCCCTGGCAGCTGCTGGGCACTGGTGGGTGGGATTATTGCTCCACCAGCTCTGAGGCCCAGCTGAGGTGCAGGGGTGGGCAAGGCTGTTGGTGGTGTGTGCCTACTTGTGCTAACAGGCTAGATGGAGATTTCCAGAATGGTAGTGCCGTATTAGCAAGGTAGCCTGAGATTGCAAAAATGGCTTCCCTCAGTGATGGGGTCTTTGTGGAGCATCCCATCGGTGGAGAATCCTATCTCTCTGTTAAATGCTTCAAGATTAGTAAGGGGGCCCCCTTCACCTATGGTTCATGTGTTTTCCAGTTTGGTGTGTTCGAGCTGGTTTTCAGATCAATTAGTTTATGTGGAGGTCCTTTAAGGGCAAGTTTTCCATTCCTTTCAGTTCTGTGATTTTCCTGGGCATATTCCCTGAAGTTTTCAAAACCAGGTATTTTGAGGGCTTGTCTCTCCTATGCAGTATCTATGCACACTCCTATGCAGTATGTATGCCTGATGTGGAGCTCAAATCCCTTGCTCTTCAGAGACAATAATCATACCTTTGCGATTCTTCTTATTTTGGACCCAGGTCTGACTCTAACTTCCTGTTTGCTATGACCACTTTCCATCCCAGTGATCCAGGGGTAGGCCTGTGATTTAAACAGACCAAGCAGAGACCTGCCCTGGGATTTTACAAAGGACACTAGGAGAGAGAAAAAGGTTCTCCTTTTCTTGGATCATAAACCTGTAAAGATGGAACTTCCAATCAGCAAGTTCTTATGGCTCTTGAAACCTGTTTTCAGAGCAGAGAATGAAGCCAAGCAGAGAAAAACAAGATGAGAGGCAGATGGAAAGACCTGACATCATTGCTTGTGTGAATTCTGATGTTCCTGAAGCTAGATTCACCCCTGTCCTTCCCAGGTATATGAATCAATAATTCTTCCTTTTTATTTATTAACTAGTTGATAATTAAATTTTTAAGCTTAAGCTAGTTTGAGTTTCTGTACTTTGTAACAAAAAATTACTCACCATATAGTTGACCAGATCTAGCAATTTACAGAGTCACATAGCATAATTACTCATTCATTCTATTGTTCTTCCTGCCCGTATTTGTCAGATGTTTTTATCCATAAATAGGAGTGTTAGGGAAACACTGACTGAAACTACAAGACAAGATAGTAGCCACTTGCATGAGTTATCTTAGCACAGGTGGTCCTTGTAAGGAATGTGGAATGAACAAGCTACCACCAACCAGAAGAATTCGAGAAAGATCCAAAGGAGAGAGGAGACACCAGTCCTTATGTCCCACCAACCTCTCAGAATCCTTCTCACTGGAATCTTTATTAGCTGAGTTATGTGCACACTACCAGAAAGGACCCTGAGTCAGGATGGTTAGCCAGAGACAACCCGGAAATTAACTTCATCACCATAAAACCTGAGACTGTGAGCCACGTGGCAGATAAGTTCTCCTGGGTTTCCTTCCCCTGCTGCTCTCCATCTGCATACCCCTTCCTAATAAAGGCTTTTGCTTTGTCAGCACGGGTGTCTCCCCAGACAATTCATTTCCAAGTGTTAGACAAAAATCTACTCTTGGGCCCTGGAAAGGGTCCCCCTTCCTGTGACAGGAAGATGTCTTCATCTGTTTACAGAAAAAAATTAATGAATACCAATTATTGTCCTTTGATTGTGCTAGATGGTAAGAGTTACAAAGAAGAGATAAAGTATAGCTTCTGTTCTTATGAGATTCACACAGAGAGAAATACACAATGGCAGGTTAAGTGCTAGTAAAGAATTACTGGAAAGGACCTGTGGAAACAATTAACTGGCTAAGAGATTAAGGCAAGGATACCAGAGAGAGCCCATTTGAAGTAGTCTTGAAAGACTAGGGGAGCTCCTCAGAAAGGCTTTTTAGGAAGAGGGGACACAGCTGGAGCAGAGTCCTGAAGATGTAAAATGGCACTGTGCAAAGAAGTTAACACTGGTGGACCATGGAATATTTAGTATGCAGATTAGTTGAACAATCAGAACTTTTTATATTAACATGGCTGTTAGGAGAACCTAGAGTTGCTTTGATATATAAAAAGAATTTGCTCTACTCTGCTTGTTGTTAATTAAAGGGAATTTTTTTGGCAGCAAAGCGACTATGCATAGTTGGCTCCAGGAACTTTACAGATGCCATTTCAAACCGTAGGTGTCTGGAGCCTTATTTAATGATATCTTGGAACACAACAGAAATCTAGTTAATTTCAAGGATTGTACAGGGGAAAATGACTACCTTGAAACTGTCTGGAAATAGTCCTAATCGGCCTTAGTATTTTCCAATATTGACTTCAAAATATCAGAGCATAACAAGAAGATGTAGTGTTATAATGGACTTATTGAGAAATGCTCTCCCAGTAGGGTATAAAAACAGAGTAGTTTTGTTTTGTTCAATCATTGACCTCATCTACACTATTGAATCTCTTTCCATATCACTTGATGATATCCTAGGCAGATGCTATAACTTTTCCAGTCGTTTTTGTAATTAAAAGCTTCAACCTCAATTCTGTCCAAATTTCCCCTTCCTACATTTCCCAGGGCAGGCTTCACCTATGGTTTCAAAGGCTGGTGTGGGAATGGGTCATGGTCTGCTTATTCATGCCTCCCCCAACTACTGCACCAGATGGCAGGGTGACAGAAAGTGTGGTCTGTGCTTGGGACAGAGGGAGAGTTTTGTGTCCCTCTTCTAGGCTCCAACAACTCAGCTATTAGATGAAAGGAGAAGAATAGAAAAAAGGGGAAATGTGTGCCTCTCCACTGGTTATAGGACCTTTTATCTGTTGGTTTTGCCAGGTACAAGTACAAGGCGCTCCACAAGCTGGTTTTTGGTGGGTACCCTGTGGGGGTTCCTCAGAAAGGATTGTGGCAGGCACAGTCACAATTGCTTAATGAGGGAGATCCAGCTCTTGCTTGAGCTTTTAACTCTTCTCCAGCCCATTTGGTTGTATTCCCCAAAGACTGAAGCAGGCTTGGTGTCAGACACTTATTTTTGGTACCTCCAGAACTGGGGACACTTGAAGCTTCTTGTTTCTTGATCTGAGTTCTAGTCACCAATTTCACAGCCACAACAAAATGTCCAACTTAATATTTTTGGTGCTTTTATTTTAGGGAATATTTTCTTTGAGTTAAGTAGAAGGGCCTCTTCAATTTAACTGGGTTCTTGTGGTCAGTTCTGGTTCTGGTTTTAAAGGCAGTATTGAAAATCAAGACCTCTCATCCTCTGTTCTCCTGCCCTATTCAAATTAGAGAAACTATTTGGGACTGCCAGGTACACTGATGGTAAGGAGATTAAGGGCATCTTTATTGATGAGACATTTGGGAGACTACTGAATATGCTTAGCCTGGAGAAGAAAAGATTCAAGGATTATACAATAACTATCTTTACATATATGATGGGTTTCCATGTAGCATAGAGATTAGGACTTCTGCCCTGAGAAAGTTACAGGAAGATTAATGGCATTCTATGTAATAACTCCTGAAAAGCAGAACTTTCTAAAGTGAAATTGACTACCTCAGGAAGTAGTGAGCTCCTTATTACTGAAAATATTTAAGGATTTGGGGCCTCCCTGGTAGCTCAGCTGGTAAAGAATCCGCCTGCAATGCAGGAGACCCCGGTTCAATTCCTGGGTTGGGAAGAT
This sequence comes from Oryx dammah, assembly GCF_014754425.2. Classification (NCBI taxonomy): domain Eukaryota; kingdom Metazoa; phylum Chordata; class Mammalia; order Artiodactyla; family Bovidae; genus Oryx; species Oryx dammah. Next base: position 19,699,632 of record NW_024070209.1, read on the forward strand.
CCCCTGGAGAAGGGATAGGCTATCCACTGGTTTTCTTGGGCTTCCCTGGTGGCTCAGCTGGTAAAGAATTTGCCTGCAATTCAGGAAAGCTGGGTTTGATCCCCGGGTTGGGAAGATACCCTGGAGAAGGGCAAAGCTACCCACTCTAGTATTCCAGCCTGGAGAATTCTATACAGTCCATGGGGTTGCAAAGACTGAGCGACTTTCACTCCACTTCACTTCAAGCATAATTTGAATAATGCTTGTTAGGGATGTTGTCAAGGGGCTTCAGCAATAGTTGCAAACCATGAGTTGACATTTAATATTCCTTTTAATCTTTTGGTTCATTTACTCAAGAGACTGACACAGTATTGTTTGTTGTTTAGTCAAAAGTCATGTCCAGCTCTTTTATGACTCAATGGTCTGTAGCCCACCAGGTTTCTCTATCCAAGGGATTTCCCAGAAAGAAGGCTGGAGTGGGTTGCCATTTCCTTCTCCAGGGGATCTTCCTCTCCTGGGGATCAAATCCACGTATCCTTCTTGGCAGGCAGATTCTTTACCCCTGAGCCACTTGGGAAGCCTGACACAGTATAGATAATCATGTTAGTCAGTACTGATGAGGATTCAGAATATTGGTGGGATCAACATCGATCTAAGTTCTGATTCTCAGCTTTTCAGTTGAAAAACACAATATTTGCAGTTCTTTGTTACCGTGTTCAAAAGGACTTATTTTGATGCTAGAATGTTAATGTGTTTATTTTAATAGGCAAGATATGTTTTTAGAAGGAAAACTTATGTCTACTTTTTAGGGTACTATTTTACCAACATGAAGAATTATGAATTACAAAATTAATTCATAATCAAAAGTTTTTATCCAGCAAAAACTCAAAACCATGGTTATTTGATAGTTTCAGGGAGAACATTGAGTATTATTGCTATTCTTTTATTTATTCGTTCTGGAATATTGGTGTTTCAATGATGCCTCTTATGAAACAGATAACAATTAAAATTTAATTGAGGACTTCCCTGGTGGTCCTGTCGTTAGGACTCTGCCTGCCAAGGCAGGGGACATGGGTTCAATCTCTGGTCCTGGAAGATTCCACGTGCCTCAGAGCAACTAAGCCCATGTTCCGCAACAAGAAAATCCACCACAGTGAGAAACCCGAGCATGGCAACGGAAGGGTAGCCTTGCCCACTGCAAGCAGAGATAGCCTGAGCACAGCAGAGAAGAACTAGCACAACCAAAAATAAATTTAAAAAGAAACAAAGAGAAAGAGTCTTATATACAAGTGCAAAATTATAATTAAAAAATTCATTAGGATTTTCTTGAACCTGAAGTTATTTCAAAGGTTAGCTAAAAGAATAAACTGAAGAAAATTGACAAAATTTTTGAAAATGGATAGATTATAGCTATAGTTATATTTTATTAAAATGCTATAATTAAAACTGTAATACCAATATTAAATTGGTTGATGGATTAATGGAAAAGAGTAGCTTGCTCCAAATAAACTTTCTTGTATAAAAGAATGTAATATATTTTAAAGGAAGCATCATAAATAAGAAAGGTAGTGTTGCTATGAGGCAGGATAGATGGCCCCCAGGCTGAGCAGGTGGAGTTTGTCCACCAAAATAGCAGGAGGGAGGAGAGGATGAACCCTGCCTAGATGAGAGGTAATAGATCATATATTCCTCATTTTTGAAGTCAAGGAGACCTTCCTGACTATATATGTGCATAAAGGGCTCCTTGAAAATCGAAAAGGGAGTGGGTGCTACGCCATAGTAGGTGATGGCAACCTACCCATAGGCCTCTTCACTGGAATCCATTTGGCTGAGAGAGACACATACACACATGGGAGATAAACTAAATACAGACTCAGAACCAGGCAAAGCAAAATGATTGGCCAAAGGAAACCTGGAAGAAATGCCCCCATATAAGTAATTCAGACTACCATGAGGGCGCCATGTGTCTATCTACATGTTCCCTTTTCCTTCCTGATTAACACTTGTTTTACTACTTTCCATCACTCTGTGAAAACTCATTTCTACACAGCTGATGGGCCGGGGCTTTGTCACTGGCCACTGGTCCCTGCAGATCAAGTGGCTAGGATTCAATGCTCTAACTGCTACAGCCTAACTTCAATCTCTGGCCGGGAGCCAAAATCCTGCTTCAAGCCGCAGCTGGCTGAGCCACCTGAGATCTGCCAGAGCCGCTCTAGGTCTTTGCTCAACACCCTTCAACACTCACATTTAGCAAGAGTTAACATAAATCCTTATGTTAGGGCTCCAGAGTTAAGAAACAAAGCTATCAACAAACAAAAACTCAAATGGAATCAACTGGGACCCAACATGGTGATGAATCTGACCCCCAAAACATCTTGAGTCTCATTATACGTTGGTTTTACTAATACATTAGTATTAAATGACGTTAGTATTAAATGACATTAGTATTAAATACATTAGTATTTAAATGACACACCTACGTGCTGACACACCAGATGTTAAGGACTGAAAAGAATAAAACATAGATTGTATCCCACTCCCCTGAAAAAGCACTGCCCCTTTCCTGGGAGACTAACGCATATGACTCCCTGTCATTAACCTCATTCCTCCCTTTGTCTTTGCTCTTTAAAATTAAAGCCCTCTCGCCAGGTGGGCGAGAAGTTGATCTGTGAGCTTAGTTCCACTTCTCCATTCTTTGGCCACTGAATAAAGCTTCTGCTGTGTCAATCTCAGCTTTGGTTTCCTTATGTGCCTGCTTCAGCTGGAATGAAAAAAGAACCGTCCACCTCCCAGGCACAGAGCCCCTGCCAGGCTAGGGCCTGAGTAGGGTCCATACGACTTAACAGTAGGTAGGATTTACTCAGTAAGTTTTAGTTGCACATACCTAATTAGCAATATAAGAACATGAAAAAAAATTTAGATCCATTTTTTGAAGTCTTGAAAGCATAGCTTTGATCTTTTGAATAAAGCTGTCAACACTATGGAGAAGAATGGATTTCGCTTTAATTTGACTCAACCTCTGTCTTCTCATCTGAGAATGTAGATTAGTTTAGAACTTTTTATCAGGTAAATTATTTTTCCTCTGTTTCATCGCCTTTTTTCCCTGAGGATTTTATTTTACTCTTTCATTTGGAATATATTCCTCTGTTTCATCATTTTGCTTGGCTCTCTGTGCTGGTTTCTGTGCATCCTGCTTCTCGGCTCTCTGTGCTTTGGATGAAACAGCCACCTCTCCAAGCCTTAAAGGAGAAGACTCATGAGGATGAAACTTATTATTCAATCCTGCCTTCGCTCTAGGTTGTCTCTCAAGCCTTTGTGACGGTTTCAGCTGTCAACTTTAGTTTTAACGGCTCCTGATCGTTGAGGTTGTGCCAAGACCTGGCAGTGTCCCAGAGGGAAGGATCTCAGTCCATACCTGGATTTGGGCTGATGGCAGCAGCTTTTAAAGAGTGCACATGTGTACAGTGCTATGGGACCCTCTGTGGGCAAACAATGCCACCTGCCAAGCAAACAAAGGGAGCTGCAGCCACTAGGCCCCGAGCCACCGCAGCAGTGAGCCCTGAGGGGTCTCAGGATGGAGACCAACAGGCAGCCTGCCACCAAGCAGTCACCCCCAGCAGTGCACTCTGAGGGGCTCAGGATGATACAGAACAGGATATTGGCCATAGATAGTTGAAGTGCATGTCAAAGGAATGATTTCAACAAGTCCAGGCTCTTGTACCTTCCCATGCAGAGAAAAAACACTAAAATCATTAACTTGATTAACTAAAGTAGGCTTCTGATGTTCCAACAACCTGACCTGGTTTTTATTGCAAAAATCCCTCTATATCCTGGCTCCTCTACCTCCTAAAAAGAGTCCTTCAAGCTACCTGAGAGGATGCCTCCGGGGCTTAAGTCCTCAGAAAGTCTGCCGAATAAAACATAATTCTCAACTTTTAGGTAATGCATCTTTTTTCAGTCAACAGCATGCAGAAGCCCTTAGAACCAGGACATCCAGAGCTGTCCCCTGAGCAGCAGGGGTAAAAACTAGCCCTCAGACAAGTGTGAAAAATGCCCTGTGGGAGACAGCGCAGGTTGTGGGGGAGGGGAGCATGGAGGGGCACAAAGATGGTGGCGCTCCTGAGGGCACATCTGTCACAAGCCTCAGTACAGGTGCCATACCTCAGGTGGCCTCTCAGACAGAAGCTCCAGGATAAGCAAATAGTCCTCTTTTTCTGAAACATGGGGATGTGTTTCAGTTGCTATCTGTGCTGTGACCTGAGGATGAGGGAGGCTGCCCAGAACATCTCCTGTGTTCCAGTTCCATGGGAGCCAAGAGGCAGGCCTGTGGACCACCAGAGCCCCAAGTTCCAGGAATGTCTCCTGAGCAGCAGCCACAAAGACAGCCTTAGGAGATGGACAAACTGGGCCACCCAGATGCGTGTAGAAGCTCCCTTCTGGGAGATTCAGACACACTGTGTGTGCCAGAGGGGAGCACAAAGGTAGCACACTCTGAGAAAAGAAAAAAAGATGGCGCCTGCAGACTGGACCATCTCCAGGTGAGCAGGAAGATGGTGACCACCAATATCTGGATCTAGAGAGCAGCCCAGAAGCTCTCTTCAGGCCATTGCTTTAAAATTAGCAAATGAGTTTCTTTCACAGAAACCCTGGACACTGTTCAGGGGACTGTGTCTGAGTCTGGCCCAGAAGCCTAGGAGTGGGTGAGTCAGTGTGCCAGCCCGGTTCAGAGTTGTTTCTCAGTTTGCCTGGCCTCGGGGGTTCTATGGGTGTGGACCACCTTGGTCTTCAAAGCCAGATGCTTTGGGGGCTGGTCGTCAGGTTCAGGTCTTAATAGATGGGATGCCCCAAGTAGGGTAAGAACCTTTGCTCTTCAGCCAGAAGCCCCAGGTTTTGAGTTCTCTCCCAATTATTGGTCCATATTTGGTCCATATTTCATATCCTATTTCAAACTAATAATCCTAAGTTGATTAGTTAAGCATTATTAATAAAACAATAACAAAATATAGATTCAAATAGAATATTTTACATCTAAGCATCAAGAAGGCTTTTAAATTACAAAGTTATAGAAGAGATACTAGAGGGAAAGAAAAATAACTTGATTATTTAGAAATGTAAAACAGTAGGAAATAGTATTAAAAGGAAAAACTGGTCAAAAATAATAGGCAATGTATATGACAAAGAAAAGCTTAATTTTTTTTTAACCAAATAGAGCTCATTCAAAATCATAAGAAAAATTGCTAGAATTAATGGGACAGAAGGCATGAATGCACAATTCACAAAAGAGGAAAATCAAATGGCAAATAAACATATGGAAAAATATTCAGCTTCATTAAGAAATGTGAATTAAAATGAGATGTAATTTTACCTTCTAAATTATCAAATATTTAATTGTTTTGAAGACTGATATTGATGACAAAGCAGAGGAAAGCAATTTAGGAATATGTGTCAAAAGCTTTAAAATGTTAATAATTTTTTGACCCTGTCATTCTGTTTCCAGAACCCGTCTTGAGAAAATAATTCAAAGCTGAACAAAGATTTTTAATTTTTGCAGAATATTGAAAATCATGAAAAAATTTAAACCAAGAAATGAGACAAGTAAGTTATGAGTTAAGTAAATTATCTCCATATTAAAGGATATTGTGATGCCATTAAGATTGTATTTATAAGCAGTATAATAGTATGAGAAAATGTTATTATGCTAGGCATAAAAAGATAAAAGTGTGTAATTCCTTGCAATATGCTTTACAAAAAGACTAGAGGAGGGTCATCAAAATATTAACAAAAATTGCCATCAGTGCCATCACTGTATTTTGGGCCATGTTGGATAAACCCAGCCAAATTCTGGTTTTTTGGCTCTGTTTTCTCTTGATGCCAGGTGGCTTACCACCCTTCTGTTAATTCATAATTTCCTCAGTCAGATGACAATAAATTCAATTTGATTGCCTCTTCCTTTCCATTAGTGATATCAGCGGGTGATCTTGATTATGTTTGAGACATTTTGGCCTCTTAATCAGGTTTGGGAATCTCTTTAGATTTTCTGAGAAACACATTTGCAAACAGATTTGGATGAAGTTCTTTTGCAGATGACAGCTGTCACTTATTAAGTGGATTCAACTAGCTTTCATTTTACAGAATATCACCCTCTCGGTTGGTCCACAAATTCTAGGACTGTGTTTCTTTGGAGCCTATAGCCTTCCTTGTGATGATTATACCATCTATTATGTTTTGTCCCCCTCCTCATCCACATAATCTTGATTTTTTTCTTTTCTTGGCTACAATGTCAAGTTTGTCTGTTTGGAAGCCTGCATGTGTGGGAGGAAATTGTCCAGCAATCTGACCCAGTTTAGAAATCTTGGTCTTCCGATCAGGAAGGCAGGTAGGTCAGTCTCCTTGCTGTTCACTCAAGACTTGCCCTTGAACTCATCGCTTTTCTTTGTTGAGCCATTCCTTTCTCTGTCAAAGAAACCTAGATAGTAACCATGGATGCATAGAACCTGCTACCTGTTTCCCCGGTCCTAACAGAGATGGGGTTAGCTTGTCATGTCTTCTCTTTACAAAACTCATGCTGACTTTTGGCAATCACTGTGTCCTTTCCAAGTGCTCATAAACTTCTGTTTACTAATCTGTCCTAATATTTAACCAGGGATACATGCAATAGAACATTTGCCTTATTCTTGAAAATTGAAAAATCTTATGTCCAGTTTTATTCTTCATGTCTTCCTCTTCATAATTGCTCGAAGTTTATCATAATAATACCTGCATGCTATTTTAGTCTGCTGAAACATAGTTAATCTGTGTGTAGAGACCTAATTTCATTTAGCATTATGTGCTTTCTTTCAAACTTACTTTACATGTAGGTCTTTGATTCCCCTGCTGATGATTGATGTTAGTTCTATCCTTTTCAGATGGAAAAGATAAAGCCACAACAGAATGAAGTAATTGTTTCTCTATACAATCTGTAAACCATATTCTCCGATAGATTCAAGACCTATTGTGTTCTTACTCTAAACATAGTTGGCTTTACCATTTTCTGTAAATCTCAACTACTTAGTGCTTCTTGGAGGTTTGTGACAGCCTTTTGCTATGACCTGAGGCAAATTATTTAAATTTGGTTTCTTCATCTGTAGAAAGGGCACCATATTAGTGATTTATATCACTGAATTATTATGAAGATTGAATGAATCAATATTTGTGAAGAGTCCAGAGAGTCAGTACTACCTATATGTTAAATAAATATTCTTTTAAAAAAAATAAAAAATCTGTGCTCTCTGGAGAAACTCTCTCCCATTTTAGTATATGCCATTCATTTTGTTTGATCATTGGGATTATCATAATTGAATGATCAGAATTTATTTCTTCATTAATGAATGCTATAGAGTAGCCTTGTCCATTTATAAAGCACATACTATGTGTTTGGTGCATTATTTGTTAGTAAACTGTTTGAATTGCTTGATCATTTTGATTGGAGCTGATTAAAATTTCCATATTGTTTAGAAATGATGACATTTGAAAAAGCTTTTATGACCTCTGTGTGTTCTTGATTTTGATACATTTTTTACAAGTTAATTAATGGATTTATTTTAATTTTTTAAAATGTTTTCTTTTGTATTGAGGTATAGCCAATTAACAAATGTTATGATAGTTTCAGGTGAATAGAGAAGGGAAGATCAACCCACGTCCAAGGAGCAGTGACTGCGTGGCCACAGGAGGGCCTAGAGGAACTATCCCACGTTGAAGGTCAGGAAGGGCGGCGGTGAGGAGATACCCTTCATCCAAGGTAAGGAGCAGCGGCTGCGCTTTGATAGAGCAGCCGTGAAGAGATACCCCATGCCCAAGGTAAGAGAAACCCAAGTAAGATGGTAGGTGTTGCAAGAGGGCATCAGAGGGCAGACACACTGAAACCATACAGAAAACTAGTCAATCTAATCACACTAGGACCACAGCCCTGTCTAACTCAATGAAACCAAGCCATGCCCGTGGGGCAACCCAAGACGGGCAGGTCATGGTGGAAAGGTCTGACAGAATGTGGTCCATTGGAGAAGGGAATGGCAAACCACTTCAGTATTCTTGTCTTGAGAACCCCTTGAACAGTATGAAAAGGGAAAATAATAGGATACTGAATGAAGAACTCTCCAGGTCAGTAGGTGCCCAATATGCTACTGAAGATCAGTGGAGAAATAACTCCAGGAAGAAAGAAGGGATGGAGCCAAAGCAAAAACAATACCCAGCTGTGGATGTGACTGGTGATAGAAACAAAGTCTGATGCTGTAAACAGCAATATTGCATAGGAACCTGGAATGTCAGGTCCATGAATCAAGGCAAATTGGAAGTGGTCAAACAAGAGATGGCAAGAGTGAATGTTGACATTCTAGGAATCAGCGAACTAAAATGGACTGGAATGAGCGAATTTAACTCAGATGACCATTATATCTACTACTGCAGGCAGGAATCCCTCAGAAGAAATGGAGTAGCCATCATGGTCAGCAAAAGAGTCTGAAATGCAGTACTTGGATGCAATCTCAGAAACGACAGAATGATCTCTGTTCATTTCCAAGGCAAACCATTCAATATCACAGTAATCCAAGTCTATGCCCCAACCAGTAATGCTGAAGAAGCTGAAGTTGAATGGTTCTATGAAGACCTACAAGACCTTTTAGAACTAACACCCAAAAAAGATGTCCTTTTCATTATAGGGGACTGGAATGCAAAAGTAGGAAGTCAAGAGAAGGGACTCAGCAATACAAATATATGTATCTATTCTCCCCCAAACTACCCTCCCATTTAGGCTGCCACATGACATTGAGCAGAGTTCCATGTGCTATACAGTAGGTCCTTGTTGGTTATCCATTTAAAATATAGCAGTGTGTGCATGTCCATCCCAAACTCTCTAACTCTCCCTTTCCCCAATCCTTCCTTCTGGCAACCATAAGCTCATTCTCGAAATCTGTGAGTCTGTTTCTGTTTTGTAATTTAATATGTGGCTTTTGATACATTTTTAAAAAGCAAGGAACTGATACCATTCTCATTCTTACAGAGAATCATAGTAGTTTAATACAAGGTTTGTGTTTTTCCCCACTGATATATATTTGAATGATGACAAAACGATTTAAGTCTCATCCACGAAGTTATTAAATATGATTTATAACCCTTATCTACAAAGTGACTAGCAGATTTATGTGCTAGAAAGTTCTGATAATTTTTATGGTTACTAAATATAAATCAATTTTTTCAACTTTTATGTGAAACATATTTCTTTTCCAACTTTGACAACTAGATACTTAGGTAAATTTCTCCATCCCAAATTTCCATGACTTCTATCTTGATTTTCCTACTCTGATTTAATAAACTTATTTCATAACTGGCTTTGGTCCCTCTTTAAAATTAGCTTAGAAAAAAAAACTCAAATGTATTGTATTTAACACATACATTTATGCTACAACTCCCACACCTAAATGCATAAATATGTATTTTGTCTCTTTTTCCTTTGGAGGATATATAAAACTTAATGTTTGTTGCAGTTTCTAAGGTTTTTCCCTCCCACTTTTGAGCAGTAGTAGAGAAGCTCTGTAAGAGAATGTATAGACGTTTTAGTGATTTACAAAATGTACAGTTCCCTGAAACTGTCTGGGCAGGATTTGGCTAAGTGAAGAGCAAAATATCTTAGGAAATGAATCACTCATCTCTATAAAAGTAGGTGAAGTATTTCCAGTTTCCAGTCAGGATGACAACATGAGGCAAAGTGTGCCTGTTCTCTACTGGCATTTCTTCTTTTTTTTTTCCTTTTTGTTGTGATGCATGGCTTATGGTATCTTAGTTCCCTGATCAGGGATCGAACCTGTGCCCCCTGCAGTAGAAGCATGGAATCTTAACCATTGGACTGCCAAGGAAGTCCCTCTACTGGCATTTCTAATCCATCCAAATGAGCAGCTAAAGGAGAGTTAGCAGTGCTTCATGCTTAATGCTTACTGTACACCCATTACGTTGATGGAGAATGTGTATAAAAGTGACCCAGAGGACACTTAAAGGTCTCTTTTCTTGCTCCAGCCCACTTGGCCATCCTTATATACTGAGACCTCCCAACTAGGGCCTGACATCCTGGCTAACCTGAAATATTTGCTACTTCCTAAGTCTGCCCCATGTGCTTTGCTATCTATAGCTTAATCAAAGCTAATTAGCATACTGGATGTCAAAAAAAATTTTTTAATTGGTGGAACTGGTGACTTGTTATTTAGCATGATAAATGCTGGAAGAGGGAGCTCATTGGTGAAATTACAAATATTCAATTTTTGTAGGTTGGCTAAAATAAAGACACTGTCTCCACTCTTGTATGAATAGAGTTTCAGAATCTGGCGAGGTTCGTACCTTGTCCCCTTTGAGATGAGGCCAGATGGTGCCAGTTTGTCCCTAATTGTTTCCGTGTCCAGCCATTGGCTTGGAACATGACTCTTCAACCTCAGCACTACTGATATTTTGGGCTGGATAACTCCTTGTCTCATGGGCTCTCCTGTGCATTGCAGGATAGTTCTCAGCGTCCCTGGCCTCCGCATACTCGGGGCCAGGAGTGCACTTCCCTCCGTGTGACAAGGAGCGCTGTCTCCAGACACTGCCACCGTCCCCTAGGGGGCAAAATCACTCCAGCTGAGAACCACTTGGTTAGGAGGATTTCTGATGGCATGATTTTTTTTTTTAATTGAAGTATAGTTGACTTACAATATTATATCACAGGCTTCCCTGTTGGCTCAGTGGTAAAGAATCCACTTGCCAATGCAGGAGACACAGGTTTGATCCCTGGTCTGGGAAGGTCCCACACATCTCGGGGCAACTAAGCCGTGTGCCACAACTATTGAGCCTCTGCTCTAGAGCCCGGGGAACTGCAACTACTGAGCCCAAATGTCACAAGTACTGAAGCCTGCACACTCTAAAGCCTGTGCTTGGCAACAAGAGAGGCCACTGCAATGAGAAAGCCTGCCCACTGCAATGAAGAGTGGTCCTTGCTCTCTGCAACTATAGTAAAAGCAACAAAGATCCAGAACAGACAAAAAATAATAAAAATAAATTAATAAAGTTATTAAAAATATTATATTACCTTCAGATGCATAAGTGATTTGATATTTTTATAGTTTATACCACACAAAATTACTACAGTATTATTGCCTACATGCACTGTACTGCATCAGACTGTTGAGAGGAAATAGAATCCTGCCTAAGGTCTGTGCCATGCCTGGGAGATGTGACACATGGAGACAGGGACCTAAAGTATGCTGTGACCTCCCTGAGTTACAGAGTAGATCCTGTGATTAATCTGTGCATGCTAAGCCCATCACTTCATGGCAAATAGGTGGGGAAACAATGGAAACAGCGACAGATTTTGTTTTCTTGGGCTCCAGAATCACTGCAGATGGTGACTGCAGCCATGAAATTAAAAGATACTTGCTCCTTGGAAGAAAAGCTATGTCAACTTAGAAAGCATATTAAAAAGCAGAGACATTTCTTTGCCTATAAAGGTCTGTCTAATCAAAGCTATGGTTTTTCCAGTAGTCATGTGTGGATGTGAGAGTTGGACCAAAAGAAAGCTGAGCATTAAAGAATTGATGCTTTTGAACTGTGGTGTTGGAGAAGACTCTTGACAGACTCCCTTGGACTGCAAGGAGATCCAACCAGTCAATCTTAAAGGAAATCAATCTTGAATATTCATTCGAAGGACCTATGCTAAAGCTGAAGCTCCAATACTTTGGCCACCTGATGCAAAGAGCTGACATTAGAAAAGAGCCTGATGCTGGGAAAGATTGAGGGCAGGAGGAGGAGACAACAGAGGCCAAGATGGTTGGATGGCATCACAGACTCAATGGACATGACTTTGAGCAAGCTCCAGGAGTTGGTAAAGGACAGGGAAGCCTGGCATGCTGCAGTCCATGGAGCTGCAAAGAATCAGACATGACTGAGTGACTGATCCCTTTTTACTGGCCTTGGTTTCATTATAACCTAGTAGTGAGATGCCAGCTAACTAACCCTCTTCATCACAGACTTCTTGTGGTCGGTTCACAAAAGGCTGTCACTTACTCTAGTGATTTGCAGACCTCCACACAAAACAGTTTGGACAAGTGCTACTTTGCTGTAAGGAAGGCTTCGTGAAAGTGTGACTGAGCTTTGGGGAACCACTGACTTGAGACCGGTCCAGTGTCAGTCTGCAGGGCCAGTGATAAGGTTGGACTTGGATGCTAGTTGCGGCTTTGGACAGATTCTCCCAGTCTTTAAGGTGACTCTTTTTGAAGCCACCATCCACGTGCCTGGGTGAAGAAGGTTGAAGGAAAAGGGAGAGGACAGCCATAGCATTTCTACCAGGCCTTCTGTCACTTCCATAAGTTTCTCTAGTCATCTGCTGGGTGGAGCTGAGGAGCAGATCGAGGGAGGGTGGATTTTGCCTCTCTTGTGTATCCTACAGGAGTCCTCTTACTCTTCCAAGCTGAATGTTCTCTTTAGAAAATAAGGTAGTTAGCACCTCTCAGTGCTCCGCTTGTGGCCAAAATTAGGGATTCTAAAGTAGCAGTGATATCCATTCAACGTCCTATTACAGAAATATCAGAGGCAAAGCTGAAATTCCTTCTTCTCACACACTCCCTAGTGTTACCCTCTCCACTTAATATTTTCTGGTAAGTTTTGAAAGAACGTAGAAATGCAAATATACCAAGCTCCTGTTTAAAGTACTACCTGCTACTCAAAATTGCCAAGTGTAGCCTATTTTCACATTTTCTCCCAATGTTTAAAAGAAAAGAAATAGAACATTATGAAGTTGACATCTCTTTGTTCACTTGCAAGGATGTCATATGCCTCTTCCCATAGGCAATTACTGTCATGAAATGGATGTGTATCTTTCACGTTTTTTTAAAACAATACATCAGTGAATCAGCAAGCACTACGTATAATTTATGTAGACATATTATATGCTACATGTTTGTGAAAACCACTTTTCTTTTTACTCAAATACTTTTTCTTTTTACTATGCTTTTGAGATCACTGTTAATATAGAAAAATATTTAATCATGTTAACTTCTATGTGGTAATCTATTGTATTAATATACTGTTTGTTTAATCATTTTCTATCAATAGATATTTAGGTTGTTTGCAATTGTTATTTTTATAAGCAAAGGCACAGTAAGCATATTTATCTATACTTTTTGTGTACATGTGCAAATTTTTCTCTAGGGCATATAGCTTGAAGTGAAACTGTTGGATTGGATTTTCAAAGTTATTATGGCCACATTGCTTTCTAAATTTGAGTGTACAAGTTCTTGAGTAGGAGGTGTCCTCTTCTCCAGATTTCACCTCTTCTAGATGAATAATGCCATAGCCTGTATGTAGCCCACTTGGGTCCCCTGTTGTGAATCAGATCTCCCGTTAGTGACTTGAGGTTCTCCTGCAGCTTCACTGTGAGCCAGTGGGCATCCTAGCTCAGTACATGGTGATCTGACTGCCCATGCTTCCTCCAGCCAGCTGGATAGAAGTAAGTGCTGGGGGAGTTCAGAGAAAGTGTTGCAATTCTGTTTTGCTCTCTTTCAACTATGAGGGGAGTCCTTCTTACTTCCCATTTCACATTGTGACCCTGACCCCTCTCCCTTTCCATGGTTCCATTACCCTGCCTGATTTGAATTCCTGGCAGCCTCTGCAATTTCCTGTTGGGAAGCCCAGGAAGTCTTAGTCTTCTCACCTCTGTGTACTTCTGTTTCTTTCCTAGACCACAGAAGGTTTATTCTGTTTAGGAGCACATCTATGTCTTTTTAGTGTATTAAAATTTCTATTAATGCTATGTGAATTTTTTTTGTAAGGGTACAGAGTTGGGAGCTTACAGAATTATTCTGGCCAAAAATTTAACATAAACAGTTTTAAGATTTTTGTCTTTCTAGACCTTTGTCCATATATTTATGGATACACACACACACACACACACACACAAAAAAAAAAACACTAGTGTGTTGTGTGTGTGTGTATACATATATATGTGTTAAGGTAAATGGAATAACTATATATATTGTTATATAATTTATTGTAATAATATATCCTAAAAATACATTCATTTGGCACATCTTCCTTCTCTTCCTTTCCTTTATTTCTTACATAGTATTCCTTGATGTTCATATAATATAGTTTATTAAATCATTGCTTTTTAAATTGACATTTAGGTTGTTTGTAACATTTCACAATGAAAAACTATGTATTTTTATATGTATATTTTTTCTCCAAACACATGAACATTTTCCAGAGTGACATTTCTGATACAAAGGCCTTGACTACTTTATTATTTATTTATTTATTTATTTATTTTACTTTACAATTCTGTATTGGTTTTGCCATACATTGACATAAATTTAAGAGACTCTACTCTATTATCCTTCAAGAGGGCCTTGTTTCCCCATTAATCCTAGGCCAGTCCCACCTAGATTTCATCACAAGGTATAGTCATACGATGTGATAGTATTTGTTCCACAGCCTGGTGTAAAGAGAAGACGCTTCTGCACTGGGATGCAACTGACTGGGAGCTCTGTGGGCTGCAGGCATCTCCTCATCACACTGAGAGTGAAGAGAGAACTATCTTAGCACCTGTGACCCATTCCAGCACAACCATGGGCAGGAAGCTTTGGCCTAGACAGCATCATAATATAAACTTCTGTCCATTTGATGAGCAAAAATATGTCATTATTATTTTAATTGGCATTCCCCTCATTACTATTGAGGTTGAGAGTCTTTTCATGTCTTTTTTGAGCCATTTGTATTTCTTTCTTCATGAATACCTATTTGTTTATTTCTTACTGATTTGTCAGAACTTTTTTTCATACTATGTATATAATTTTAACCTAAGATACAGCTATAGATTTGGGTAGATAGGCTAATGCCTCTTTTTAAACTCATGTTATATTTTGCCATAAAAATTTCTGAGTCATCAAATATTTCAATCTTTTGTCTCTTGGTTTTGTTTGGGGGTATAGAAAATTTTCTTTAATCAGGAAATCATTTAAAATAATGATCATCCTTTTCATTATTGTTCTTGTTTTTCAGTTGCTCAATTGTGTCTGATTCTTTGCGACCCCGTGAACTGCAGCACGTCAAGCCTCTCTGTCCTTCACCATCTCTGGGAGCTTGCTCAAACTCACATCCATTGAGTCAGTGATGCCATCCAACCATCTCATCCTCTGTTGTCCCCTTCTCCTTCTGCCTTCAATCTTTCCCAGCATCAGGATCTTTTCTAATGAGTTGGCTCTTCACATTAGGTGGCCAAAGTATTGGAGCTTCAGTTCAGCATCAGTCCTTCCAATAAATATTCAGGATTGATTTCCTTTAAGATTGACTGGTTTGATCTCCTTGCAGTCCAAGGGACTCTCAAGAGTCTTCTCCGACACCACAGCTCAAAAGCATCAATTCTTCGGTGCTCAACATTTTTTATGGTTCCAATCTTGTATACTATTTATTTTAGGGTCCAATTTGACCTAGAAATCTGTTAGCTTATTTTTTAACTTAAAAACTTAAAAAAATTAAAATATAGTTGATATAAAATACTATATGTTATAGCTGTACAATAAAGTGATTCACAATTTTTAAAGGTTATGCTCCATGTATAGTTTTTATAAAATACTGGCTATAGTCATAGGAAATAGGTGGGGAAACAGTGGAAACAGTGTCAGACTTTATTTTTGGGGGCTCCAAAATCACTGCAGATGGTGACTGCAGCCATGAAATTAAAAGATGCTTACTCCTTGGAAGGAAAGTTATGACCAACCTAGATAGCATATTCAAAAGCAGAGACATTACTTTGCCAACAAAGGTCCGTCTAGTCAAGGCTATGGTTTTTCTAGTAGTCATGTATGGATGTGAGGGTTAGACTGTGAAGAAAGCTTAGCACTGAAGAATTGATGCTTTTGAACTATGATGTTGGAGAAGACTCTTGAGAGTCCCTTGGACTGCAAGGAGATCCAACCAGTCCATTCTAAAGGAGATCAGTCGTGGGTGTTCTTTGGAAGGAATGATGCTCAAGCTGAAACTCCAGTACTTTGGCCACCTCATGCAAAGAGCTGACTCATTGGAAAAGACTCTGATGCTGGTAGGGATTGGGGGCGGAGTTGGTGATGGACAGGGAGGCCTGGCGTGCTGCAATTCATGGGGTCGCAAAGAGTCGGACACAACTGAGTGACTGAACTGAACTGAACTGATAGTCCTTGTACAATATATCCTTATAGCTTATTTTATACAAATAGTTTGTATTTCTCAAACTCCTATCCCTATATTACCCTTTCCCCTTCCTTCTCCCTACTGTAACCACTAGTTTTTCCTCTATATCTGTGACTCTGCTTCTTTTTTGTTCTATTCACTAGCTTGCTTTATTTTTTATATTCCACAAAGAAGTGATAACATGCAGTATTTGTCTTTATCTATCTGATTTATTTAACTTAACACAGTACCCTCCTAGTCCATTCAAGTTGCTGCAGATGGTAAAATTTCATTCTTTTCTTATGGCTGAGTAGTGTTCCATTGTATATACATGACACGTCTTCTTTATCCATTCATTTGTTGATAGACACTTAGGTTACTTCCATATCTTGGCAATTCTAAATGATGCTGCTATGAATTTTGGGGCTCATGTACCTTTTTTTTAATGTACCTTTTTGAATTACTGGGGTTTTTTTTTTCTTTCTTTTTTAAAAAATATATAACCAGGAGTGGAATTGCTTGGTCACATGGTTGTTCTATTTGTAGTTTTCTGAGAAAACTCCATACTGTTTCCTACTTAAACTGAACCATTACTAGTAACAGTGGGATTACTAGTAACAAGGGTTCCCTTTTCTCCATATCCTCGTGAACCTTTATTTGTGTTCTTTTTGATGATAGACATTCTGACAGGTATGAGGTGATATCTCTTATCTTTGATTTGCATTTCCCTGATGATTAGCATCTCTTTCTGCTTTATTGACTATGCGAAAGCCTTTGACTATGTGGATCACAATCAACTGTGGAAAATTCTGAAAGAGTTGGGAATACCAGATCACTTGACCTGCTTTTTGAGAAACTTATATGCAGGTCAGGAAGCAACAGTTAGAACTGGACATGGAACAACAGACTGGTTCCAAATAGGAAAAGGAGTATGTCAAGGCTGTATATTGTCACCCTGCTTATTTAACTTCTATGCAGAGTACATTATGTGAAATGCTGGGCTGGATGAAGCACAACATGCAATCAAGATTGTTGGGAGAAATATAAATAACCTCAGACATGCAGATGACACCACCCTTATGGCAGAAAGTGAAGAGGAATTTAAAAGCCTTTTGATGAAAGTGAAAGAGGAGAGTGAAAAAGTTGGCTTAAAGCTCAACATTCAGAAAACGAAGATCATGGCATCTGGGCCCATCACTTCATGGGAAATAGATGGGGAAACAGTGGAAACAGTGTCAGGCTTTATTTTTTGGAGCTCCCAAATCACTGTAGATGGTGACTGCAGCCATGAAATTAAAAGACGCTTACTCCTTGGAAGGAAAGTTATGACCAACCTAGATAGTATATTGAAAAACAGAGACATTACTTTGCCAACAAAGGTCCATCTAGTCAAGGCTATGGTTTTTCCAGTGGTCATGTATGGATGTGAGAGTTGGACTGTGAAGAAAGCTGAGCACTGAAGAATTGATGCTTTTGAACTGTGGTGTTGGAAAAGACTCTTGAGAGTCCCTTGGACTGCAAGGAAATCCAACCAGTCCATTCTGAAGGAGATCAGTCCTGGGTTTTCTTTGGAGGGACTGATGCTGAAGCTGAAACTCCAGTACTTTGGCCACCTCATGCGAAGAGTTGACTCATAGGAAAGGACCCTGATGCTGGGAGGGATTGGGGGCAGGAGGAGAAGGGGACGACAGAGGATGAGATGGCTGGATGGCATCACTGACTCGATAGACGTGAGTTTGAGTGAACTCCCGGAGTTGGTGATGGACAGGGAGGCCTGGCATGCTGCGATTCATGGGGTCGCAAAGAGTCGGACACGACTGAGCGACTGAACTGAACTGAACTGATGGTTCTTTAAACTTTTGAAAACTATCCTTTAACAAGTCATAGGTTACTTGGCAGCAGCACTTCTTTAGTGGTACATAAAATAATGGCATTCACAGTTGATGACTCAGTGGTATGTTAGATCTGATGAATTATGATATCACCACAGCATCAACTTGTATCTTATCAGTGAGTCAATTAGAAATTTGTGAGACTAAATTACAAGTGTTGGTGGCATGCCCATCTGAAAATATTTTCAGGAAGCTTTAATCTGGAAACACTTTGCAGTAGGCATTTGTCATTATTTTGCCTGCCCAGCATCTGAAATCTGATTCCTGCATTTGGAGAATTTCCTGTCTCAACTATCTTAAGAACATCGAGCTTCTTTTCCACTATAGCAGTTAAACATGGCCTCTACTGGTTTCTCCAGTCTCCTTTGAAGCTGGGACACAAGAATGTGACATACTGCTCTATACTTTAGATGGAGACCAGTGTCTCAAAGAAGGATCTGCAGTGATCCTGCTGGGGTCCTCAGAGTGACCATGGCTGGGGCAGGAGCACTGATGGGGCTGTCCTCGTCAAACGCCTAGGGTGAGACAGCGGTGACAGCCTCAGTTTTGCGGCCTGATTTGATGGCCCAGATCCTCTGAAGTTGTGTAACCCCTCAGCCAGCCTCTCTAGCTACTTTGGAAATTTTGTGACCTACTCTAACAGTTTCTCAATCTTTTTTAGTCAGTGAGAATCCATGTCTTTTGCTTGTAACAGTGAGCATTGAGGGACCCTGAGAACTGAGAGGCATGAGAGCTGCCTGTATGCAGAAGTGCTTCTGAGAATAAGTTTGGCTTTCTACCTGCTCAGGGCTGCTGGATGACCCAGACTAATTGTCTTTGAGATGACAGTAAGTGTGCTATTTAATGTAGGGGAGGAATCCAAACACTGGCGAGATAGAAATGTGGCAGAGGATTTATCATGACAGCCTGTTCTGCCACCAGCCACCAGTTAGAGCCCCTGAAGTGGCCTGCAAGGTACCCTCTGTACCAAAGTGCTGAAGGCAGCCCCAGCACCTTTGGAAAGCAATGGATGATCAATTGCTTTCAATCTTTTGGCCTGTTTGGGGGCAAAAGACAGTGAAAATACACCAGAGTCCTAGAATTACCCCTGATTTTCTGATTATTCCTTCTTAGTCCCTTTGATGGTTGCTCTCTGGAGGCTGGTGACACCGATGAAAGACAGTGCATTTGAAATCCTTGCTTTCAGTGTGTATATCAGGCTCCCCAGGGTGCTTGTTCTGAGGCTACTGATGATTCCTAAGGACCTAAAATAGCCCTGTGCCCTTTTAGTCAAGGGGTAGGAGTTTATTCAGTCATGTAATAAGTGGAATTTTTAGCCAGGCCCACCCACTAGTAGGCTCAGAAAAGGGGGGCAGGGTAGTATCCAGTTCCTTAGGGTATAATTTGAATAGATGTAGTCAGCATCTAGCAGAATTCCCCCATTGGCTCCCTGACCTATGGTGAGAGCGACTATGGTAGGAAGGGCCAATGAGAAATCTCTATCACTCCATTCAAAAATTGTGAATCAAGAGGGGTATTGCACTTACAAGAAGATTGCATAAGTTTACTTGGCCCTCTAGCCTTCCTGACAATTCCTAAACTGCCCAGTATCCTACAAACAATTGTTCTGCTTAAATCAGCCAGAGTTGGTTCTGTTTGAAGTGCCCTGATATAACCATATAACCTAAAAATAAGAAAAAAGCTACAGTCTTCACAGTTGTATAGGTATCAAAGAAAAGTAACTGCATTTTGAGCAGAGAAGACGAGCTCCTGCGATAAAATAGCTGTGAGCTTCTGCAGGCTCTTTGCTGTTTATGAGGTGGCCAGTGTTAGACACCACTAACATATTCTACTAACTTAAACAATGTGTACACACCCATTTATTGGACTATAGGCAAAAATCCTGAGGTTTGGTCAAAATCAGAATGGTGCATTGTTATGGAACAAGGATCTGGGGAAACATAAATAAATTCAAATTTTCCAGGATCACTCTACTACAAACAAATAATTGAGATTCATGCTGCTATTCCTGGAAAAATAATAACTGGCTTCTAATGGGAAGATAGTTCCAGGAAGAACAGGCACTTAGAAAATACAATTTGCTGAGGGAACAGCAAGCATACATTTAAGGGACCATAAAACTCTTCTGTCTAATAAATGCACTTTTTAAAAAAGACAAAATTAAATTATGCTAAAAGAATTAAGGTAGTTTCTTGCTGACAGAAGCCATATTTATGAAAACATTGTTTATCTTTGTTTCTACAATATTAATTTATACATCCCTGAGATTTAGCAAAAAATTAAACTACAAAGTTTTTTTTTTTTAATCACAGTCACCAACAACTATAGATGTCCTTCATATTTGAGCATTTGTTCATTCAACACAGTTTTTCAGAAGCTCTCTTTTCCAGACACAGGAAAGGCATGGCAAGGTCTGGAACATGAAATAGCGTGGTATCTTTGGGCAACAGAAAGCATAATGAGCTGCTGATTAGTAAGGACCAGATGATAGGGTCCTTTTAGATTGCATTAGAGAATTAGACATTATATTTACAATGTATACTGGGGAAAAACTGACATGCTTTGAGTAAGACATGAACACAACAGATGTGTATTTTATTTAGAAAGATCACAGCTGCCTAATGGAAATGAATTGTCCTGGGTGTGTGAGTATCAAGTGTGAGGTGGTGCAGGAACTCAGGGGAGAGAATGAAGTCCACAGTTGAAAGAATTCAAGAGAAATTTAAGCAGTCAATTCCTAATAGGAGTTGATTAGGGAAGTGTGAGTGTGTGTCTGAGGAGGGGAGAGCCCAGATTCTGATTTGATCCAAGGTGGCTGGTGATACCAATCTCAATTATAAATTACACGAGAAGAACAGGACCGAGGGTAGTGTAAATGATTTTCTAGGTATGCTGAGTTCCAAGTGCCTGTGAGACATACAAGTTAAGATGTCCAAAAAGCTGATAGATACACGAATCACAGAGCAGAGATCTAGGCTGAAGCATAGGCTTTGAAATCATCAGCCTCATCCCACAGGTTTAAACCAAGGGCTAAAGCAGAAGAGAACCATGAGGAACAAACGTAAGGTTGTGGACTCCACAAAGAAGACTGAGGATCAGTAGACAGGTCAGGACTGGAGATGTCACCGAGGAGAGGAGAGAGAGGGAGTCAGGAAGGAAGATCAAGTAGGCTGTTGACAGAGAAGCAGCCAATGAATTGAGTAATCAGACTGTTTTCTGTGAGCCATTGCTTGAGAAGAAAGTCATGCAACCTATGGTAACAAAGCAGTTCTGCCCGTTCTTCCTTCCTTCTCTACTTCTTCTTTCAGGACTCCTCCACCCTTTTCCCCTCTTCTTCTGTTTCTCTTCTCTTCCTACCCCTCCCCCTGCTCTTTCCTCTTCATGGACCTCTGAGTCTTTGTGATCAATAGGATAGTAGAATATTCAACTATGTTCTTCACAAACTAGGGGGTTTTGTTTTTGCTGTTGATTTTGGTGGAAGCATTTGCTCGAATCTATCCAGGACAGACTTTCCCATCCAAAATCAACTGTTTCTGCCATCTTTAGGTGATCATTTGTCCTAGGACAGCCTTGAAGGGGCAGAGGGAGCTCTTGAATCACAGAAGAATTGATAGGAAAAGAAATCTGCTCCAGAGTTCTAAATGTCAGGGTGTAGGTAGTAAAAAAGATTCAAACATCAGATTTCTTAGGGAGAAAAATATATTTGAGTGTTGATCAGAGAGAGAGCGGAAGTGAGGAGAAATAATTCAGATTATGAACTAGGTGACTGAATATATGCAAAAGGAAGATAAACATTCAAGAAGTCTAGATTTCAAGAGCCAAGAGGAAGTTATGCTTTGGCATTGCTAAAGCAGGCTGCCAGCTATGGATGGATAGACACCAAGGACCCATGAGTTTTCTCTCTCTGAAGGGACCTCCTTAAAGCTTCTCTTTCCTCTCACCTGTTTTTTTCTTTGATCATTCCTGTTTGGACTATCCTCTTTCTCATTTTCTAATTATTTAGTCAACAAAAATGTTGAACATTCATTATGCATTAAGTAGTAGATATATAGGTGGAAAGACAACATACCTGGCCTCAAGCTATATAAAGTAGAGATTGCGGGACTTCCCTGGTGGTCTAGTGGTTAAGACTCTGCCTTTCCAATGCAGGAGGTGCAGGTTTGATCCCTGATCAGGGAACTGAGATCCCACATGCTTTGTGACACTTTTGGCCAAAACAGAAAAAGGAAAATTAGAGATTTGAAGACTCATAAAAAGTCTTTCAACTCACTATGATGAGTGTTGTACAGGAGTTAGGTACAAGTTCTGCTGAGATCCTGAAGGAGAGGACACCTAAGTTACCAGGTGTGGTGAAGACTTCAGAGGGGAACAAAGTTCAGTGAATCCTTCTTCACGGTTTCAAGTACCTCTTATTTTGAGTAACTTCTGTGATGTGCTTGCCCAGATGAGTAAGCTCTCCTCACTGCTACACTCTTGTTCTGAAGGGATAATAAATGTTCTTCATTTCAATGGGCCTTCAAGAAGAATGTCTCTTGGAATTTTCATGGTAGTTGTTTTGACCCCTCAGTCAGAAGCTCTCAGTTTTTTATTAATATTTTGTCCAAATTCTCTATTAGCATGTTGTAAATTCTGGGCTAGACACTCTCCTCTCTCTACCTGTCTCTTAGACTATTTCATAGCAGGAACTCATTGACTCACAGTCTCAAAGTGAACATTTCATCTCTTTTAGTCTGTTTTCTTATTCTTAGCAAGGAAAGGGAATCCTAACCTCCTTGCCCCTGGCCAAACCTCATGACATTGATGATAAAGTTCTTGGGAATAATAAATAAAATGGACTGCCACTTTATGAACCAGAGTAACATCCTGTGAGGACTGTCTTCTTGCAGTTATAGAAAATGAGAATCTGGCATTTGAAACTTTAAAACTAAACATCCAAGTCTGTTGATAATAGACCATTTTAACTCAGTGGAAATCATGTTCAGGGAAACAAACCAGGGTCGTTAGAAAGACAACTGGCACTTTTGAGGGGTGAACTACAGGCATTATTGTAAATGAGCTCAGATAAGACACCAATGTATGGGGAGTGTATGACACTCCAAGCTATCTTTTTGTTTTCCTACAAGGATATTTTGTTGTAAATTCTGTTTAATGAGAAGGTCAGAAAAAAGATAGAGTCCTCACTTCAGATTAAGGCATGATAATTATATTAATGTGTTAAGCATAAAGGATATATTAATGTACTTTTTGAATACACTGCATGGCATGTGAAATCTTAGTTCCCTGACCAGGGCCAGGGGTTGAACCCCCCGCTGCCCCCAGTGGAAGTATGGAGTGACCTCCAGGGAAGTCCTATCAGGGCATTTAGTGGGCTTTTTGCAGTCAGTTTACAGCTATGATTATATTGTGAAAACTGATTTATGGTATTATATATGTGTTTTCCCCCAAAATAGCAAAAATGGATAATCATAATGGTAAGTACTATAGAATTACTGTGAGCTTTTGGGGTTGTCAAAGGGAGATCACAAATGTGTAGAGAATGTTACAATGGGTCTCTTCCTTCCTCAATTTCAAATCAGACAATCATATGATAGACATTAGACACCAAAGTGAGTATGAAAGAGACTGTCGTATGCAGACTTTACAAAAGTAATGCCCAGGAAGCAGTTCCACAACTCCTAAAACTCTTGAGCTCCCTAATTTACCTTGAAAATAGAAAAGGATTGAAAGAGAGAAGAGAGGGTTTGGTGTTATCAGGAGATTTTCCTGGGGAAGAATGGTTGCTTTTGGAGAATTCTCACTTCTCTTCCTCCCAGGGAAAGCAGGGGCTGGAGGGTCTACCTTCTAATCTCAGGTAGCAGGAGAGGGGAGTTTCAAAGGGTCACTTGGAGAGGTTGCTGGATGTTCCTTAAGGGGAATTGCAGTTGGAGGGGTCATGGACTAATCCCTGGCTCAGACCTGGGAAAGCTAAGGGGGCCAGTGGCAGCTGGATAGAGGTGGTCACTCCGTGCCAGCATTTGTCAGGGTGGGGCACGCATGAGTGCTTGCATAAGTGGGTCAGGCAGAGAGAGAGGAGCTCAAACTGTGTTATGTCTGTGATAGCTTTCCAAAATGACACTCAGGGATCTCCGCCTTCTGAGATCAGTGTGCTCAGTTGTTTTGTCGTGTCCAGCTCTGCGACCCCACAGACTCTACCAAGCCAGGCTCCTCTGTCTGTGGGATTTTCCAGGCAGGTGTATTGGAGCGGGTTGCCATTTCCTCCTCCAAGGGATCTTCCTGACCCAGGGGTGGAACCTGAGCCTCCTGCATTGTAGGCGGATTTTTCACTGCAGAGCCTCCAGGGTAACCTCTAAAATCAACGCCCTTCTCTAATCTCCTCGTGCTGAATGTGGGCTGGACCAGGTGGCTTCTTTCTAATACTTGGAATTTGACAAAAGTGATGGGATGTCCCTTTCATGCCTGGGTTGTGGAAGACTGTGACTTCTGTCTTTTGGGACTCTCCATTGCCTTCTGAGTTTGCATGTTTTTTTTTTTTTAATTCCTATTGGAGTACAGTTGTTTTACAATGTCATGTTATTTCAAGTTTACAACAAAGTGAATCAGTTATACATATTTCCTATCTTTTTTAGATTATTTTCCCATAGAGGCCATTACAGAGTATGGAGTAGAGTTCCCTGTGCTATACAATAGGTCCTTATTGATATTTATTTTATATATAGTAGTGTTTATATGTCAATCCCAATCTCCCAATTTATCCCTCCCCTCTGCTTTCCCCTCTCATATCCGTAAGTTTCCTACATCTGTGACCCTATTTCTGTTTTGCAAATAAGTTTATTTGTACTATTTTTTTTAGATTGCATATAAGTAATATCATATGATATTTGTCTTTCTCTATCTGACTTACTTCACTCAGTATGACAATCTCTAGCTTCAACCATGTTGCTGCAAATGGCATTACTTTGTTCTTTTTTTATGGCTGAGTGATATTAGGTTTCAGGCTTTGATGAAGCAAGCTGCCACGTGGGACAGGCCCACATGACAAAGAACTGAGGGCAAACTCCAGTCAAAACCAGTGAGGAGCCAAGGCCCTCCGTTTAGTAGCTCATGAGAGTCCTGGTGACAGCTGTGTGAATGATCCAGGAAGCAGTTCTTCCCAGCAGAGCCTTGGGATGACTCTGGACAAGCTCTTGAGGGATCAATAGCTCTGGAGCCATCAAGCTCTTGGTGGCTCAGCCGGTAAATAATCCGCCTGCAATGTGGGAGACCTGGCTTCTATCCCTGGGTTGGGGATGATGCCTTGGAGAAGGGAATCACTACTCACTCCAGGAGTCTGCCCTGGAGAATTCCATGCACTGTATAGTCCATGGGGTCGCAAAGAGTCAGACACGACTGAATGACTTTCATGTCTTTGAGGCAGAGGATTTGGCTAGGCGAGGACGGGATTCCTGACCTATAGAAGCAGTGAGAAAATAAATGTGTGTTGTTTTAAGTCATTTAGTTGTAGGGTCACTGATTACTCAGCAATACAGATTCCTGCCCCAAAGGATAACCTAGGGAATGAGGATGACCCATCAGTTAGCATGTGTGTTGAGTGGACCAGAGATAACAAGGGATGGAGTGGAGAGCCTCAACCAGAAGGACAGAAAGCATCACCCTCATCAAGAAAGCCCCACAGAGGAGCCTCTAATCAGCCCTTTAGGAGAGAAATGATGGACTGTGACACCAGGTCCAGAGAGGACAAGGCAATCAGTAAGGAAGATGCTTCCCTTGGACCTCTTTTCCTTCCTCCATGCCTCATACCAGTCCCCACAGGCTGGGCCTGGCTACCAAGCTAGCAGAGGAAGTGAAGCACAGCCACACCCTCCTGCCTCTGCCAACAGTCTGCTTCAAACAGGTTCCAGATGGGGACGGAAGAAGATTTTTCTTTAACTCGAGATCAGACATTGATTAATATTTGGGGCTGGACAATTTCAACGTGTGAATTGAGCTTTGTGTTTTGTGACTTAATGTGGCCAGACACATCAGGGAAGGTAACCCACATTCAGTACATTTAAAAAATAAAGCTGTGTTCTGATGCATCACTGTGTTTGTTTGACACGCTGGTTACAAATATGTTTTAAGTTTTTGAAAACTGATAAATTAGTTATATGTCTATACTCCTATGTTATTACCTTCCCATTAATTTCAAGTGTTAATTTGCTGTATTATTGTTGATTGTTTACATACCAGATTTTTAAAATTTCAGGATATAATCTCTTGAGATGTTTGCTTATAACATTCAAAAATTAATATGGATGAACAGACAGATCACAGAGGATTTTTAAGGCAGTGAAAATAATCTATGATGCACTAACAGTAGATGTTATTATACATTTGCTCAAACCCACAGAATGTTCAACACCAAGAGTGAACCCTAATGTAAACTATGGGCTGCACATTATAATGATGTGTCAATGCAGCTTCATTAATTGTAGCAAATGTATCACTTAGGTACAGGGTTTTGATAGTGGAGGAGGCTGTGTCATAAGGGATGCAGGTGTATGGAAAATCTGGGAACTTTCCTCTTGATTTTGCTATGAATCTAAGATGTGCCACAAAATAAAGCCTATTTTTAAAAATTAAAATTAAATTAAAATCTCTCCTTTCTTGGCTGGACATGTGATTCGTTACTAAACATGTAATAAACTTGTAATATCCCCAGATAACAGAGAGAATCATTTGCTTACGTATGTTTTAATTCATAAATTGGCTTCTATCATCTAGCCATTTTGGATTCAACAATGAAAGTAAAGAAAACTGAACTGTCTTGAGAGAGTGTGTGTGTGTGCTCAGAAGAAGGTAAGCAGAACATAGGCAGTCTAGCCAAATAGAGACAAAAGAGAAAGCATTTGTATGCAGTTACAGACAGCATCTTTTAATTAGGTGAAGTGGTGAGCCAGCCAGATCCATTCTCTCCCTTCTCTGCCGTGTTCTTTGCCCCAAGAGAGGCCTCAGTGTACTCCATCACCCAGGGGTCCTTGCTCTCTGGTTTGCAATATGAAGAAGTGTCAGGAGATTGAAGGTGGGCGGAAGAGACCACTGGAGATGTTTCTTCTTGTCACCTGCCCTTTGCCTTGGCACAGTTCAGACTGTGGCCATGTTCTTTCAGGTCACAGCTCCCTTGGGGCTGCCCCCGTTCATGGCTGCAGCTTTCAGCAAGCTCAAGTGACATTAGTTCTTCCCCTGACGCTTCCTGCTCTTGCGGTCATAGGATTCCCTAGCATGCATGGTGGATTCCTTAATCCTGCCCACAACTCAGTGAAGAATCCCGCCATTAAAAATCTCTTTCAAAATTCCAATGAAATGTGCTGTTTATTTCCTGATGGGACCCTTATTGACACAGGAAGAAGCCAGCTATATGCCTGAAAGATCCAGAAACTCCGGTGAAATTATTTGAAGTTCACTTCATTTATAGCTGAAGTTTTTGCTTTCTATTGATATACCTATCCACATTTTCAGTCAGTTCAGTCACTCAGTCGCGTCTGACTCTTTGCGACCCCATGAATCGCAGCACGCCAGGCCTCCCTGTCCATCACCAACTCCCGGAGTTCACTCAGACTCACGTCCATCGAGTCAGTGATGCCATCCAGCCATCTCATCCTCTGTTGTCCCCTTCTCCTCCTGCCCTCAATCCCTCCCAGCATCAGGGTCTTTTCCAATGAGTCAACTCTTTGCATGAGGTGGCCAAAGTACTGGAGTTTCAGCTTCAACACCAGTCCCTCCAATGAACACCCAGGACTGATCTCCTTCAGAATGGACTGGTTGGATTTCCTTGCAGTCCAAGGGACTCTCAAGAGTCTTCTCCAACACCACAGTTCAAAAGCATCAAAAGCACTCAGCTTTCTTCACAGTCCAACTCTCACATTCATACATGACCATAGGAAAAACCATAGCCTTGACTAGACAGACCTTTGTTGGCAAAGTAATGTCTCTGCTTTTCAATATGCTATCTAGGTTGGTCATAACTTTCCTTCCAAGGAGTAAGCGTCTTTTAACTTCATGGCTGCAGTCACCATCTGCAGTGATTTTGGAGCCCCAAAAAATAAAGTCTGACACTGTTTCCACTGTTTCCCCATCTATTTCCCATGAAGTGATGGGACCAGATGCCATGATCTTCGTTTTCTGAATGTTGAGCTTTAAGCCAACTTTTTCACTCTCCTCTTTCACTTTCATCAAGAGGCTTTTTAGTTCCTCTTCACTTTCTGCCATAAGATATGCCATCTGCATATCTGAGGTTATTGATATTTCTCCCAGCAATCTTGATTCCAGCTTGTGCTTCCTCCAGCCCAGCGTTTCTCATGATGTACTCTGCATATAAGTTAAAAGAGCAGGGTGACAATATACAGCCTTGACATACTCCTTTTCCTATTTGGAACTAGTTGTTGTTCCATGTCCAGTTCTAACTGTTGCTTCCTGACCTGCATTAGGTTTCTCAAGAGGCAGGTCAGGTGGTCTGGTATTCCCATGTCTCTTAGAATTTTCCACAGTTGATTGTGATCCACACAGTCAAAGGCTTTGGCATAGTCAATAAAGCAGAAATAGACATTTTTCTGGAACTCTCTTGCTTTTTCCATGATCCAGCAGATGTTGGCAATTTAATCTCTGGTTCCTCTGCCTTTTCTAAAACCAGCTTGAACATCTGGAATGGTCTAGTGGTTTTCCCTACTTTCTTCAATTTAAGTCTGAATTTGGCAATAAGGAGTTCATGATCTGAGCCACAGTCAGCTCCTGGTCTTGTTTTTGTTGACTGCATAGAGCTTCTCCATCTTTGGCTGCAAAGAATATAATCAATCTGATTTTGGTGTTGACCATCTGGTGATGTCCATGTGTAGAGTCTTCTCTTGTGTTGTTGGAAGCGGGTGTTTGCTATGACCAGTGCATTTTCTTGGCAAAACTTTATTAGTCTTTGCCCTGCTTCACTCCGCATTCCAAGGCCAAATTTGCCTGTTACTCCAGGTATTTCTTGACTTCCTACTTTTGCATTCCAGTCCCCTATAATGAAAAGGACAATTTTGGGGGTGTTCGTTCTAAAAGGTCTTGTAAGTCTTCATAGAACCGCTCAACTTCAGCTTCTTCCACGTTACTGGTTGGGGCATAGACTTGGATTACTGTGATACTGAATGGTTTGCCTTGGAAATGAACAGAGATCATTCTGTCATTTTTGAGATTGCATCCAAGTACTGCATTTTGGACTCTCTTGTTGACCATGATGGCTATTCCATTTCTTCTAAGGGATTCCTGCCCGCAGTAGTAGATATAATGGTCATCTGAGTTAAATTCACCCATTCCAGTCTGTTTTAGTTCGCTGATTCCTAGAATGTCGATGTTCACTCTTGCCATTTCCTGTTTGACCACTTCCAATTTGCCTTGATTCATGGACCTAACATTTCAGGTTCCTATGCAATATTGCTCTTTACAGCATTGGACCTTGCTTCTATCACCAGTCACATCCACAACTGGGTATTGTTTTTGCTTTGGCTCCATCTCTTCATTCTTTCTGGAGTTATTTCTCCACTGATCTCCAGTAGCATACTGGGCACCTACTGACCTGGGGAGTTCCTCTTTCAGTATCCTTTCATTTTGCCTTTTCATACTGTTCATGGGGTTCTCAAGGCAAGAATACTGAAGTGGTTTGCCATTCCCTTCTCCAATGGACCACATTCTGTCAGACCTTTCCACCATGACCCGTCCATCTTGGGTGGCCCCACAGGGCATAGCTTAGTTTCATTGAGTTAGACAAGGCTGTGGTCCTAGTGGAATTAGATTGACTAGTTTTCTGTGATTATGGTTTCAGTGTGTGTCTGCCCTCTGATGCCCTCTTGCAACACCTACCGTCTTACTTGGGTTTCTCTTACCTTGGACGAGGTGAATCTCTTCACCGCCGTCCCTCCTGACCTTGAACATGGAATAGCTCCTCTAGGCCCTCCTGCGCCCGGGCAGCCACTGCTCCTTGAACATGGGGTAGCTCCTCCCGAACACTGCCCCTGACCTCGGACGTAGGGTAGCTCCTCTCAGCCATTCCTGTGCTTTGCAGCCTGGCACTCTTGGCTGCTGCCCCTGACCTCGGACGTGGGGTAGCTCCTCTTGGCCCCTGCACTTGGGGCATGGGGTCCTCCTGGCTCCTGCCCCTGACCTTGGACGTGGGGTAGCTCCCCTCAGGCATGGGGTCCTCCCGGCTTCTGCCCCTGACCTCGGACGTGGGGTAGCTCCTCTTGGCCGTGCTTATGCACCGTCACAGCCACATTTTAGAATTATGCAATTAATTCTGGTTAATCTAATTTAATTTTAATTAAATTTTCTTTGGAGGGGCTTAGTTTTTGCTTTTGCAAAAACTTACTTTTGCTTTTGTATCATTTAACAGTAAGCATCTATGTGACCTTTTTTCAGCATCTTGTGATTAGAGAAGCTTGTTTGCAGGTTTGGTCACTAGAGTGGACTCGGAGCCCTCCTCTCCTTGCCAGCCTCCTGGTGAGCTGACTCTTTGCTACACACATGATACCAAGGCCTTGAATCTGGCCTCTGACCTCCCAAGAATCCTTGGGAATGGCTCCCTTTGTTCTGCATGCTCCCAACTTTGTCAGGGGAATTTTGTACTTTGAAGTGTAGATTCAGCAACTCTAAGCTGGGTGTAGAAAATTAATAAGGAAATAAAGCTGAACCCACAAAATCACCTGCTAACCCAAATTTGCTAAAATGAAGTTTCCTCAAAACACCAGTGTTAATTCAGTCCTCACATAAATGGTGGGGTGACAGATGAATCCTCTGTGTTGTCGAGGTCGACAGGTTCAGACCTTATGGAAAAAGGAACTATAACCAATCCCAAACTTGGGAACTTTTCAAAATGAAAGCTGTGTCTTCTGGCACAAGACCAAATTACTCAACGTGGGATCTGTGAGCAGGATTTTGTCTTATTCATTTCTGTGGAATTCTGCCTGACATGACGGGCACAGGAAAAGCCTGTATTTGGTTAAAGTGTCAGAGGAACTAAGGTTTACATTGATAAGTCAAAACATATACTTATTCTAACTTCATAATGACGTCACTGGTTAATAGCTAAGTTAATATAGCTAAAAGAATAAAATGTGTTTAAAAACAGGAAACCTTACTTTCTAAAATGAGCTTTGGTAGTCACTAGGTTCAGTCATGAGCTTTCAGGTGGCTCAGTGGTAAAAAATCCACCTCCCCTGGAGGAGCGCATGGCAACTTACTCCAGTATTCTGGCCTGGAGAATCCTATGGATAGAAGATCCTGGCTTTCTACAGTCCATAGGGTCGTGTCTCAAAGAGTCGGACATGACTGAGGTGACTGAACATGCATGCAGGCTTAGTCATGGATATTCTCACTTCTCTTTCAGGATTGTACTTCCTGCTTCCTTGGGATTAATCATGGCCACATGGCTTGCTTTCCCCAGTGAAATGTGAAGGAAAGTGGCATGTATCACTCTTGGGTGGAAGCTTTATGGGTATATGTCACACTTGCTTCGCTATAGCATCTAGCAAGGTCCCTCCAAATGTCTACTCCCTCACCTAAGTGACAGGCAAGGGGAGCGGAACCCCCATCCACCCAAAACAATCATGTAGCATGAAAGGATAATACAGCTTTCATTGCTTTAAGCCACTAACATTCTGGGTATTTTTGTCCACCATATAACTCAGCCCTTCCTGACTGATATACTGTATACATAATGAGCTCCTGAAATTTCAGTCCCAAAGCATTAAAAATATAGTCCAACAGAAATATTAGATGAAGAATACTGTAATTGGATATTGTGTTTCTAATCTAGGACTAAGCAGCAACTAATTCTAAAAATAATTATATAATTTCATTATAGCTTAAAGTAGTCAAGTCTTACACAATGTGCAAGAAAGATTCTGTAAGAAACATTAAGTCTTCTGTCATTAACTTTACCTGACAGAAATGATTTAATGTCAGAAGCTTAATTTTGTTGTTGTTTTCCTTGCTTTCTTAACCTTTGAATTGCTCTGGTGATCAGGGGGTGGAAGTAGGGGAAATAGAAATGATTTGGATGGCCCATATCTTTTTAATGCCTTTTTTCTTGGTGTTGTTCAGTTGCTAAGTCCTGCCCTACTCTTTGCTGCCCCATGGACTGCAGCACGCCAGGCTCCCCTGTTCTTCACTACCTCCCAGAGTTTGCTCAAATTCATGTCCATTGAGTCGGTGATGCCATCTAACCATCTCATCCTCTGCTGCCTTCTTCTCCTTTTGCCTTCAATTTTTCCCAGCTTCAGGGTCTTTTCAGATGCGTTGGCTCTTTACCCCAGGTGGCCAAAGTATTGGAGCTTCAGCTTCAGCATCAGTCCTTTCAATGAACATTCAGGGCTGATTCCCTGTGGGATTGACTGGTTTGCTCTCCTTGCAGTCCAAGTGCCTTCTTTATTTGATGATAAATGTTTCTGTTGGATTCTAAAGTCATTCAGCCTCAGAACTACACTCAAAATTGCATTTGTCTACTAAAAATAAAAAGTCATGGCATCTGAATGGTTGAATAGTGCCTGTCTGGGCACTTTAGTTCTGCAGGCTTGTAGGGCAGGGATTCCTGACTTGCACTTGTCTGGCCCACTTACTTTTCTCTTTCCTCTTTCCATTAAACAACACTGGGTTATATTTAGGGTGAAAAAATCTGGCCTAAAAATGTTTGAAGGCTGTGTGGAAGCAGGGAGACTGGTGTCATCCCTCTTATCTTTAAGGATAATCATGAACACTTGTTTATTGATAAACATTTCAGAGTGTCTTTAAAAGATAGTTTTTAGGAGCCATTTTAGGTGCATAGCAAAACTGAGAGGAAGGGATAGAGATTTCCCACACGCCCCCTGCTCCCCCCGCACATGCACAGCCTTCCCCATTTGAAGCATCCCCCACCAGAGGGGTGCATTTATAAAGATTGATGATCATACATTGACATACTGTTCATAGTTTATATTAGAGTTAACTCTTCATGTTGTACATTTTTGGGGTTTGTACAAACATATAATGACATACACCCATCATTGTAGTATCACAGAGTATTTCTACTGCCCCCCAAATTCTCTATGTTTTGCCTATTCACCCTCCAACCCTCACCCCCTGGCAATTATTGATCTTTTTACTGTCTCTATAGTTTTGCCCTTTCCCAGTTATTTTTTTAAACACTAGATAATATAAAGACTTTGTTCCCATAACCTCCCTGAGTCAGTCCCTAGTTCCAGCATCAGTGACCTGTCAGAAAGCTACTAGTAACTTAAAAAATGGCCCAAAGAGAGTCCAGAGTGTTTTTTAGAGAATAATTGGATTCAAATTTCTGTTGGGTCCCTATTTTAAACCTCCCTGGGGACATAAATTAACTGGTGGATCTTTTTCAAAAGAGATGCAAAAATATTCCTGTCTAGTGGAAGAGATAACCCCCAAAGTAACTTTTTCACCTTAAGACATCAGCTAGTTTTCATGGATACTGAGTTTCTAAAAAAATTTTTGAATCAGTTCTAATGCCTCATCTTTGCTGCTGCTGTTGCAAGTCGTTTCAGTCATGTCTGACTCTGTGCAACCCCATAGATGGCAACCCACCAGTCTCCTCTGTCCCTGGGATTCTCCAGGCAAGAACACTGGAGTGGGTTGCCATTTCCTTCTCCAGTGCATGAAAGTGAAAAGTGAAAGTGAAGTTGCTCAGTTGTGTCCGACTCTTAGCGACCCCACGGACTGCAGCCTACCAGGCTCCTCTGTCCATGGGGTTTTCCAGGCAAGAGTACTGGAGTGGGGTGCCATCGCCTTCTCCGAATGAATTAATGAGTTAAACAGAATATTTGACGTGTGTTATTTTTATATTTTCCCTGAGAGTCTTGAGTCTACCTTTTTGAAAATTGTATTTTAACAGATCCTAATTTTGTTACAGGCTTCCCTGATGGCTCGGTAGTAAAGAATCTGCCTGCAATGCAGGAGTTACAAGAGATGTGGGTTTGATCCCTGAGTTGGGAAGATCCTCTGAAGGAGGGCATGGCAACCCACTCTGGTATTCTTGCCTGAAGAATCCTATGCACAGGTGAGTCTGGCGGGCTACAATCCACAAGGCTGCAAGGAGTCGGACATGACTGAAGCAGCTGAGCACGCATGCACAGATTTCTGTTGTAGGCACTGGAAAACAAAGCATGGATGGTGCTCTGTGCATGAAAGGCAACATGAAAACACTCAACTCTTGCATCTTATTCCATGACATGACCGTGGTGGTTGTGTTATGGAAGCAGGCATGTCTCTCTCAAGTTGGAAACTTTCATTTAAAAATACTGGTTTTGGAAAGACACTGACAAATGGATATTGATTTCATAATCGGAGCAGCGGTTATTGTCAGCATCCTGCTCAGTCCCAGCTTCTGTGTCCGTATTTTATCCATCCATCACGTGCTCAGTCGTATCCAGCTCTATGTGACCCCATGGACTTGTAGCCCACCAGGCTCCTCTATCCATGGGATTTTCCAGGCAAGAATACTGGAGTGGGTTGCCATTTCCTCCTCCAGTAGATCTTCCTAACCAAGGGACTCAACTCTCATCTCCTACGTCCCCTGATTGCAGGTGGATTCTTTACCGCTTGAGCTATCAGGGAAGCCCCATGTCCTTATTTGGGAGTAGTGACTCTGTAAGTGATAGAGTCCCGTGTTCCTTCCTCACTGTAATGGACACATATGCAGGCTATATATGTTATGTATATTTGTGTGTGCTATATGCTATTCCTGCTTGATTAAATTTCCTTGGTCTACCAGGTGAGACTCATGGTTTTAGAACCCTGAGAAGATGGGTCGGACGGAGATCAATTTGTGGGTTAGATGGATGACAGAAGACAGGCCTACAAGGTCTGCAAAACCTGGAGATGCACAGGGCCTGCAGTCCAGAGTCAGAAATCCTTAGGACTGGAGATCACAAGGCTCTGAGTCTCTTAAGCACAGGAGATGTATTTTTCTGTACCTGCCTAGCACAGTGTTCGATACTTCAGTGCAGTTCAGTTCAGTTCAGTCGCTCAGTCGTGTCCGACTCTTTGCGACCCCATGAATCACAGCACGCCAGGCCTCCCTGTCCATCACCAACTCCCGGAGTTCACTCAGATTCACGTCCATCAAGTCAGTGATGCCATCCAGCCATCTCATCCTCTGTCGTCCCCTTCTCCTCCTGCCCCCAATCCCTCCCAGCATCAGAGTCTTTTCCAATGAGTCAACTCTTCGCATCAGGTGGCCAAAGTACTGGAGTTTCAGCTTTAGCATCATTCCTTCCAAAGAAATCCCAGGGCTGATCTCCTTCAGAATGGACTGGTTGGATGTCCCTGCAGTCCAAGGGACTCTCAAGAGTCTTCTCCAACACCACAGTTCAAAAGCTTCTATTAGTAGAGACTTAACCAGTCTTGTTTAAGTGAACGATAGCTCAGGTGACAAGGTGAAAGAGAAGGCTTGAAATGACAAATAATGTTTTAGTTGGGAAAGTGATAGAAAAACTGGCTGAGGAAGGCTTCCGGAGGCTGAGCCAGGGAATGGGGAAGTGGTAGAAGGGAAGGCTGTTGGCAAGACTTGTCTCCTGACCCAAGTTAGACCCTGTGTCCTCCTGGTTCCGTGGAAGCAGGACTGAGCTGAGAATGGAACGGCCTGTGCTCTGCCATCCACAACTCCAGTGACACTGAGTAAGTCTTTGTGCTCCTAGAAATAACTCTGTCTGCTCTGCCTCCATCACAGTGAGTTTGAGGCTAGAAGGAAATCCATGTGAAAGTGCTCAGCAAATTTCAGGCACCATTATCTGCTGGCGTGGCACAGCAGGAGCAGAGGCAGAGGTCCTGCATTGTCCATCTTAACAATGGAGACTCCAGGTCCTGGAGTCTGTTGGGACTAGGAGCAGTTTTCAAATTATCAAAAAGAAAAACATTCTAGTAACAGGAAAATCAAGTTCTTTGAGACCAGTTTTGGCGTCTCAGGACAGCAGTAGCACTCCTAGTTTCTGACAATTGTTGGCTTAAGAAAGGTGTTCGTGAAGGGCTTGTCAGTGGGACTCGTCCCTCACGCAGAGCTGTGTCCAACTTCAGGGGTCTGTTTCACTTGGACTGAGTTTGCTGATGTTCTGTGACAACCAGTTCCGGATGTTTTATAAACAATTAGCTTGACAGTTTGATGGACGAGGGTAACATTTGGCTATCATCTGTACTGCAATGAAAGACAGATGATTATTTTTGACAGAAGCAATCACGGGCAGCGAGGAAACAGAGAAACCAGAGCCCCAAGGTTCTCATTGTCTTAAGATGTGGGGCCAGATCAAAGCCCATTTGAGAGGAGGCCCAACAGCCTGGGTGACAGTCCTGATCTGGCTGGACATTGAGTGGAACTTTGAGGCACACAACTTGTTTTAGAAATGCCTATGTTGACAGCCACCAATCTCAGCAAGAGAAAAGGAAAGGAAGTTTGGTTGTGGCGATTATAAAATCAACAGGGCAACCTGGGACCTGGAATTCACTTTGACTTGTACTTTTTCTTTTTTAATTTATATGTCCTGTTTCATCTCTTAATCCATTTGAAAAATCACATATCATAAACTTAACCCATTAAAAATATACAGTTCAGTGGTTTTTAGTATATTCAGATATGTGCAACCATCGTTCTCATGATGGTAGTTTTAGAATAGAACTGTTCTATCTAGTTCTATCTGCTAGTTCTAGAATATTTCCATCATCCCAAAAGGAAACCTTGTACTCAAGGGTATTATTCCTTATTCTCACTCACTCCTTATTCCCTCCTCCCCAGCTTCTCTTTATCTCTATGGATCTACCTATTTCAGACGTTTAAACAGAATCATATATGTGTCCTTTTGTATTTGAATTTCACTTAGTATAATATTTTTGAGGTTCATTTGTGTTACAGCATGTATCAGTATTTCACTATTTTTATGACCAAATAATATTCGATTGTATGGATATACTAGTACTCGTCAGTTGATGAAAACCTGGGTTATTTCTCCTTTTTGATTCTTAGTGGATAATGCTGTTAAGGATACCCATTGCAAGTTTTTGTGTGGACATAGGTTTTCAAGTCTTTTGAATATATACCAGGAGAGAAATTGCTGTGTGTATGGTAACTCTACGTGTAACTTTTGGAGAAACCATGCCTTAGATTTAAAATGAACTAGGTGAGCATCAGTGTATTCCTCATCGTTGTATAACTCCTGGAGTTCTTTGGGAAAAGGGCAGTGCTAGTAAAGCCAGGTAGGCCGGGTGTCTGGAGGAATAATACGAGTGGGAGCTGGGTCTTCAGATGTCCAAATCTCTGACAGCAGCAGAGGTTTTTCTCTAGAAAGGAGGCAGAATGCTGTGGCTGAGGATGTGGGGACTTCTACTGTGGAGATGGAGTCAATGAGACCAATTTCCCTATTTTGTATTACATCAGGCCATCTAGAGAAATACCTTCCCACCTACTGTGGACCAAGCCCACTTTGAGGTTACTCTGAAGGACATACATGGTCTTGGTTTTCCATGGGTTAACCTAAGGAATAAGGAACATCAAGCGAAAATTTTTGACCACATATTAAATTGTGTGGGATGCTTGACAGACTTTCCAGGGAACCGAGCATTCAGCGTGGGCTGTGACTATATGCAGGGGCCACACATTCATGGGAATCCCCAGGGAGAGTGATGTGAGGCTCAGCTGAGTTGGCTCTCGTTGTACATACATAATTCATCTGGGGATGGAAGATGTATCCACTCTGCCTGCGTTTCCTCCTCCAGGCATTGTCTGGCACAAAAGTCAAAGGCTTGTGAACCCTGCTAGGGCAATGATAGGATTTGTTTTGGTCACATGGTAATCCTGAACAAAAGGGCCTGGATGCCATATGGACCTTGTTTCAGTGTTTCGTGAATAGCAATGAGTCACCTGGGCAAGTCATCCAGCCTTCTAGGTTCTGGCCATAGAAAACAGTGGGTCTTTCTGGACACCAGATGCTTCTGTGATTGGATTTCTTTCTGGTGTATGACTCACGTGGAATGATTTTTAAAATTGCTGTGGACTGAACAGTCTTTTCTATAGCTGAATCTGGTATAAGGAGATGAAGCCGAATCCGTATGTTTTCCATACTTAATTCAATTCAGCACAGCATGATCTGGATGAGCAAGAAGTCAGGAAGCAAAGGCACCCAGGTGAATGTAGGAAGGAAAGTTCTGGTTCAGTTTAAAGTTAAACCAACACCAGGGGTATACAAGGTACTGTATTATGCTAATCAAAATTTTTTCCTGAATCAAAGCATAGACATTTTCGGTAACAGAAATAAGAGGCATCTGAGCTGGGTAGGGAAGTTTTGTTTTAAGGGTCATACTTGAATTTCCTAGAAATCACTGTTCTTATCATTTCCCTAAAGAACGTGTAAGAGTGAGGGCTTGTCTTCTAGTCACTAATGATCAGTTTAATATTCTATTAAGAGTAGTACAGCTGTTTTGTAGAAAAAAGAAAAGAATTACCAGAGTTCTTCAGATTTAATAACACACAATAATTTAGAGCAGATACACTCAATACCAGTGTTCAAGGCCAGATACATATGGCATAGAACAATTTTTTTTAGGTCAGTCAAATTCAACATACTTGAAAATAGGTGAACTTGGCATAAACCTTTGAGAAGGGTAGAGTCATAGGGATGGACCCCCAGCCCATAAGAGATTCCACAAGGGGCTGCCACAAAATCACTGGAATATGAGATCCCTGTTGAACATCTGGAAAGGTCTTTGGAAACGAAGCATAAGAGGTAATGTTTTATGAGAGCTTATTATGTGTACCAGGCATTATTTTGAGTATTTCATACATATTAATTCCTTTAATCCTCAAAGCAATCCAGTGGGTATGATGGCTACAAGTTACTGTTAAATACTTTAGAAAAAAATAATAGAAAGAGAAAGAAATAGAAAGAGAATGATACAGCAAATGGGGAATAGTATAAATAGTACTATTAGTACAAATAGTGATCTGAATAAAGATTAATAGGATTTCTGTGAGCTACTTCAATTTTTTCTGTAGGTTTAAAATTATATCAGAGTGCCCAATATGCTACTGGAGATCAGAGGAGAAATAAATACAGAAAGAACGAAGGGATGGAGCCAAAGCAAAAACAATACCCAGTTGTGGATGTGACTGGTGATAGAAGCAAGATCCGATGCTGTAAAGAGCAATATTGCATAGGAACCTGGAATGTCAGGTCCATGAATCAAGGCAAATTGGAAGTGGTCAAACAGGAGATGGCAAGGGTGAACGTCAACATTCTAGGAATCAGTGAACTAAAATGGACTGGAATGGGCGAATTTAACTCAGATGACCATTATATCTACTACTGTGGGCAGGAATCCCTTAGAAGAAATGGAGCAGCCATCATGGTCAACAAAAGAGTCCGAATTGCAGTACTTGGATGCAATCTCAAAAACGACAGAATGATCTCTGTTCGTCCCCAAGGCAAACCATTCAGTATCACAGTAATCCAAGTCTATGCCCCAACCAGTAACGTGGAAGAAGCTGAAGTTGAACGGTTTTATGAAGACTTACAAGACCTTTTAGAACGAACACCCAAAAAAGATGTCCTTTTCATTATAGGGGACTGGAATGCAAAAGTAGGAAGTCAAGAAACACCTGGAGTAACAGGCAAATTTGGCCTTGGAATGCGGAATGAAGCAGGGCAAAAACTAATAAAGTTTTGCCAAGACAATGCACTGGTCATAGCAAACACCCTCTTCCAACAACACAAGAGAAGACTCTACACATGGACATCACCAGATGGTCAACACTGAAATCAGATTGATTATATTCTCTGCAGCCAAAGATGGAGAAGCTCTATACAGTCAACAAAAACAAGATTGGGAGCTGACTGTGGCTCAGATCATGAACTCCTTATTACCAAATTCAGACTTAAATTGAAGAAAGCAGGGAAAACCGCTAGACCATTCAGGTATGACCTAAATCAAATCCCTTATGATTATACAGTGAAAGTGAGAAATAGATTTAAGGGCCTAGATCTGATAGATAGAGTGTCTGAACTATGGAATGAAGTTCGTGACATTGTGCAGGAGACAGGGATCAAGACCATCCCCATGGAAAAGA
This sequence comes from Oryx dammah, assembly GCF_014754425.2. NCBI lineage: Eukaryota > Metazoa > Chordata > Mammalia > Artiodactyla > Bovidae > Oryx > Oryx dammah. The sequence continues at coordinate 19,739,820 of NW_024070209.1, forward strand.
AATGCAAAAAAGCAAAATGGCTGTCTGGGGAGGCCTTACAAATAGCTGTGAAGAGAAGAGAGGTGAAAAGCAAAGGAGAAAGGGAAAGATATAAGCATCTGAATGCAGATTTCCAAAGAATAGCAAGAAGAGATAAGAAATCCTTCTTCAGCGATCAGTGCAAAGAAATAGAGGAAAACAACAGATTGGGAAAGACTAGAGATCTCTTCAAGAAAATTAGAGATACCAAGGGAACATTTCATGCAAAGATGGGCTCGATAAAGGACAGAAACGGTATGGACCTAACAGAAGCAGAAGATATTAATAAGAGGTGGCAAGAATACACAGAAGAACTGTACAAAAAAGATCTTCACGACCCAGATAGTCGTGATGATGTGATCACTAATCTAGAACCAGACATCTTGGAATGTGAAGTCAAGTGAGCCTTAGAAAGCATCACTACAAACAAAGCTAGTGGAAGTGATGGAATTCCAATTGAGCTGTTTCAAATCCTGAAAGATGATGCTGTGAAAGTGCTGCACTCAATATGCCAGCAAATTTGGAAAACTCAGCAGTGGCCACAGGACTGGAAAGGGTCAGTTTTCATTCCAATTCCAAAGAAAGGCAATGCCAAAGAATGTTCAAACTACCGCACAATTGCACTCATCTCACATGCTAGTAAAGTAATGCTCAAAATTCTCCAAGCCAGACTTCAGCAATTCATGAACCGTGAACTCCCTGACATTCCAGCTGGTTTTAGAAAAGGCAGAGGAATCAGAGATCAAATTGCCAACATCTGCTGGATCATGGAAAAAGCAAGAGAGTTCCAGAAAAACATCTATTTCTGCTTTATTGACTATGGAAGGCCTTTGACTGTGTGGATCACAATAAACTGTGGAAAATTCTGAAAGAGATGGGAATACCAGACCACCTGACCTGCCTCTTGAGAAATCTGTATGCAGGTCAGGAAGCAACAGTTAGAACTGGACATGGAACAACAGCCTGGTTCCAAATAGGAAAAGGAGTACATCAAGGCTGTATATTGTCACCCTGCTTATTTAACTCCTATGCAGAGTACATCATGAGAAACGCTGGACTGGAAGCAACACAAGCTGGAATCAAGATTGCCGGGAGAAATATCAATAACCTCAGATATGCAGATGACACCACCCTTATGGCAGAAAGTGAAGAGGAGCTAAAAAGCCTCTTGATGAAAGTGAAAGAGGAGAGCGAAAAAGTTGGCTTAAAGCTCAACATTCAGAAAACGAAGATCATGGCATCCGGTCCCATCACTTCATGGGAAAAAGATGGGGAAACAGTGGAAACAGTGTCAGACTTTATTTTGGGGGGCTCCAGAATCACAGCAGATGGTGACTGCAGCCATGAAATTAAAAGACACTTACTCCTTGAAAGAAAAGTTGTGACCAACCTAGACAGCATATTCAAAAGCAGAGACATTACTTTGCCAACCAAGGTCCGTCTAGTCAAAGCTATGGCTTTTCCTGTGGTCATGTATGGATGTGAGAGTTGGACTGTGAAGAAGGCTGAGCGCCGAAGAATTGATGCTTTTGAACTGTGGTGTTGGAGAAGACTCTTGAGAGTCAACTCCAGTACTTTGGCCACCTCATGTGAAGAGTTGACTCATTAGAAAAGACTCTGATGCTGGGAGGGATTGAGGGCAGGAGGAGAAGGGGACGACCGAGGATGAGATGGCTGGCTGGCATCATGGACTCGATGGACGTGAGTCTGAGTGAACTCCGGGAGATGGTGATGAAGAGGGAGGCCTGGCATGCTGCGATTCATGGGGTCGCAAAGAGTCAGACACGACTGAGCGACTGAACTGAACTGAACTGAAACATTTACCAAAAACACTCCCATGAAGAAGATCTTATTATTCTCATTTTAGAGATGAGAAAAGTGAGGGACAGAAGTTAAGTAACTTGCTTTATGTCACCTGATAATAAGTGGTGGAGCCAGGATTTCAGATTGCTGTTCAAGCAGATTGACAAGGTAAATGCCAAAAAATTTATGCTTTTGAACTGTGGTGCTAGAGAAGACCCTTGAGAGTCCCTCGGACTGCAAGGAGATCAAACCAATCAGTCTTAAAGGAAATCAACCCTGAATATTCATTGGAAGGACTGATGTTGAAGCTGAAGCTCCAATACTTTGGCCACCTGATGAGAAGAACAGACTCATTGGGAAAGATCATGATGCTGGGAAAGATTGAGGGCAGGAGGAGAAGGGGGTGACAGAGGATACAATGGTTAGATAACATCATTTGTTCAATGGACGTGAGTTTGAGCAAACTCCGGGAGATAGTGAAGGACAGGGAAGCCTAGTGTGCTATAATCCATGGGGTTGCAAAAAGTTGGAGATGACTGAGAGAGTGAACAACAATTATTTGTTGTTCAGGTGGTTATTTTGGTCTTTGTTGTTCCATAAGCATAATTTTAGTCTAACCACCAAGCTCAGTATTTGGGTACTTGGGCAACCTGAGCGGAGAGGTACAAGGCCGGAGCAGGGAGGGATGTAAGATGCTGAGTGTGGTCATGCCACTGGTCTATAGAACAGCCACTGGTCTACACACTGTTACCCACTGGTGGGGAGATAAAACACAGCAGGTGAGAGTAGGCATTTAGAAACTTTGATAGCAATGGATGTTGCAACATCCATTTATCTGCTAATTCTTTTTTTTTCTTTTCACTCATTAATTCAAAGGTTTATTAAGGGTCTATTGCTTGCTTAGTATTGGGTGTGACTTTGTTAAAGACAAAGGTAGAGTAGTAATTATATGATGCCCCATATGAAATATAATAGCAACTTTGAATATACCATATCAAGGTTTTTCTTTTAAAAATTTTCATGTGTGTTTTTAAAATTGAGATATAATTGATAGAGAATACAATTTTTATTTCAAGCATACATCATAATGATATGGTATATGTAGAATAATCACTACAGTAGTTCTAGTTAACATCCATCACGACACATAGTTACAACTAAAATTTTTTTCAGTTGAAATATAGTTGATTTACAGTATTACATTAATTTCAAGTGTACAACATAGTGATTCAGTATTTTTATAAATTATACTCCATCTAAGGCAGTTACAGAATAATGGCTCTATTTCCCTGTATGGTACAGTATATCCCTGTTGTTTATTTATTTTATATATAGTAGTTTGTATTTCTTAATCCCATGCCTCTATCTTACCCCTTCCCCTTTCTTTTCCCCACTGGTAACCATTGGCTTGTTCTCACAATTTTTTGAATGTGTGTGATGAGAACTTGTCAGATCGTTTCTCTCTGTAACTTTCAAGTATACAATACAATATTATATTACATGGTATTCATTTTGGTTTATCCATATTTAACAAAAGATCCCCAACAGATTAGGAGATGGGGTGAAGGAAGGAAAAAAATCTTGCTCCTTTGTCATAGATAGTTTGTAAAGCACTGGTTTAATCATCTCTCTCTCTCTCTCTGGCTGTATTGATCCTTCGCTGTGCTCAGGCTTTCTCTAGTCGTGGTGCTTGGGCTTCCTGCTGAAGTGTGCTGGCTTCTCTTGTTGCGGCGCGCAGGCTCCTAGAGCTTATGGCCTCCATAGTTGTGGCAGGTGGGCTCAACTGCTCCGTGAGATGTGGGATCTTAGTCCCCCAACCAGGGATTGAACCCATGTCCCCTGCATTGGGAGAACAAAGTCTTAACCACTGGACCACCCCAAAGTCCTGGGTTCTCTGTCTTGACAGATGAGAAAAGTGACGTGCTTTGCAAGTCTCATGGTTAACCTAGCGAGAGGGCAGGAACTAGAACTGAGTCACCTGGTTTCAGCCCCAGGCCTTGCACATCTCCAAGAGACGCTGTTCCTGCTGTAGCCTCGCACAGCTAGGCAGCCTTTAAGGACAGCCCAGGGCCCCTCTCTCCTCTGTCTTCAAATTGCCCCTAGATCCCAGAATAGGAGGCAGAACTCGGTAAAGCCTGCTCATATCTGTCTGGGGAATTTAGGCCCTAGGCTTCAGGAAGGGAAGAACCTCCAGAAACACTGCTGCTGAAATCTGGTTGTTCCCTGCCTCCACTGCTCATTTGCTTTTTATTACTTAGAAAAGATTGATTGCTGGTAAGAATAAATAAGAATCCAGGTTATTCAGAATATTTCTTAAGGAGATGGTGGTGGTTTAGCTGCTAAGTTGTGTCCGACTCTTTGTGACCCCATGGGCTGTAGCCTTCCAGGCTCCTCTGTTCATGGGATTTCCCGGGTAAGAATACTGGAGTGGGTTGCCATTTCCTTCTCCATCTTAAGGATATAGCACCTTTTAATTTTTTTATAGCACCTTTTTAATCCCAAAGAAGTTAATATATTGTCCAGCTGTGCCAGAGGCACATGGTTGCAGGAGGTGGAAGCCAACTGGCATCCGATGTGGAACAAATGGAAAATTTTGACCGCGGAAACCAGAGGGAATTCTTCACATTAATTAAGAAAGAACTCTGCAATATTGAAAGTCTAGGTAGAGGAGGCCCAGACCCGGTTTCTGACTTCATTAAAATGAACTCTGCTTAATTAGAAGTTAGTTAACACAAATTGGAAAGGAGCAAGACTCATGCCCATTGAACTTGGTCCAGATTAGGAATTAAATCCTGATACTTAAACTCCTGCCCTTGCAAGCTGTCCTCCTCCTTCTTAGTTTATTGGTAACAAACCTGATCTGCTTCCCAAGTTACCTGCTTCCCTAGGGGAAATGGAGTCTGGTGTGTTTGAAATATTACATTCAGAGGGAAATTTTTATGTAAAGTTCTCTAATTCAATAAATATGGAGCCTCATAGCAACCAAGAGCTTGTTTAGGATTGTTCTTGTTGTCTGGCTGCTTGCAAAAGTCCAATCAGTAGACTCTCAGGACAAAATGTTACTCAGGTTGGATAGTGTCATATTAATGAAATGTAAATAAAGCGAGAGAAAGGGAAATTTTAGAAATCCAAATAAACACATTTCATGTGACTCGTCTTCCCAGACAGTTTCCCAGAATCTCTTTTTCTATATGGTCATGTCTCATGGGCCTTTTAGTGATGACCTTAGATACTCTACATTTCAGCAACATACAAACATTTCTCTCTTGCATTCTTGTTTACTGTTTCTGTTAGAAACTCGAAAGCCATATCAGCTAAGTGGAAATCCTGGAGTGATTTAGGAGAAAAAGATCGGTTGTTTAACAATAAACATGGTAAATTCCATGTGATTAAGTAAGTGCTTATAAATGAAAGCAAGAAAATATTGCATTTGAATTGTGAACTATGACGTTAGGACTGGAAATGATTGGGCAGGCTACCTGTCATTGGGGTGGGAGAGCTGTATTTCAGCCCCAAATCTGAAAAATCTTGGATGACAAAGCAGAAATCAAGAGACAGGTGCGAGCTGACTTTTTCTGTTACTGAGGTAGTTTTGTTCTTGGCTTAAGAAAGTAAATCTGGGATAATCTGGTTTTTATAAACTCCTGCAAATGAAGTGGCTTTGGTTATGTCGTCACTGTCAAAAGGAAATGGCCCTTCTCTGTAACCCTGATATGCAATCTGAATTCAGGAAGTGGAACTTCAGTTTGTCTTTCAGTGCTTACCAGCTAGAGGAATCATCAGCCAGGTCTATACGTCTATTCAGAAAAACCAATTTTGAAAAGCCCCCTCTGTCTCAAGATCATGTGAGATTTACCACACAATGCTCAGAAAGTATGAGATCATCTTGACATGATGAGAGAGTGAGAGTTGGGACTTGATTTCATATTTTTTTCCCACAGATTTTGCTTTTCACTCTTGTCAGTCATATCTGAAAGGCTGACAGTTACCAGGGCCTGTGGCCAGGCACGAGGGGGAATGCGTCATTGCGGGCCGTGTTGGCCATAGCAGCAAGAATGCCTCAGAGCAGATCCAACGTGGATGAACAAATGGAAAAATGTGTCACAAGGCTTGGGACAGAAAAAGACCAAAAGTTGGCACTGGAGCCATTCATTGGTAACTTCCAATGATCAATAACAGGATATTCACATAGTCATTTTACTTTTCAAGAAATTATCAAGCCAGCTGAGAAAATAATTGCTCATAGCTTATCACTAGTTGGCAAAGTCTCAAAAAGTCCATAGTAAAAAAGAACCTCCATTTCTTACAACCCCACTCGTGACTCAATTATAATGTCAATCAACAAACGTATCAGGCACTAAGAGCGTTATGTTAGCGGCAGTGGAGGCATCAAATACAAATAAAATGGATTTCTTATTCACAAGAAAAGCTCAGAGTCAGTGGGAGAGAAAAATATTTACACATGTTTTTCCAGTGCAATAAAATAAGAGAGCTAGAATAAGTGCACAGAGCAGGTGCTTCAGGAACACAGATAAAGGGTAAATAGATTCTACTTGGAGAAGTCTAAGAAAGAGCCAGAATGGAAGAGAATTTAGCTTCCTGGAACGAGGCATACAATTTACAGAAAAAAAAAAAAAAAAGATCTTAAGTGAAAAAGTACATCAGATGTGAAGGCAGGAAGTGCTTGGCATTTTCAGGGAATAAGTGCAGGGCAATTTCTTTGTCATTATCTCCATATGTGTCAAAAGATATATTCTCTCCATAAGTCCAATTTTCAAGACTATTGTCAAACATCTAATTTGAAATGCAAATCTGAGCAATGACCTTTTTGTTCTGATTATCTCAGACTGCCCCTAGGAAGAGTGAATACATGGGTCCCCCAGGAGGAATGACTGCTGGGGAGATGGCTAGCCTCACAGAGAAGCTCCCCAGAGCACGGATCAGTTTTAAATAGGAGCCGAGAGAGGCAGCTGCTCTGGTGTGGCATCACGCCCATGGAAATACAGAGAGCAGGGGCATTCTAGGTCAACCCAGGGTCAACCAAAGAGGTGGGATGTGCACACTGGAGGCTGAAGCAGGATCTCTGACCCTCAGCCTCGGGGCCAGCACAGCATACTGGACAGTGAGTGGGAAGGGACGTCATTCCAGTGTACACCAGAAGAAGAAGATTCCCTTTGCGGGCCTTGGATGCGTTTTTGTAAAATAAACTAGTTTGACTAAATCAATCTTTGGCAAACGTTGTCTCTTACAGCCCTATGGCTCCATAAAGGTGCCTCGGTGGCTGGGGATGAGAAAGAGTCAGGCCAAGTTGGAAAGGCTAAACCTTCCTACCTTCACTTCAGCCAGAGTATTCTGATTCCATTTGTTTTCTTATTGGCAATCCACGAGCTACAATTTGAAAGGAGCGTATTTTATTGTTCAAGAAAACCTCAGTATCTTGGACTAGACAATCACATTCTGATGCTATGATTCTAAGCCTCCCTTACTTCCTCGGCAATCCTATAATACTTGATTTATGTCTCTCCATAACACTGATCCAATTCTACCTTGTATCATTCTTTATGTCTCAAAGATCTGAACTTCTTTTTCTCTAATGCATTTTTTTTTTCCTCCATAAATGCAAAGTTAATGGCTGTTAAACTCTCCCTAGTTGTACTGGCCTCCTTCCTGTTCCTCAAGTTCACCAAGCTCATGCTGTAGGACCTTTGTATTTGTGGTTTTCTCTATCTGGAATTGTTCTTCCCTGATCTCCATAAAACTTGCTCCTTTACTGTCTTTAGGTTCTTTCTCAAGTGTGACCTTATCTGGTGGCCATTCCTGATCACCTAATATATAAATCAGAACCCCATTACCCCCATGCATGCCCATATTCCTGAGGTTCTGCATTTTGATTTTTCTCCACAGCAGTTACCATCACTGGCATATTTTATATTTCATTATTTGTTTCAAGTCTAATTCCACTAGAATGTAAATGTTAGGGGGCAGGGATTTGTTCCATTTTGGTCACTGCTTTCTCCCTGGAACAGAGTCTGGCGTAAAGTAGCCATTACCCACTCCTTGGAAGCAGCTGGGACCCAGCTCCTGTCCAGCCAAGACCTCCTGTTGTTAAGACCCTACCTTCAGCGACTTGCAGTTTGGCCGGGTTTTGTTTTTGTCTCACATCCAAACCAGTGACCCAGCTGTTCCACTGCCTCTGATACTAAGCTTTTTTGGATAGACTGGAAAAGAACATGCATGAGATTTGGACTTGAAGATTTGGATTGGGTCTTAACTGTGTCTTTGGGTGCTTTTAGGTAAGTTACTTAACCCCTTTGAACATTGATTTTTCTACCATAAAATGAGGTAGTAATTTACCTGTCATACAAGGTTGCTATGAGGATGACATAAAGTGTGGTGAAGGAAAGGGGCTTGTTACCTGTAAAGGATCGTTTTAGATGTGACCTCTGGAGAAGAAGGCAGTTGTTCTGGGTTCTTAAGGTCCCTTGTGTGCGTGCATACTAAGTCACTTCAGTCACGTCTGACTCTGTGGACTCTAAGGGACTTTAGCCTGCTAAGCTCCTCTGTCCATGGCATTCTCCAGGCAAGAATACTGGAGTGGGTTGCCATGCCCTCCTCCAGGGCATCTTCCTGACCCAAGGACCCAGCCTGAGTCTGCCGCATTCCAGGTGGATTCTTTACCAGCTGAGCTTCTGGAAGAGCCCCAAAGGGCCCTTGCTGTGCTGGGCTTAGTGTCCAACTCTTTGTGACCTCCTGGACTATAGCCTACCAGGCCCCTCTGTCCATGGGGATTCTCCAGGCAAGAATACTGGAGTGGCTTGCCATGCCCTCCTCCAGGGAATTTTCCCAACCCAGATCTCCTGCATTGCAGGCAGACTCTTTACCATCTGAGCCACCAGAGAAGCCCAAGAATCCTGGAGTGGGAAGCCTATCCCTTGTCCAGGGAAACTTGCCGACCCAGGAATTGAATCAGGGTCTCCTGCATTGCAAGCAGCTTCTTTACCAGCTGGGCTACCAGGGAAACCCAAAGGGCCCTTGAGTCAATGCTAAACCTATGGCTTCTGGTGCTTAGCTAATAACATCTCTGGAAATAGAGATAAGACTACACTTTCTGTTTGAAGGCAGGAAAGAGATTCAGACCAACTGAAACATCTTTTAACTGGATTTTGGTGAAATTAGTAAGAAAATATTTACCAATAAAGCATTTTTATTGATACCACAAGGTTTTCAAATGAACTGTTTCCCTCAACAGCCCCTTTCAGCCCTGTACTGTTTGGAAAGACCCTTTTATTTGGGGATGTATGCAAATTTCTATTTCCCCACATTTATGCCATGTGCTTCAGCCCCCTAGATTCAGAAAAAAATCCATCTATTTATGGAATGCATTTGACACTTAACTTGAATTGCCTCCTCCAAGAAACTGCTTTATATTTATTACCATTGATGTAAAATGCTTGAATGCTTGGGAGGCATTGTGTTCAGAGTAATGAACACTGAAGAGAGAGTTAAGACTCAGTTTTGTCTTGGTTCTATCACTGACTAGTTAAATGACCTCAGGCAAGTTGTCATCTCTCTGGGCCTGAGTTTCCATACGTGTGTGTGTGTGTGTGTGTGTGTGTGTGTGTGTGAGAGAGAGAGAAAGTATGAGATAGGCAGAGGAAATTTACATTGAGTACTGACTACAGACTCTGGGGGAGAGCTGCTTCTGCTAAGAACACCCCTTATATGGATATGTTTGGTTATGAAAATGAGACCCACTGGGCATAGCTTCACTGTGAAACAAAAAGAATTGCTTCTCTACATTGTAAAAGAGAAAGACATTAGAGAGGTGACCTAGGAAGAAAGAGATGCTGGAAGAGGGGCTGTGGCAAGAGGAAGCCTAGCACTCCTGCTTCAGCTGGCGCCCCTGTGGAAGTCAGCCTCTGTGAGGGCTTTGCCTGAAGACTGGCTTCATTTTCTCCCCTCTCCTCTCCGCCTCCACATGCCCTGGCCTGTCTTCTCAAGAACCACTTTCTTGGGACTTCCTTGGTGGTCCAGTAGTTAGGACTCTGTATTCTCACTACCAAGGGCTTGGGTTCAACCCCTGGTTAGGGAGCTAAGATCCTACAAGTTGCATGATGAGACCAAAAAAAAAAACAAACCCACTTTCTTAATGAATCACTTGCTCAAAAATCTCAAATCCTCCTCTCAAGGAAGCCCAACCTGAAAACACGCCCATCTTCTAACACTTAGCTCTCTTTAAGAATCTGATGAAAGTTCTGGGCACTTTTCCTAAAAGAAAATGTACATATGCATGTAATTGACTTGCCTTTGCCTCATGGTCTCAGAAGTATAAGAAACGTCTCTTCCTCAATTTTTCCAAGTTCTGTCTGACTCAGCCTTCCACCCACCAGCTGATTGAGAAATAAAAGTTCAGTTATTTGTGGGAGGGTCTTTCTCATTCTTCCTAGCTATTCACTTGAGACCATCTAGGAAACCTGGTTTGGAAATACTGGGGAGAGACTCAGGAGTTTGGTCTGGTACTCTCGAGGGTTTTGTCTTTCACTCAGAGGTGCAGGTGATACAGTGTGGTTTGCTCAGGGAACTGTGTTGATTTCCCAGACTGCAGCACTATCGTTAGACTCTTGAAGTACCTCTGCAAGGAAACACTCCCCACCCCCGCCCCCCAGCTATTCTCATGTGAAGCCCTGATGCCTCTGGACTACTCTGCGTGAGCTCTGTTACCAGAAAAGTTCCTATGGACAGCACCTCTCCCCCAACTCCCTACCCTTAATTCTATTCTCAGGAACTATCTCTTGCATGATGCTGGTGCCATTTTTCCTTACCATTGGTGATGCCAAATTGCTGTTACAATACTTGTTGAATCTGTGTCAAAGCCAATGTCATTCAGAGTTTTGGCTCATAAGACGGACAGACCTTGGGCAAAATATTTTCTCCAGGTGATCCAATAGTAAACATTCCCAGTGGTCAGATAGTGGTTCAGGGACCATCATGTTTTCATGGACAGGAATCTTATATTATTTATCTTTATATAACCAGCAAATAGCTTAATACCTGGCACTTATATTATTAATAAATAAATGTTGTTGTTTAGTCACTAAGTCGTGTCCAGCTCTTTTGTGACCCCATGGACTGTGGCCTGCCAGGCTCCTCTGTCCATGGGATTTCCCAAGCAAGAACACTGGAGTGTGTTGCCATTTCCTTCTCCAGGGAATCTTCCCGAATGAGGGATTGAAACTGCATCTCCTACATCAGCAGGCAGATTCTTTACCACTGAGCCACCAGGGAAGCCCAGTAAATAAATGTTACTGCTGCTGCTACTACTAAGTCGCTTCAGTCGTGTCCAACTCTGTGCAACCCCATAGAGGGCAGCCCACCAGGCTCCCCGGTCCCTGGGATTCTCCAGGCAAGAACACTGGAGTAGGTTGCCATTTCCTTCTCCAATGGATGAAAGTGAAAAGTGAAAGTGAAATCGCTCAGTCGTGTCCGACTCTTAGCGACCCCATGGACTGCAGCCTACCAGGCTCCATCCATGGGATTTTCCAGGCAAGAGTGCTGGAGTGGGGTGCCATTGCCTTCTCCTAAATAAATGTTAAGTTGATCTAATCCATCTCATATGAACTCAGTTAGTTGGTTAGCATGAAGGATTATACTGACAAAATTTGTAAATCCCCCCTTTTTGAAATAAGGGTATACCTTTACATATGCATTTGATGTATACTTCACCATTTTGAGGGAAATACAGAAGGGCACATCTTCTTAAATATTCAAATAAAAATGACTCTCCATTTTCAATTGTACAAATGTTTTTCAGTACAGGAGTCCCTCCTCTTGTATAAGAACTTGAAGAACTTACTTAATCCAATCACAGGGTGCTCCCACCTTGTGCTACCATCAGATGGGAACCACTCAGAAATGTCTCTTTGAGACTAGAGGGCTCAGTTTGGGGAACAAGATATCCCCAGAAAGAGCCACTGTGCAGCAATGGCCACCACCATGGTAAGGTGTCCATTATTGCTGCTGAAATGAGCAGTGGGAAGCCATGCCTGCGACCCCTGCTGCAGCAGCACGTTGCTCCCACCCCTCCGATCTGGAGAGTTACTCTTACTATTCTTGACTCCTTCCCAGGGTAAATTCAGATGCACCTGTTTGAGGTGGAGGACATCATAACCACTGCTTGACATTTAAAAATAAAACTCTGCCTTGGCACTGGAGGAAGGAGGAAGGGAGATGTATATCTACTGGGGAGTGTATGCTTATGATAGCAGGGGAACCATGCTTGCACACGTTCTCTGTTGCCTTTCTTATATTGTGAGTCTGAGGTTTCATTGGAAGTCACTCTTCTACAAGTGGAAGTAGAATATGCTACAAAACGGCTTTTATTCATTTGATCACCAGAGAGAAAGGGTATATTAGCATTCCAGTAGAAAATCTTACAAAATATAAAACAATAGCAATGATGGCTGCAAAGAGATGACTTGCAGTCTTGGCATCAAGTTAAGAATTATGGGAGATTCTTTAGACAGAAAACAAAATTGTTTGAACTAAAACCTATTTCAAAAATCCAATTCTAGTTTTGATAAAATAGAACTTTGTTTACCACTCATGCTCTTCATACAGCTGAGCAAGTAAGGAAGTGGTTATGATATGGCCAGCTGTGACAGGATCACAGCCAAAATTTCTCTGCAGAGTAGGTAGTAGTACCCCTGAGTTCCTCTGCAGAGTAGGTACCCTGTAAATCACTGAGTTGTATAGATCTCTATATACTTGTGATGTTTGTGCTGTGATATCTACTTAAATAGTCACAGTGATAGAAACTCTTAGCATCACACAAGTGAAACGTTACTTTGAAGAGAATTCCTGACATTTGTTCCATTTTATTTGGTAGTGTCATTTCTCTGGAAAGATTTGCTCATTTACAACAAATCTTTCCAAAATTGATCAAGGTTCAAATAATGAAATACAATAAATTGTTCAGAAAGACATAGGAAGTCAAATCCTTATAAGGGAATCAGCAACAAATATGTTAAACAAGAGGGTCAAACCAATTATTGTGATTAAACATAAATTCTGACCCAAGATTTTTGGTGCTCAGGACAAAAGGATGATGTGATGGGTGACGTAATTCTTTTTTATTTTAGTTAAGGTATAGTTGATTTACAATATTATGTTAGTTTCAGGTATACAACATAGTGATTCAGGAATTTTATAGGTTATACTCTATTTATAATTATTATAAAATACTGGCTACATCCCCTACAATATACAATACAGTAGCTTATTTATTTTATTTAATACATAGCAGCTTGTACCTCTTAATCTTCTACCCCTATCTTGCCCTCCCCATTATTGTTTCCCCCTAGTTTGTTCTCTATACCTGTAAGGCTATTTCTTTATTGCTATATTCACTATTTGTTTTCTTTTTTAGATTCTACATACAAGTGATAACATACAGTATTTGTTTTTGTCTGATTTATTTCACTAAGCAGAATACCTCCAAGTCCATTCGTGTTGTTGCCAATGGCAAAATTTCATTCTTTCTTTATGCCTGAATGGGCTTCCCTGGTGGCTCAGATGGTAAAGAATCTGCCTACAATGCAGAGAACTGGGTTTGATCCCTGGTTGGGAAGTTCCCCTGGAGGAGAGAGAGCATGGCAATCCATTCCAGTATCCTTGCCTAGAGAATCCTCATGGACAGAGGAGCCTGGCATCTACAGTCCATGGGGTTGCAAAGAATCGGACACGACTGAGTGACTAAGCATAGCAAAGCACAGTGTTTCACTATATATATGATATATATTATACAGGGAAAATACATAATATATGATATATAGTATTACATATAATATTCTACCTGAGGGCAGAAGGAGAAGAGGGTGTCAGAGGATAAGATGGCTTGATGGCATCCCTGATGCAATAGTTATGAACTTGGGCAAACTTCAGGTGATAGTGAGGGGCAGAGAGGCTTGATGTGCTGCAGTCCATAGGGTCACAGAGTCAGACATGACTGGGCGACTGAATAACAACATAATATTCTACTATATTATACATATTATATACTTCACTATATATATTATATATATGTATGTATATAATGGGCTTCCCAGGTGGCTCAGAGGTAAAGAATCTGCCTGCCAAGCAGGAGACTTGGGTTCAATCCCTGGGTAGGGAAGACACCCTAGAGAAGGAAATGGCAACCCACTCCAGTATTGTTGCCTGGAGAATTCCATGAACAGAGGAGCCTGGTGGGCTATAGTCCATGGGTCACAAAAGAGTCAGATACGACCTAGCAACTAAACAAAAACAACAACAATATCTATAATACCTTCTTTATCCATTCACCTGTTACTGGACATTCAGATTGCTTCTATGTCTTGGCAATTATAAATAATGCTGCTATGAATATTGGGGTATCTTTTCAAATTAGTATTTTCATTTTCTTTGAATATATACCCAGGAGTATAATAGCTGAATCGTATGGTTGTTTATTTTTAGTTTCCTGAGCAATCTCTTACAGTTTTCCACAGTGGCTATACATAACAGTACAGAGATTTACATTCCCAACAGTATACAATGATTTACTTTTCTCCACATCCTCACTAACACTTGTTATTGGTGATCTTTTTGATGATAAAAACCCTGGTGGCTCAGCTGGTAAAGAATCTGCCTGCAATGTAGGAGACCCGGGTTCGATTCCTGGGTCAGGAAGATCCGCTGGGGAAGAGATAGGCTACCCACTCCAGTATTCTTGGACTTCCCTGTTGGTTCAGCTGGTAAAGAATCCACCTGCAGTGTGGGAGACTGGGTTCTGATTCCTGGGTTGGGAAGATCCTCTGGAGAACAGAATGGCTACCCACTCCAGTATTCTGGCCAGGAGAATTACATGGGCTATATAGGCATGGGGTCACAAAGAGTCAGACACGACTGAGCCACTATTACTCACACTCTGACATGTGTGAGGTGATATCTCATAGTCCTTTTGACTTGCATTTCTCTGATGATTAGCAATGCTGAGCATTTTTTCTTCTTTGTAGAAATGTCTCTTCAGGTCTTCTGCCCATTTTTTAATTGGGTTGTTTCTTTATTGAATTGTGTGAGCCATTTCTATATCTTGGATATTAACTCCTTTTGGTCATATCATTTGCAAATATTTTCTCCAATTCAGTAGATTGTCTTTTCATTTGTTGATGGTTTCCTTTGCTGTGCAAAAGCTATTAAGTTTAATTAAGTCCTATATTTATTTTGACTTTTGTTTCCTCTGCCTTAGGGGGCTTCCCAGGTGGCACTAGTGGTAAAGAACCCACCTGCCAGTGCAGGAGACGTAAGAGACACGGGTTTGCTCCCTGGGTGGGGAAGACCCCCTGGAGAAGGGCATGGCAACCCACCTGTGTATTTTTGCCTGGAGAGTCCCCATGGACAGAGAAGCCTGGCAGGCTATAGTCCATAGGGTCGTACAGAGTCAGACATGACTAAAGTGGCTTAGCACAGCACAGCCTCAGGAGATAGATCTGAAAAAAATACTTCTGTGATTTATATCAAAGAGTGTTCCACCTATGTTTTTCTCTAGGAATTGTATGGTTTCTGGTCTTACATTTAGGTCTTTAATCCAATTTGAGTTTATTTTTGTGCATACTGTGAGAAAATATTCTAATTTCATTCTACATGTAGCTGTCCAGTTTTCCCAGCACCATTTATTGAAGAGACTGTCTTTTCTCTGTTGTATATTCTTGCCTCCTTCAATAAGTGACATAATTCCTATCTGCTTGCATAATGCATGCCAGTTCTTCATTAAACAGAACACTTTTCTAATATTAATTTTAAAGGGAATCTAGTGTATTGAGGAGACTCAGGCTGAAATTAGCACTTTAAAAAAATTGAAAACAAATTTTTAAATGAAACTGAATAAATTTTAGAAGTTCATGTCTTCTATAGCTCACTGTGGTAACAAGCCCTCAATCTCAGTGGCTTAACTCAGGAAACATTTTATTTCTTGCTCACATCACAGTGTGATGTTGCCCATGTAGCATTCCTAGGTTATTTTCATTTAAGCAGAAATTCAGGGATCTGGTCTCCTTCTATCTTGTAACTCTACCAACTATCAATCCTTCATTTCTGTTGTAGATAAGAGAAGAAGAGGAGGAGGTGGAAGGAAGCAGGAGAGGGATTTTAGAGACAAGGCCCGAAAGAGACACATATTGTTTTCACTCATATTCCATTGGTCAGAACATACTCAGTCACATCCTCCTAACTTATCTGGAAGGACAGCTGGACTATGTCTTATTCCCCTCTTCCCAGAAGGAAGAACGGGATGGATGAGCATCTGGCCAATTTCTGCCAAATCTAGTATTCATCTTAGGGCTTAGCTTCTTCTTACCTCTAAGTTTGTTTTGAAACATGTGTTTGGCTTCCAGGGACAGGAAAGTCCACCAATTATGCAAATGTAGAGTAAAACTATTATATGAATATAATTTATAATGAGAAAAATATGTATCTGTATCAGTCAACTAGATACTATGGAATTAAAGAAACAGCAGCTAAAACTGGGGACAGATGCTCTCACTCCCCGACATATGTCATCAGTTACTACACACAGGAAGAGATTTATGCCTACGTGTCCTACAGGGAAGTGTTCCCCACTCTACTCTCCAGCAGGAAGAAGAAAACTTCTCTCCATCAACAGTCCTGTCAATCAGAAACTATAATAACCCCGCCAATGAGAAACCTGTATACTTTGAACTCCCAGCGTCTTCCAATGGATTCTTTGGTTATTACAGCCACTTCTAAGTACCCTTTTTCTTTATAAAAACTAATTCCTCTTGTCTTCTGGATTTGCCCATGATCTGTTGTAGTTTGAATGTCTCAAATTGCAATTCCTCTGGCTATTGCTGAACAAACTGGTTTTTGCTGGTAATATAACTGTGTAGTATATTATCAAAGAGGACAATATGAAATGTTGGGACAATTTTTAAACATCTTCTTATAAATGGTGAAATTTTTATACACTCAAATATATAGAGTAGTGTGGTCACTAAACAAGGTGGCTCTGTGTCCTCACTCAGAACTGATTTTAGCTGATTACATACTGGGGTTTCAAATAAGATTCTTCATACAAAAATTTCCCTTCTGAAAAAACTGCTTAAGATGTGCTGAGTTTGGACAGGCTGCTTCTTTGACTCAGGCTATATAAGTTAGGGTTAGGGTGCTTCCACTGGGATACATTGAGCAGGAAAGGATCATGTCAGAAATGGAAAGATGGGCTGGCCTATTGATTAAAAGAGAGAGTTTTCATAATATCCATATTATTTTTGCTTTAAGCCCTGTGTCAGCACCAGTTTGAGCTTCAGTTGATCTGAAACACTTTGCTTGATGGTGTTTTGGGCAAGTTAATCAGCTTCCATTCATGAACACTTGCATTTTATGAAGTTTTGCACCCATACACTGGCTTAGAGCTTTGCTTCATTCAGACTCATATGGGAAAGGCTTGGATTCCTATCACAGCCAGGATTTTCTTCAGCTCCAGGAATTTGTTTGGTTTTGTGCCATTTTATCCGGACTTTTTATTTCTTCCATCTGATTCAAATGTTTCCTTACCGACCCATAGTTCTTCTTAAGAAGAAGGCAGGGGAAAAAGAAAAGCAGCACAGTAACACCTCTCTTAAAACAAGAAAACACTCTGGTTTGAATTTCCTGTCAGATTTTTGGGCAGGTTAGTTGGCAACTGGTGATGTGAACATATTTCAAATTTCAGAGTAAATTTCACAGAGCTTTATTGCCTCCCTCTGGGCCCCTGTTAGAGAAAAATAAGATGCTTAATAACCACACTTTTCATTAGTCAGCTTCTCTTCCAGTGCACATCACACGAGCTTTATCCTCATCATCTTGTGGCTTTTTCCTCCATCTGCATGATTGGAAAGGGACTCTGAATTATCAGCAGCATTTCATAGTGGAGAATGGGGAGGGGAGTGGTGGGGGGCAGGGAATAAAGCTTAGGAAGAAAGAGTCTGATGTCACTGCAGTACCCCCTGCATGTCAGGCGCTGCCTTTTTGTTCTTGATGTTGTCCTAATAAGCTTTTTGTTTTAGAATAGTTACAAGGATAGTGCAGAGCGCCTATGTACTCCACACTCAATTTCCCCTATTGTAGCATCCTTCATTATTATGGTACATTTTTCACCCTAATGAACCAATAGTGATATATTATTATTGTCAGCTGAATTTAAAATTTTATTTGAATTTCCTTAGCTGCAACCTATTTTTTTTTTTCTTCTCCAGGATATGTCAAGATCCCACATGACATTCGGTTGTCATGGCTTCTCTCTTTAGGTTTGCTCTTGCGCGGTCCTCTTGTGTGTGTGCGCGCGTGTGAGTGTGAATCAGGTTGTCATGGTCCACGAGACTGGACGTTATTGAGAGCAAATTATAGTCAGTCACCCCTTTAAGTTACTGACAATAATTGAAAGACAGTGTTAAGGAACATGGGAACTATTAGAAGTATTTCTGATACTAGTTTGTTACAGTCAAAAGAAAAAAAGGAGAGGAGATAGTTATATTTATAGAAAATTGAACAGCAAATAATAGGCATTGTGGAGATGGAGAGAATTCAGGCCTTAATATTATTCAGGTCTATAGGGGCCTATAGAGTTTTCAAAGCAAGCATCAGTGTGTTTCCACTAGTGATGTTCATTTCTTTCAGGAATGCTGTTTGTCCTTAGTGACTCATAGCCACCACTTTTACTGATTTTTTTTTTTTTTTTTGAAGTGTCAGATGTGGTGAGTTGCCTGGGTCTACAAAGAGCTTGGTACATAGGTTTGGACTTCATTGGCTGTTTCTCATGGGAAAGTCCGTTGATGAGATTAAAGATGAAAGACTGTCCCAGTCAGCTGTTTTAGGCTGTACACAGATGGAATGGAGCAGGGAGGGCAGGGTGTGTTCCTTTGTGTAATACTGAGTCCAGATAATTTCATATGGCTTTCCCACCTTAATGTTCGTGGAGAGTAGGGAGTGGTAAGGTCAAAGGTGATGAGAAATCCTAAATTTGTTAGTTCTAGTAGTGTAACTCCTAACCCAACAAATTATTGCACTAAGAGTGCCTTATAGGCTTTGGAAAGATGGCAGGAGAGAGAGAGAGAGAGAAAGAAGTGGCTTCCACGTTTCTGGCTCCCTGAGAATAAAATCTCTGTGGGGTAGACAAATAGGATTTGACTGGGGCAACTCATCTTTTTTGTTGAATTAAGCCAAAGTGAACAGAATCCATACACTTAGTAGCTGCAACTAAATAGAATTTGTATGTGCATTGATTTTTAAAAATTAATTTCCTGAACTTAGAATCTGTTTTTGGAAGGAATTTTCAGAGACTTTAAAAATCTTTCTCTTTACATCCAGGTAGGTAACTCAGTCATAACCAGCTGTTTACTTTTATTAAGCAAAAAGTGATTTTTACTTTGATCTATTAGCCCTTTTCCACTTGAGTAATTGAAATAAAGTTGGATAGATTACTTGGAAAAGTTAAAACAAGATAATAATCATTCTAAATTATAGTCATTGCTTGATTAAACACTGATTGGAGAGTTTATGGCATATTCAGCTCATTTGTATTTATTCCCCCTGGCTTTCCACCCTTCTGACTATTTTACTGAGTTATGAAAATAAAGAGAGAAACAAACAAACAAAAAATAGAATTGAATCCATCCTTCATTGCCAAATGATCTGGGATAAGCAAGGGAGGTAAAGGGGTGAGATACCACATCTATATTAATTTGTTCTTTCTCATTAAAACTAAGAGAAGAAGGTTATTTCTAAGTTTGAGATATTTACCACCTCCTCCTCCTCCAAGTGAGAATGAGCACACACACACACACACATGCACACTCACCCTCAAATCTCCAGATTTTGCCCTAACATCTCAGCACCTACTTGGCTTTTCATAATTACTTTCAGTTCATTAGATACTGTTTCCAGTCTGCTAAGGCTTGTGTTTCCAGTGGGAAAGTAAATGGCAAGAGATCACATGACTGCCGAGCGCAAACACTGCTGAAGGCCACAGCTGCTGCTTAAGGGGGGAAGTGTGGGCTGGTTAGAAAGACAAAGCAGTATGTAGGGGAGAGGTTAGAGATGGGGTAAGAAAAAAATATTCTGCTCCTTCTCCATTGCCTACATTTAGGTTCCCCAGGAAGCAGACACCAGGATGGCATTGGAAATGCAGGACTTTGGTGTGTGTGGGTGGTGGTGGGGGGCGTATGCTTGTCAAAGAGAAAGGGGAGAGGGAGCAGGAGGCACTGGGGAGGGCCTCAGGTCACGTTGCAAGTTTGACGTCCATGAAGGGAGAGCAGGAAGGAAGAATTAGGTAGACAGAGCTTCAGACTGCATGGAGATTTTAGGACGTCTTGGCTAGGTTGATAGGGAGCCCCAAAGCAACGATTCCACTAGAGAAATTCCTCCACTGGGCAGGAGGAATACCTGGCTCTGGTCTGCCCCCCACCCCCCCACCACGCTCAGTCATTGGCTAGGAGCTGCTCTGGAAGACCATAGCTTTGGTGTGGTCTTAAGACCATAGCTTAAATTCCGCAATGGATCCCCAAGCTTCAGAGGCTGCAGACTGACAGATATGTCCATTCTTACTAAAGAATCTCTCTCTCATTTTTTTTTAAAGTATTTATTTTTATTTGGAGGATAATTGCTTTACAATGTTGCATTGGTTTCTCCCATACATCAACATGAATCAGCCATAGGTATACACGTCTCCTCCCTCGTGAACCTCCCTCCCATGACCTACCCTATCCTACCCCTCTAGGTTCTCATAGGGCACGAGGTTGAGTTCCCTGTGTTATACAGCAACTTCCCATTAGCTATCTGTTTTACATATGGTAATGTATATATGTCAATGCTACTCTTAAAACTTCTCTCTTAAAGGGAGATCTGAGCAGCACCTTTCCATGCTGCCATACCCATGAATCACATTAGCATCAAAACTCAAAAAAAAGCAAGGACAGATGAATCCTATCTTGGATATCTGGTCACCCTGCTCTCCTCCTGTCTCCCCCCACCCACTATAGTCAATTAACAAGAACCGCTAACTTGAGTTACAGTGCAGAGTTTTCCTTCATCTCCTAAAATTCTAAGACACCTGGCAAAAGTTACCTTGACCCAGTTCAGCTTCTTTCAGCTACCCCATGTGGTCCCAAACCTATCTCTCACAATTTGCAGCATGCTGACTCAACTTGTCAGAGACAGAAGCCTCTTGGCAGAAATGAGAACTCTCACCTTTCAGATCTGGACGGAAAGGGAAATGGATTCACTGATATTTTCATTCGGTTTTCTTTTTGTGGTGCTGCTTTTAAGTGCTGGAGAATGTTGGCTTTTTTATGACTCAAAGCATAAATCTTTTTCTAAGGTGAAGGATTAATTTTCACAATGGAAGAGAGTTAGTCTCTTGCTTTACACTTTAAGTGTGAGAATTGATTATACAGAAGCAGTTGAATCCAAAATATCACACAGTTAGGAGAAGGACAGGAGCATAAATAAACCACAGACCAAAAGTTAGTTTCTGAACACCACTCTGTAGGTAAACACGCTTTGCAAGGAGCTTTTCAAAATCATTAGGCCGCTCATGTTCAGATGACCTGTCATGCAATCATCTGTTCATTTATTTTGACCAACATGTTCACAGCTCCTTCTCATACTCCATGTCTCTGGGTCTGGATAATAAGATTATCTTCATGTGAGAGATAAATTGGAGACTGATAGTTTATCACAGGCTCAAAGGGACATGAAATTCTACCTTCAGATTAACAATTGGCTTCTCCCAGAGTTTCAACTTTTCAGATGCAAATTCCTGAAATATTCCACAGTGGACATCTTTGGCTGTAGCACATGTAGGCACCCAAGGAATGGATGATATGCAGCTGATGCATGAGAGATGGCCAAGCTTAAGTGGAGAAGGGATGGTGGAAGTGGGTGTTGACGGAGGTTGGAAACCCTTGCAGAGAATCTATTCTATATGTTATATCTTCTGCTGCCCCCCTAAGCTGAGTTTCCTGGGAAAATCATATCAATAGAAAAGAAAGGAGAGATAAGATTTGCTTAATGTCTTTTAAATCTACCTCTTCTTTTGTGTGGTACCTAAATGGAATTTTTTCAATTTAATTTTTATTATTTTTTAACACCAAAAACATTTTGTATTGAGGTATAGCCGATTAACAATGCAGTGATAGTTTCAGGTGAACAGTGGAGGGACTCAGCCTCACATGTACCTGTATCCATCCTCCCCCAAACCCCTCTTCCATGCAGGTTGGCACATGACATTGAGTGGAGTTCCATGTGCTATACAAGAGGGTTTTGTTGGTTATCCATCAAATCCACTTCTTGACTTCTCATAAGCTATTGTCATTTCTTTAAGATCAAAGTCTATAATCCTGTCCTTGGCTTGCTACTGATTTCATTTTCAATGATAGCATGGTAGAAATCAATGGTTTGCAATGATTTTCGAAACTACTTTTAGAAGTAGAACTTCTGCTTCAGAAGAAACATAAAATAAAGTGAGGACAGAGCTCTGCCTGTCCAGCTTCTCCTTTAAGCACTTCCTCTAACCCTAAGACTCTATGGGACATAATTTGAAAATCATTGTAAAGTGAAAAGAAGTTTTGGGTAGGAGTTTAGGTCTGAAGCAGAGATGATTCTGGTTTGAGTCCAGTTACTATTTCATTTTGTAACCTTGAGTAAATAATGATAACAATAATAGCAATAATGGTAATAATGTAGTGAGTGCTCTATAAATGCTTGTTATTATAATTAGTAATAATAATTATACAGATCATTTATAGGGCCTGCTCCATGTGCCAAGCACTGAGCTAAATTATGTAATTATTTCTTTTAAATACAACAAATCTAAGAGGTTTTTGGTGAGGTGACTAGAATAGAGAGAGAGAGGTTAAGTCATTTGCTGAAGCCATATAGCAACTGAGGAGCGGAGAGGGGACACAAATGCAGGAATATCTGACTCCAGAGCCAGGGCTCCAAGCCCCATAGGTGTGCAGCTTTATAGCCTCAAGGTGCTAATCTGTAAATATAGAGATTGGATTAAGTGATCACTAAGGGTTTAAGAAAACCTTATTACCATGACAGCTGTGTGCTGAGCTCTAAAAAGAACAGAATTGCAGCTTCTACCTATTATTATGATCATCTGCTAGAAACCTACTTCTCATCTCTCTTTATAGAATGACATGCTTTATCCTTTGTTCTAAAGCCGTCTGGTATAAAATATCAAACCCATTACAATTCTACCCAGTTTACACATTTTAATTGGCATCACCAGTAACTTTACTGTCTCTCTTCAACCCCCCTCCCTTTTTTCTTTTATCTTCTTTGGCAGAGAACCTGGCATTTTTATGACTTAACTGAGTCACTTGATCATTATTCATGTAATACTAGCTTGATACAAAGGGAGGGTGGTGGTGTGGTTATTTTCCTAGCTTTGTCAGCTGAGAGTCCCTAGAAGCATGACATCCCTAGAGCAGTGAATGGAATCCATCACTAGATCTTGGGTTCCAAACACCCTTCTCCACCAAAGTGAGGCCATGGCTGTGTTTATGACTTTGACGTGTGCTGTCCACCCTTTAGGTGTGGGAATGTCACCGTGACCGAGTTGACAGGGGGCACTGGGCAAGGAATTGGTGGACTGATTCATAACTCGCGAGCTCAGTGAACCTGAGCAAGTCAGATTATCTATGAGGGGGTCAGTATTTTTTTATCATGAAATGAGGTCTGACATGCTTCTTGCCATCCATTCTCCACTCTGGAACCAGGCATTTTTACTCAAAAGTAAATCTGACCCAGATCACTTCTTTGTTTCCACCTGTTCGTCGGCTCCATGGTGCTCCCAGGGTGAAGCATGCCTCCTGTAACACAATATGAAATGGTCCCTGCTCACCTTTCCTTTGCTCTTGTCCCACCCGCCATATGCTCTTTGATGCAAACTTACTGACTTGAAATTCTTTATGTGCTGTGCTCTCTCTCCACATCTTTGCTTTTGTCTCTCCTTATAATCTGTATGGTTTTGCCTCCTCTTCATTTTGCCTATGTTTTTCTTATCTCAACTGGATGTTATTTCTTCCAGAATGCTTTCCCTGGGCCCAAAATTTAATCAAATGCTTCCTATATGTGTCTCTTTAGCCTATCTGTGTGTGTATGTTTGCTTAGTCATGTCCAACTCTTTGTGACCCTATGGACTGTAGCCTGCCAGGCTTCTCTGTACATGAAATTTTCCTGGCAAGGATACTGGAGCCTCGGGGGGAAGCCCTTAGCCTATACTATATTGTAATTACCTGTACTAGTCTGTCTTACTAGTCTCTAAGCAATTAGAAGCTATGCCTTAGTCACTGCCGTATCCCTAGGGCCTAACTCAAGCCCAGCACCTCACTCTGGACTCAAATATTTGTTAAATGAATCCATGAATCTTTTCATTTTCTCTGGCCCTCCATCTATTATATGAGAAAAATATGTGTCTCCTGGATTGTGATGAGGATTGCCAGAGACACAATGTGAGAATGAGCTTTGGTAAGAGGAGTCACTGCCCCTGCATGAGATGGGAGGGGAGACTTGCTTTCTTCTTGGTATGCAATTTCCTCTAATCCTGGGTTGGCAAACTGACTCACAGATCAAATTCAGACCACTTCCTGTTTCTGTATTACTGTCAAGTTAAGAATGATTTTTTAAATTGTTAATTGGTTAGATAAAATCAAATCAAGAGGAATTTGTCATGATACGTGGAAATTGTATGAGATGCAAATATTAGAGTCCGTGAGTGGTTTTATGGAGATTCATATCCCAATAATAACCATGGCCATGTCTGCACTACAGTGGCAGAGTTTAGTAGCTATGATAGAGACCTACTGGCCCACAAAATCCAAAATATAGCTCAGACTGCCTGCAATGAGGGAGACCTGCATTCGATCCCTAGGTCAGGAAGATCCCCTGGAGAAGGAAATGCCAACCCACTCCAGTACTCTTGCCTGGAAAGTTTCATGAATGGAGGAGTCTGGTAGGCTACAGTCCATGGGATTGCAAAGAGGCAGACACGACTGAGCAACTTCACTGACTGAGCCTTTAATAGGAAAAGTCTGCCAATCTCTAAACCTAAAACTTCCTCTGTCCCCTCACTGCTGAATTCCTGTTCTGGGATTGGGTTCTACTTTAGTGTCTCAACCTTTTGTTTTCAATCACCCAGTACTGTCTAACTCTTTGAGACCCCATGGACTGCTGTACCCCAAGGCCTCCCTATCCCTCACCACCTCCTGGAGTTTGCCCAAGTTCGTGTCTGTTGCATCAGTGGTGCCATCCAACCATCTCATCCTCTGATGTCCTCTTTTCCTTCTGCCCTCAATCTTTCCCAACATCAGGGTCTTTTCCAATGAGTCAGATGTTAACATCAGGTGGCCAAAGCATTGGCACTTCAGCTTCAGCATCAGTCCTTCCAATGACTATTCAGGGTTGATTTCCTTTAGGATTGACTGGTTTGATCTCCTTGCAGTCCAAGGGACTCACAGGAGTCTTCTCCAGCACCACAGTTCAAAGGCATTAATTCTTTGGCACTCTGCCTTCTTTATGGTCCAGCTCTCACAACCATACATGACCACTGATCAAATGTCTCAACCTTAAAGACATTTAATATTTCATCAGAGCTCTAGAGAGAAAGAGTTGTTTCTTATTTATCCCCAAACAACCATATGAGTATCTGTGCAGAACACAGCAGGAGGTTTTCACAAAGATATTTCATATTTGGGCATGTATGATATAGGGGATTTAGGAACAAAATTGCTGGGTCCCCCATAAACTATCTCCTTACTCGGGTTATTTGCTAAAGGAAGGGCTCCTTCTGGTTTTTTAGATTAATATCTGAGACTGAAATTTGTTCAGATGTGTACTTTTTTTTTCTGTGTGGGCTTCCTTTTAATCTCATTTTTAAGAAGAAATTAATGGAAAGGAGCTAAAAGCCAAAGCAGTTTCCATTTTAAAAAGGAGGGGGCTCAACCAAACAAAACAAAATTAAAAAAAAGAAAAGAAAAAAATGAGGGTCTCCAGGACATTGAAATTGATTCAGTTACGTGGCTGGAAGTGAAGGGAGAGAGAAAGAAGGGGTTGGGGGGAGAGCTGGAGAAAGTGACCAAGAAGTGCAGTGATCATCTGACAAAAAGATGGGTGAGCTAGAAATCCAGTTCAGGAAGCTGGGAGTCCAGAAAGATGAAAGGAGAATACCTCAGGAGCCACTGGCTCTGTGAGGACATTTTTGTGGTAGTTAAATTGCTCCTTGCAGAATCTCTGTAGCTGTTTGGCTTCTGAGTCTCTTCTGTTCAGTCTCCCCTGTCTGGGTGGGATCCTGGTAGTTGTACGTGAGAGAGAAAACTTAAAACCGTCTGTTATGCAGAGGACCATGGCGTACCACCTTTCCAAGAAGAATCCAGGGACTGCCTGTACTCTGAGCTGCATTCCTGAGCTCCTGGGAGGATGTAACAAACAAGTCGTGAGGGTACAAAGATTCATGAGACGCGGCAACACTGTGAAATACTTCTGACATCCTGGTGGCTCCATTTGGCACCATACCATACTTTATGCGGAAAGCAATTTTTTTGACAATGTTGTAGACTGGTTTAACCACTAAACCCACCAAATCCTCCCCTCTCTGCCTTCTAAAATTGCTCTGATGAAATAAAAAACCCCAACAAACACAATATTCCAGGATGATGGAAAAGCAAAGACTGAGGGTTAGAGGCAATGATATAAAGTACCTATGGGAGCTCTCAGACCAAGTTCATAACACGTGCAGTGTGTGTAAATTCACAATTTAAATCTATAAACTGGAGGTAAGACAGACACTCTGTTGGTTTTAGAAATTACATAGACTTATATAAGCAAATGGCTGCTACCAAGTATTTTTTATTTTTTAACTCTTTAAACAGAGTTTTTACTAATTTTTGAGGATTAGCTTAACCCTCCTTGGCTAATTCTATTATTTCCTCCTCCTTTTTTTTTTGAAGTGCTTTTAAAGAGCAGTTTATGTTATGTCAACTAGAAACATGGGCTTCAACTTCATCTGTGGTTGGTATTTCTCTTTACACAGATGTGGCAAATTTTGGGTACCTATAAACATTTTCCTTTTAGGGGAACAGACTGGATTTATGGTGCAGAATTCCATTAACCTACATTGGGTCAAAGTGTCTGTGAGATGCTTATTACCTAGGATACCTGTTCACTGGAAGAATTTCTTTCTGTTTACATGCCCAATTACAACATAGTTTTTATAATAAAATGCTTTTCTTCCAGACATCAGCTTTCCAGAGCTCATTTTTCCTTCCCATTAACCTAAGCACAGCAGCATGTACTTGACTGATTATTAATCAGCAATTTGTAGATGCTGCTTCTTTTTCTTCCTAAACTAGGGATGGACAGCAATTTTTCTGTCAAGAACCGCAAAACTGTAGGGGAAAGATCAAAAAAGACCTCAAAATTAAAAAAATGATAATAAAAGAGAAGATTAGAAAGTGTTTTGTCAATGAATGTTTTAATTTAAATAATTAAAATGTACAAAATAGCCATCACTCATATTTTCACTTTCCAGTGTTAAATGTTTATCATCTTGGTATATTCTTTTATATATATATATATATATATATATATATGAGATACATACATATTTTATATATATTCTTATACATATAAATATATTGCATATATATAGACAGATCAATTAGAAATTTTTATTAAGATGAAATCTTCTTATAGAAGATACTTTAATGAAAAAAGTAAAACTTTACTTGAATTTAATAGAAGAAAAGCTGAAGAAATTGTTGAACTTCAAATAAATGTTTCTTTGGATAAGATATATTATTCCCTACAAGTTTCCTCTCAGATTAAAAAAAATCAGAATAATTTTCAAGCTACAACTGTCATCTTCGACAGCGCTCTCAAACTTTCTCCCATTGCTTCCCAAATATTGTTAGTATTTTTAACTAATGTTTTTAGTAACAAAAACATTTACATTTTTTTGTTACCTTAGTTCTCTCAGTTCAAATAATTCAGTATTTATCTCAATAATTAAATGGGTTTAATGATTGTCAGAGTCTTCAAATCTGGATGTTTTTATTTCTATGTCTTTAGTTTTGACTCATATTTTAATATCTGCCCCCCACCCCACCCCTGAGAACTGCCTATGAGTGTTGTGTTTCCTGAATTCTGTCATGTTTGAGGTACCCATCACCCTTGTAGTTAAACAGCATCTTGGCTGGGTACCATATGCTTGGACCATACCTTCTTTTTCACATTGTGAACTTTTGTTAGTATTCTACCATTGGCTACCATTTACCGTTATGGTAAAAAGTCTGCTTTTTCCTCAATGTATATGATTTACTTTTCTGGATGGTCACTTCAAAGATTATTACTTTATCCTTTATTTTAATGATATAACCAGGCTATGCTCGGTGTAGAGTTTTCTGTATCAACCTCTCCTGAAAATTAGAGGACCTTTTCAAGTTACAGATTCAGGTTATTTTCTTACCCTGGTTTCAGAGAAATTCTCTTGCATCATATGTTTGGCTTCATTTACTGTTTATTTGTTGGGTTTGCTACCTCAGGGACATCAGTTATCCTCAGCTTGGATCATATTTGTTTCCTTCCATATCTATTAGTCCATCTCTAAATGTTCTGATTTTCTTCTTTAACTTTATTCATCAGGAATGGCTTGTCTTTCGTCTATACCAGTAATTTGATTTAAAGCAATAATTACGGTGTTTCTTATTGTTTCTGTATTATTTATTAACTCCTTAGTCCTATTGTTTGAGGCCTCTATTTGTTTCCTCAAGTATTCAATCACTTTTTTTCTTTTGGTATGTTGCTGTTATTATCAGGCCTTTGAATCTTTGTTTTGTCCAGACCGTATTCTTAAGCTAGTCCCTTCAGTTCAGTTCACTTCAGTCGCTCAGTCGTGTCCGACTCTTTGCAACCCCATGAATTGCAGCACGCCAGGCCTCCCTGTCCATCACCATCTCCCGGAGTTCACTCAGACTCACGTCCATCGAGTCCGTGATGCCATCCAGCCATCTCATCCTGGGTCGTCCCCTTCTCCTCCTGCCCCCAATCCCTCCCAGCATCAGAGTCTTTTCCAATGAGTCAGCTCTTCGCATGAGGTCCCTAGTGACAGTGAAAGTGATGGTCGCTAAGTTGTCTGACTCTTTGCAGCCCCGTGGACTGTAGCCCGCCAGGCTCCTCTGTCCAAGGAATTCTCCAGGCAACAATACTGCAGTGGGCAGCCACTCCCTTCTCCAGGGAATTTTCTTTATCCAGGGATTAAACCTGGGTTTCCTGCATTGCAGGCAGATTATTTACCATCTGAGCTAGTCCATAGTGTGAAGCAATTTATCTTCTGATCCTTGATGGTTTTTTATTGTTTAGTGATTTGTCTTTGCTTTCTTCCTTCTTTACCATATAATATTTAATTTCCATGCCATTTCTTTTTATCTTGCTCATGCTATGTGGTTCTATCCAGGCATTCTGTTTGCTCTGATGCACTGAAGTTGACTTCTTGATTTTTTTTTTCACATTATATAAAACCATTTGCTCTTCCTAGCTATATGTTGATGGCTGTATTCATGGGTTCTATACTCTTTTCTATAACACAAGAGAATGACAACAGAAGGAGAGAGTCCAGCTGGGATATTTTCAGTCTTTGCCAGACAATCTAGGCCTTGCTCATTACTTTGAGACTTTATTAATGGTTCTGTGTCAGGGTCTGCTTGATGGACATGCTCCTCTCCTTTGGGAATGTAGCCTTGGCCCCTGGACTGTATAACTGTGGAGCCTTTTTCAAAATACACTCCGTCACTATGTTACTCGCTTTTTGCTCAACAGTCTTCCCATCGCCACCCCCATTAGTCAGTTTGAAAGGGGAAAAGATAATGACTGGGTTGGTTTCTTTCCAGGTTTGATTTGATAAGCTCAGCAATACAATTTCTGGGTCTCTGGGCAAAGCTGTGCTACCTCTCCATTTCATTTCACAAGCATCTGTGTCTTTCTTTATTTGCCAGTTTTTGAAGTTTATAACATTAACCTAACTTTTCCTTGTATTGTGGCTATTAATATTTTCACCCCTCAGTTCAGTTCAGTTCAGTTGCTCAGTCGTGTCCGACTCTTTGCGACACCATGAATCGCAGCACGCCAGGCCTCCCTGTCCATCACCATCTCCCAGAGTTCACTCAGACTCACGTCCATCGAGTCCGTGATGCCATCCAGCCATCTCATCCTCAGTCGTCCCCTTCTCCTCCTGCCCCCAATCCCTCCCAGCATCAGAGTCTTTTCCAATGAGTCAACTCTTCACATGAGGTGGCCAAAGTACTGGAGTTTCAGCTTTAGTATCATTCCTTCCAAAGAAATCCCAGGGCTGATCTCCTTCAGAATGGACTGGTTGGATCTCCTTGCAGTCCAAGGGACTCTCAAGAGTCTTCTCCAACACCACGGTTCAAAAGCATCAATTCTTCGGCGCTCAGCCTTCTTCACAGTCCAACTCTCACATCCATACATGACCACTGGAAAAACCATAGCCTTGATTAGATGGACCTTTGTTGGGAAAGTAATGTCTCTGCTTTTCAATATGCTATCTAGGTTGGTCATAACTTTCCTTCCAAGGAGTAAGCGTCTTTTAATTTCATGGCTGCAGTCACCATCTGAAAATAAAGTCTATCACTGTTTCCACTGTTTCCCCATCTATTTCCCATGGAGTGATGGGACTGGATGCCATGATCTTCGTTTTCTGAATGCTGAGCTTTAAGCCAACTTTTTCACTCTCCACTTTCACTTTCATCAAGAAGCTTTTTAGTTCCTCTTCACTTTCTGCCATAAGGGTGGTGTCATCTGCATATCTGAGGTTATTGATATTTCTCCTGGCAATCTTGATTGCAGCTTGTGCTTCCTCCAGCCCAGCGTTTCTCATGATGTACTCTGCATATAAGTTAAATAAGCAGGGTGACAATATACAGCCTTGACGTAGTCCTTTTCCTATTTGGAACCAGTCTGTTGTTCCATGTCCAATTTTTTCTCTCTCTTATTATGTTAGATACTTAGAAGGGAAATATTGAGACTCAATTGCAATCTATAATCTTAAAAGCTAAGACAGGATTAAAAATTATTTTCAAGATACAACAGATGAGTTAGATGTAAATTCTATATTATAAGCTGTTGAAATAGAGGAAGTTGAGAAGAGATATATGATAATTTGAAATTATAGGAGAGAAAACCCAAGATAATAAAAAAGAACAGCGGAGAAGAGCAGGGGGAATAACAGAAGAAGGAAATCTAATTAGTTTGGAATATTGCAAAGTAGTGATAAACTGCTCTGGTGGGCAATCTTGTCTCTTTGGACTGAGGACATTGATGCTGGAAGGGCATTGTCACTGTTCTTTGAAATTTTCATAGGCTTTTCAACCTTTGAAAAGCAGTCTCTTCTGTTCTGGAAGATAGCTTAGCTGTTTTTATTTTCAAACTGTAAAGTTTATGTTTGAAACAAAGTCTTATTTTCCTGTATAATATTGAAATCTTAACAGATGCTTGAAGCAATTACTCAGGTTTTAAAATTTACTTTGTAATATGAGAATTGTTGACACATGTGCTTGCTATAACAGTCCTGAAAGTTCCTGTCATCCTGCCTCATAGATTGCAGCATTAAAGAGTATTAAAGGGAAGAGAACATGCCAACTTTGGGATGGGTAAGAAGTTAGGGTAAAGATGGAATCAGAATCAGGGAGAAAAGTGCGCCCAGAGATCTTATTCGAAAGCCTGGGTTTATTGGCTTATCTAGAATCCTCTCTCTTGGTGAGCTCTGAGGTTCATTTTTGTCTCCCTGTCCCCTTGAAATGCTGGAAGTTCTGTTTAACTTCTCAACTTCTCTATGAATGCTTGTAAATTGGCAAATGTCTTGGAGTAAAAGAATCACTGATTGTCTGGCTAACTTCAGTGTCCTTCTCCTCTCTCTAGTGTCTTGACCCTTTAAATCCTGGCTATTTTGATAGTAGATCTCTGATGCCTTCTGACTGAGGGAAAGCAGAAAAAGGATAAGCACTCAAGACTTAGTTTTTCAGATAGGATGCTAGACTAGGCTTGCTAGATAAAATACGTGCAATATTTGAGATATATTGATGCTAAACTTTTTTTTATTGCTTATCTGAAACTCAAATATAAATGGGTATCCTGTGTTTTATTTGCTAAATCTGTCAACCCTATGCTAGGTCAAAAGGGCTAACATACTAGAGTGTGGGATTTGTGGAGAGTATCTCTATAGATTTATATATATATTATCACCCTGCTTATTTAACTTATACGCAGAGTACATCATGAGAAATGCTGGACTGGAAGCAACACAAGCTGGAATCAAGATTGCTGGGAGAAATATCAATAACCTCATACATGCAGATGACACCACCCTTATGGCAGAAAGTGAAGAGGAACTAAAAAGCCTCTTGATGAAAGTGAAAGAGGAGAGTGAAAAAGTTGGCTTAAAGCTCAGCATTCAGAAAACGAAGATCATGGCATCTGGTCCCATCACTTCATGGGAAATAGATGGGGAAACAGTGGAAACAGTGTCAGACTTTATTTTGGGGGCTCCAAAATCACTGCAGATGGTGACTGCAGCCATGAAATTAAAAGACGCTTACTCCTTGGAAGGAAAGTATGACCAACCTAGATAACATATTGAAAAGCAGAGACATTACTTTGCCGACTAAGGTCCATCTAATCAAGGCTATGGTTTTTCCAGTGGTCATGTATGGATGTGAGAGTTGGACTGTGAAGGAGACTGAGCGCCGAAGAATTGATGCTTTTGAACCGTGGTGTTGGAGAAGACTCTTGAGAGTCCCTTGGACTGCAAGGAGATCCAACCAGTCCATTCTGAAGGAGATCAGCCCTGGGATTTCTTTGGAGGGAATGTTACTAAAGCGGAAACTCCAGTACTTTGGCCACCTCATGTGAAGAGTTGACTCATTGGAAAAGACTCTGATGCTGGGAGGGATTGGGGGCAGGAGGAGAAGGGGACGACAGAGGATGAGATGGCTGGATGGCATCACTGACTCGATGGACATGAGTCTAAGTGAACTTGGGGAGTTGGTGATGGACAGGGAAGCCTGGCGTGCTGCGATTCATGGGGTTACAAAGAGTCGGACACGACTGAGCGACTGAACTGAACTGAACTGATATAGATAGTTGGTAAGGAGTTTGTTATTTGTATGTGCTTAGTCGCTCAGTTGTGTCCGACTCTTTGCGATCCAATGGACTGCAGCCCGCCAGGCTATTCTGTCCATGGGATTCTCCAGCCAAGAATACTGGA
The DNA here is from genome assembly GCF_014754425.2 of Oryx dammah. NCBI lineage: Eukaryota > Metazoa > Chordata > Mammalia > Artiodactyla > Bovidae > Oryx > Oryx dammah. The sequence goes on from NW_024070209.1 coordinate 19,772,995, forward strand.
GTGGGTTGCCATGCCCCCCTCCAGGGGATCTTCCCAGTCCAGGGACTGAACCCAGGTCTCCCACATTGCAGGCAGGTTCTTTACCGTCTGAGTCACCAGGGAAGCCATTAAAGATAAATATATATGTGTAAATATGTGTGTGTGTATATATATATGTACATTTTGGGGCTGCATTCATAGACCAGTTTGGTGCACAGATATGGTCCAAACTGGGTCTTCAGTTGCTGTATTGTAATTTTGAATTTATGTGGGCATCTTGCTCTCCTCTTTTTATGAATCTATTAAAATTTCCCCCAAGTAATCTTTTTCAGGTTTGTGCTAGGAAAGAACTTCAGTGTGAGTTCAGAAACACAGGAGTGGATTGAGCTCTGATAGCATAATGAGCAAAATTCATTTAATTGGCTCAAGAACCTTTCATGAAAATTAAGGAATAAATAACTTGGACTAGATTTTTCCCGAGTGTAATACACTATCAGTTAGCTTGTTCTTGAATTGTGTCCATGTCTGTTTTAGAAACAGAGGGCTGGGCAAACAGCTCAGTGATTTCTGAAGGTCTTATCACTCACCACAGCTTTCTGGGCAGCAGAATTAACAAAGGAATTCAGAGGGGAAGTGTTGATCAGATCTTACAGTGAGAACAAACATGTCTGGAGAGAAGCTTCTGCCAGTGTTAGGGCCATATAAACTATCATCATCACAAAGGCCTTGAGGTTAATTTATGAGTTAGTACAAATCAGATTTTATTTTTAAGCACACTTTCAAGAAAACTTGCAGGAATTCCTTTGTGAAACAGAGAATCTTGTGTAATGCAAACCATTCCAAATTTGGAGAATGCAATGAGAGAATTTCAATGGGCTGCCAAAATCAAGTTAAAATCTGAATCAGGAATTGTGTAGTTGGCCCTTTAGTGAGGGGACTGATTTGTTTAATAGCAACAACAAAAAAAGTCAGTGACTTAAATAGAAACATTTACTGTACTGGAAGGCAACTTCTAGTATCAGCAGTTAATCTCTGGCCTGGGCTAACTTTATCACTGTATTTGAGTGAAGACCAGGTAATTGATCATTAGCAAATTGATGGCATCTGTAAGTGAAAAGAATTCGGAGCAGCGGTTTTCAAACTGTTACTGCACTTGTCTGGGACTTTTAAAACTGTACTAATTAAATCTGAACATTGGAGCCTGGGTCCCCGAGCATCAGTAGTTTTGATCATTCCCCAGGTGCCTCTAATGTCCAGCCTGCCTTGAGAACCAGCAGGTTCAAGCAGAGCTGAGTCCTTGCTCTCTCCTGTGATTTCCTTGTTGGTACCTTGAAGTCCCTCGAAGCCATCGGATCATCAGCTCACTGGCAGGACTTTGTACCAGAAAGACCAGCCTCCCTGCAGGCCAGTCTCTGGGGGGCATGCTCTTTCATGAGGAAAAAGCATTAAATATTAGGTAGGTAATTTCACAGTCTGTAGGGCTTTTTTTTCCTATTTTGCAAGTGAATTTTTTTTTTTTTAAATGAGAACTCAGGGTGGAGATGAGGAGGTGCTAATTCAAGCCGCAGGGAGAAGCAGGTCAGATTTCCCTGGCTTTCAGAGAAGGTGGAGGGAAGTGCTTGTTTCAGCAGCTGCTGAATCTCATAGAAGGAATAGATGGAACCACGTTTCTTGAAGGCTCATTCCCAAAGATACCCTTGAAGGATGTAAGAGACCAGATGGACTGAAACTGGGGGTTTCTCGGATCCTACTGCTGCTGCTGCTGCTGCTGCTAAGTCACTTCAGTCGTGTCCGACTCTGTGCGACCCCATAGACGGCAGCCCACCAGGCTCCCCCGTCCATGGGATTTTCCAGGCAAAAGGGAAATGTAAAATCCAGCAGCTATTATGCAATCAGTGCTTCTAAGAAAAGAGAAAATTTGGTTATGACACTATCTTTGTGTTCTTAAGAAATACTTGAGAAGACACAAATTGACTCTGAGTAGTCATCTGTCTTCCCGAGTCTTCCTGAGGATAAAGACCCTTCTTGGAGGCACTCCATTAATCTGCTGATAGAAGAACTCCTTATGGACCCCTCCCTTTTACAAAATTTCCTCCTCGGAGAAGGCAGTGGCACCCCACTCCAGTACTCTTGCCTGGAAAATTCCATGGACAGAGAAGCCTGGTAGGCTGCAGTCCATGGGGTCAAGAAGAGTCAGACACAACTGAGTGACTTCACTTTCACTTTTCACTTTCATGCATTGGAGAAGGAAATGGCAACCCACTCCAGTGTTCTTGCCTGGAGAATCCCAGGGACGGGGGAGACTGGTGGGCTGCCGTCTATGGGGTCACACAGAGTCGGATACCACTGAAGCGACTTAGCAGCAGCAGCAGCCTCCATTTATAGCAGGAACATGGGACCCACCACGTATTGCCTTCAGTTTCTGAATTTTTTTAATGAAAACTACTCTTTCCTCCTTAAGGAGAAGGACCATGCTTTATACATCTTTTGTATCTTTCATGAGTTTTAGAAAACAACACATAGTTCTTAATAATTGGTTTCTTTTCTTGATTATCTGTATTTCAACTTTTAAAACAGCATAGGATGTCATTTATTAAAAAAAAAATTTTCCAGTTCAATTGAAATCCCTCTTTTGTACCAAACTATATTTAATGTCCTATATGTTCCTAAACTCTGTATAATTTAAAGCATGGTTCTTATTCTGGAATACACACATATATATATAAGCTTAAAGGATATATGAACTTTATATACACATACATATATGTATATATAAAGTATTATATAATACTTTACATGTATTATATACATATTATATATATATATTTACATATTGATACATACACATCAATATATTGTGTGTGTGCATTTTGCAGAGAGGTTGCCTCTGGCTTTCACTAATTTAACCGAAGGACTTATGCCTCTCTTCTTGCTTACTCTCCTCCCCCAAAGTTAAAAATTACTGATTTAAAGGGACCCAGAAATAAATATCCAAAATATGAATTTACATAGCTCTGCCCTCAATATTCCTCCCTAGTCAGTGAACATTATCATTCCTCCTGCTCTCCTAGGACCTGTTCTTCTGACCAAGCAAGTAGATGAACAGCCATTGTAGATCCAGGTCAAAACAAAGCTGGTTTTAAATTCTGAAGGAGACTCACAGTTAGATTATGAACAGGGAGGGGTCAGGGCAGGTGGACAAACCCTGCTTCTGAGTGAGGCCAAGACAAAAGGAAGGAGCTGGCGTCACCCCTTCTCTTCCTGGTTTCCCCAAGCACAGAGATGACTGCTGACTGTGTCAGGCTGTCATAGAGGTCAATGGGAGGCAGGGTTGTGGGCCAGAGGTGGCTGAGGGCACCATAAACCCTGAGGAGCTGGGTGTTGAGCCATAGAAATCAGATCTTCTGAGGAGCCGCAGCAGCCTGCTGTGTGTCCATGTTAGGAGGCTGTTACCAGGAGGCCTAGACGGTGTTCCCTGAAGTGCACAGTTGCATCTCCTGGCCGGCTCAGCAGCACCGTGGGGTGGGCGTGGCAGATGTGTGTGCCTTGCCCTTTTTCAGCCTGCAGTGGCCTCACTTTCCTGCTTCTGTGGCCTTACCATTGGCTGCCCAGTCTTTTCCTTTGCATTTCACAGGCCTTCACCCTGTCCTTTTCGCAGTCACATCATCCAGGCCATCTCATAGTCTTAGCTTCTTGGTGACATCAGCCTTTCTGTAAGTTTTTTTTTTCTTTTGTTCAGCTACGTCTGTCCCTGTCACTTGCTATATTGAGAGTGTTTTGGACAACTTTGTGTAGTGAATTAAGCAAAAGCTCCCCAGGCAATCCAAGGAAATTCAGTGGAATGTCAGGAAGGTTATCTGAGCTGATCTGTAGGCATAAGAAAGGATCTGCAGGGACCAATGAGCAAGGGCTAGATACAGAGGCCAGGAGGCAGATAGGAGGAGGGAGGCACTGCTCCAGAGAAACACAGAGTTGGCCAAGAGCCCACAGGGCCCTGAGCCCACCGGCTCAGTGGTTGCCATGCGATCAGAGGGAATTACACAGTTGGAGGACCAGGCCACCATTACATTCTAAACAATTTAACGATTCCAAGCAAGAAAATAAGCACAATGGATGTCAATTCAAGAATTCCTTCCATTTTGAATAAAATATAGAAAAAAAGATTGTATTTGAAAAAAATCCTTCCAGTCCTAGGATTCTGGGAAAATCCATTTCACAAATGTCCTCTAAAAAATTTCCAAATCACTCAGAAAATAGTATGTTTTTTGCCTGAAAAACATTCAATCTTTCCTTATCAGCAAGCTTGTGCTGTCAGGAAAGGTAATTCTATGCTTTCCTCTAAAGATGTACGGGGTTATGCGCCTTGGAACAGATGTTTGAGGTTTATACTACCCCTACTCAAGCCTGATTTCTTTTAAAATAACATCTTTTAGGCACCTTCTAATATGCATTGACTACATTTTTTGCTAGCAACCCCTTTGCTTAACACAGAGGCTCAACACATTTGCTAGGTGGTTCCAGGTTCACAGACACCATCAGGCAGATAGGAGGTGGGAGGAACTGTCCCAGGGAAACACAGGGCTGGCCAAGAGCAATCCAGGGATGCTTGGATTTTTGTAAAATTGTGGTCTTTGGTTAAGGCTGAACCTGGGCTGACTGCCCGAATGATGCGTGGGGAGTTAAATCTCCCCAAACCTGGTCTTGGTATGTTTGCTCTGATAAACTCTTCTCATTTCTGGTAAAAAGGCGGTGTGTGTTCTTTCTCTCCCAGGCTGGATTCCTGGAGCTAAATCAGGTTTGCCGAGGTTAGCAATGTCTCTTCTTCCCCGTGTAAAATAAAAACAAGGACAAGCGGTTGCAAAAAAGGACCCAGTGAATAAATGTAAAGCACCTGTGAGAATTCAAAGTCAATATTTTCTTTAAAGTGAAGGAAAAGAGAGTGTACACAATTGTAGGTTATGTGACTCAGCTGCCATACCAGAGATGACTTAGATATCATCAATGACAGGCTTCTTTAGCAGCTGAGTGTGTCCTTGGGGTCACAAAGTTGGGCAGTGCCCTCTGCCAACTTATTATTAATAAGATATCCCAGTATTTCAAGGGTTTCCCTTGTGGCTCAGACAATAAAGAATCTGCCTGCAATGCAGGAGACCTGGGTTTGATCCCTGGGTCAGAAAGATCCCCTGGAGAAGGGAATGGCAACCCACTCCTGTATTCTTGCCTGGAGAATTCCATGGACAGAGGAGCCTGGTGGGCTTCAGTCCATAGGGTCACAAAGAGTTGGACAATTTCACTTCCCAGTATTAAAAAAAACAAAACTGCTGTCCTTCCTTCTGGCTCAAGGAAAACAATGATAATATCACTTATGCTTTTTAAAGGATAGCTGTGTACTTGGCACTGAACTAAGTGTTTTATATGGATCATCTTTTTAATCCTCACAATAATCCTGTGAAGTAACAATCATTACTATTATATGATCAAAATGAGGCTTAGAGAGGAGAATTAATTTGCCCACAATCATAAGGTTAGTGATTGACTCAACCTATGGGTGTTCTGACAATCTTCATCAGTTGAGTGGAACTCATCTTCTAAATTTATTTTCTTTTTCCTTCCTAGGTATTTCCATGATCTGTCAACCGTAATTTATTGTTTCTCAGCCATGGGCAGCTCTTCTGCTCTCAGTGGTGTTGGCCCCATTCGATGGGAGCTCAGCTGGGGCACTTCAGTTCTCCTCCACATGGTTTCTCTCTGCATGGCTTCTCTTATCCTCCATGGCTTCTTCAGGCGGCCTCTTTCCAGCAGGATAGTCTAGACTTTCTCACAACATGGAAGCTGGGATCCAAGAGGGAGTATGTGAACATAACAAACCTAATTGTTAAGATGGTTATGAAGCTTCAGCTTGGTGTCACACTTGCTAAAGCCTCATTGGCCAAGTCAAATCACATGATCAAGATCAACATCTGTGTGTAAAAGGGAACTTTACAAGGGAGTGAGTACCAGGGGGTATCACTGGATAAGGAGGCCACAGTGTAACAAACTGCCACACCAGTAATAATAATAATAGTAATGATATCTGTCATTTATTGAGCAGGTACTGTGTCAGTGTGATTTCTGTTTCATCATCATAGTAATGTAGCCTATCATCTTGGTATCTTTATCATTTCACAGGAAAGGTAATGCAGGCTCAGTGACTCTAACCTGTTAAGATGACAAGAGTGAATTCAAACCTGGTCTTTCTAGTTTTAAGATCCCACTATAATAGATGGGGCTTCCCAGGTGGCACAGTGGTAAAGAATCCACCTGCCAATGCGGGAGACATGGATTCGATCCCTGGGCCAGGAAGATCCCCTAGAAAAGGAAATGGCAACCCACTCCAGCATATTTGCCTGGAAAATTCCTTAGACAGAGGAACCTGGTAGGCTACAGTCCATGGGGTCTCAAAGAGTTGGACAATACTGAGTTACTGAGCATATATGCACAGTATAATAGATAGAAGTTGGTATGCAGAGAAGTAATTTTTTCTACAAGAGGAAAATGTATTTTTAATGTAACAATGAATTTTGGAATTTGGAAGGGAAAAAGAAAGATTCTAGTCAGTGGTTTTTTGTGTGGGGTGTTCTAGTGTGTTTGGGGCCTTCTTGTCCCAAGACTGACATTCTTCATTTGCAGTCATTCTTTCTAATTCTGGCATTTCAAATGGAGAACATAGTCAGTAAACAAGATTGGGTATAATTAGACTAATCAAAATGCAAAAAGAGTATAATGCAACTTTTCTTTTAATCAGCTCTTGTTTTAATCCTTGGCAAGAAGAGCCAGTCTCTACCCTGGCTATGTTTTCAAAAGTTCTTCCCCAAACCATTTGGGAAGCAGAGAGCTGGAGAAAGAAGAGGAGGGGAGGCAGCTAGACCCTGTAATAAGGCAGATTTCAAAACATAGCTCAGATTTTTGGAAAATCCCTTCTTGGGCATAAAAAGTGCAACAACCTATGTTCAGATACTTTTGCCAGCTGAAAACCACCATGACACTCGAATGCGGTTTGCAAATGTTCCCTTCTTCCCCACCAGCACCCACGGCTGTGTTCCAGGCGATGAAAACAGTGTTTGGCCTGTCTCAGGGCTGAGAGTGTATGAAGCATGGGCATTGTTGGGTGAGCCTGGCTGGGAGTTCTTAAAATCAAGGGAATCATGTGGAAAGATTAATGGAAACTTATATTAAAATATGATACCTCCAAAAATAATTTCTTGCAAGCAGTAAGAATTAAAGCATTGTGAAACAAACAGAGCTTTCACTATTAACCTTAGGAAAGAAAAAAGGGTGGCTGGCTCAGTGGAAAATATCGGCTGTGATTTTTTTTTTTTTTCTTTTGGCTCTTTCCATGCTAGATGGCACTATGATGGAAGGGCTTGGTTGCTTGAAGAGACTCCCAGAGAGGAAGGGATAAAATCAGCTCATGTGATTTTTGGTATATCATGGTTGGTGGGTTCCTATTTTATTTTCAACCCTCTGTTGTCTCATTACTTCACTATTATTTTGGTTTTGGAGGTAATTTTAATCTTAAGTAGAGTGTTTGGTTTTTCTGAATGTAGGCACTTGGAGGAAAATCTGACCAACAGGTCTACCAAATCCCTGGAGTGAATGTTGACTGACATTTGCATGGCACATCCTTGTGTCCTTTCCCCCCTAACCCTGCACCCTAGTGGCAGTAGTTTAATGGCATGAAGTTCCTGGAAAATAATATTTCTTAACCAATTTCTTTCAAAGTGAAGTCCATAGAGAAAAGGGTCATTTTATCTGAGCAAATAACAAATTCCTACTGAAGCTTGTAATCACTGTCAACTCTCCCTCCCACCCCTCAAAAATAGACCTTGTGGTGTGAAGTGAGGACAGCAAGTGATTCATGGGTGAGTTTATAATTCATTTTAGAAATAAAGCTGAGCCCGTAAAGTACAGTCCAGGAAAAACAAGGAAGAATGAATAGCATTAAGGGCACATCAGAATACTTGGGCCAAAATAAAAATATTTGGTATAACTTAAAATAAGTCTATATTTATTTTTTGAAAGGTAATGTGCAATTAAAATTTCCTCTGTCTGTTGAATAGTCACTTAAAAATACTTTTGTAACATTCATAAAACGATTTTTAGTTTTATGAAGAGATTGTATACTTTGATCTCAACAGCAGTTCTGTGAAGAAGGCTTCTCACGCAAAGATGTCAGATGGCAAAATGGAGGCTGAAAGATTTTGTCATGTCTAAAGGTCACAGAGGAACCAGAGACCAAATTGCCAACATCCACTGGATCATAGAAAAAGCAAGAGAATTCCAGAAAAATATCTGCTTCATTGACTACGCTAAAACCTTTGACTGTGTGGATCACAACAAACTGTGGAAAATTCTTAAAGAAATGAGAATACCAGACCACCTCACCTGCCTCCTGAAACCTGAATGCAGGTCAAGAAGCAACAGTTAGAACCAGACATGGTACAATGTCTGGTTCAAAATTAGAAAGGAGTACATCAAAGCTATATATTGTCACCTGCTTATTTAACTTATGTGCAGAGTACCTGGGCTGGATGAAGCACAATCTGGAATCGAGATTGCCAGGAGAAATATCAATAAACTCAGATATGCAGATGACACCACCCTTAAGGCAGAAAGCGGAGAGGAACTAAAGAGCCTCTTGATGGAGGTGAAAGAGAATAGTGAAAAAGCTGGCTTAAAACTCAACATTCAGAAAACTAAGATCATGGCATCTGGTCCCATCACTTCATGGCAAATAAATGGGGAAACAGTGGAAACAGTGATAGACTTTATTTTCTTAGGCTCCAAAATCACTGCAGATGGTGACTGCAGCCATGAAATTAAAAGATGCTTGCTCCTTGGAAGAAAAGCTATGACCAGCCTAGACAGCATATTAAAAAGCAGAGATATTTCTTTGCCAACAAAGGTCTGTATAATCAAAACTATGGTTTTTCCAGTAATCATGTATGGATGCAAGTGTTGGAACATAAACAAGGCTGAGCACTGAAGAATTGATGCTTTCGAATTGTGGTATTGGAGAAGACTCTTGAGAGTCCCTTGGACTGCAGGGAGATCCAATCAGTCAATCCTAAAGGAAATCAATACTGAATATTCATTGCAAGGACTGATGCTGAAGCTGAATCTCTAATGCTTTGGCCACCTGATGTGAAGAACTGATTCACTGGAAAAGAACTTGATGCTGGGAAAGATTGAGAAGGGGACAACAGAGGATGAGATGATTGGATGGCATCACTGATTCAATGGACTTCAGTTTGAACAAGCTCCAGGAGACAAAGGACAGGGAAGCCCAGCATGCTGCAGTCAATAGGGTTGCAACAAGTCAGACACAACTGAGCAACTAAACAATAGCAACAAGAGGTCGCATGGGTTGTAAGTGATAGAACCAGGACATGAGCCTGGATGTTATGGCTCTATAGCTCAATCTCTTTCCATTGGAGTGTACCACACATCCCTCCACAGGGCTGTATAATAATGATGGATGGATCTGCTCATCTCCGATCTGGGTGGTGGAAAGAGTTTTAGATTTAGAATTAGGAGGAGTAACTAGATTAGAGTCCCACCTGATATTTACATAGCCAAGTGACTTGTCGCACATTAGTAAAACTCTCCAAGACTCACTTTTATCATCTGTAAATTGGGGGGACAATATTTATCTACAAGGTTGTGAAAACAAGATCATGCAAGAATATAAAAGTTCTTTAAAAATGGTGACATGTTCTACAAAGATATACTATTATTATTTATTAAGCATAGACTATATACCCAGGGCTTCCCTGCTAGCTCAGTTGGTAAAGAATCTACCTGCAATGTAGGACACCCTGGTTCAATTCCTGGGTTGGGACGATCCACTGGAGAAGGGATAGGCTACCCACTCCAGTACTCTTGGGCTTCCCTTGTGGCTCAGCTGGTAAAGAATATGTCTGCAATGTGGAAGACCTGGGTTTGATCCCTGGGTTGGGAAGATCCCCTGGAGAAGAGAAAGGCTACCCACTCCAATATTCTGCAAAGGGTCAGGTATTCCCAGCAAGAAGGCAGGAACTGTGAGAAATTCAGAAAGCTTTTTTATAGTCTATCCTAACAACCTCTTTCTTTCCCATCCATTCTAGAAGCTCCATACCCTAATCACATTGAACTTAAAATTTTTTCTATACATAATTTGCCTTTTCCTATCTCCTTCCTTTACATATTCTAATCTTCCTGTCTGGAATGCCCTTCCTCTAGGAGTTCTTATGTATCATGCAGAGGCCTTTTCCAACTCTCCTGGGATTGTTTTCCTCTTCTGAGATCCGATACACTGTTCACATTTCTGTTATATCACTTCCTACAATGTACTGTAATTCATCAGTTTATATATCTGCTTTTGCCCCTTCCTAAGGCCTGAGCTTCTCAAGGGCAGGTGCTACCATCTGTATTAAGTGTACCTGGTGCAGGGAGATACCCAAAGTCTTGCTTATTGAATGATTAGAGGTGTAAGAATTACTGCCCTGACTTGCAGATACATTACAACCTGACTGAGGGACAAGACAGAGACACAAAATGCTAGCAGGGTACACAGCAACAGATTATATGATATGATACGTACACCCCTTAGCGGTACATAAAGTCATATGAGCAGGAGATCATTTACAGCTTAAGTAATCAGGGAAAGATCAGTAAGTTGTGTGGTATTAGTTAATGATAGGAAATGAGTCAGGGTGGAGAGCAATGAATTCACCAGAATCCCTTTAAGGATTGGAAGCCTATGGTTTGGAAGCCCCACTGTGTAGACACAAAGTACTGCTAAGTACTCAAGGGATCTGCTTGAGGCCAGAACTGTTCTCCAAGAGGAAGAGAATTTAGAATTTATCTGAAGTCCCAAAGCAATAAAGGATGAGTAAGGGGAGAATGGAGATAGATTGAGAAAGATGACTGAAGACCATAATCAGTGAAAGTTGCCTAAATCTTGAAGAGCTTAAACTGAGTAGACTTTTTTTTTTTTTTAAGGAAGCCATAGATGGACTTGAACCAGAGCCATTTTATGTGAATCCTAGAGCAGGGAGGCAGAGAGGAAAGCAAGGCTCACATACTCCTAGAAAGCCTGAGGAGGACTTCTGAAGGTCCAGAGGCATTGATTTGGGATTTGGGCTGGGTTTAACCAAATCTCTAAGAAACAGAGCTGGGGCACTGAGGGATAGGGGGAGGAAGCGAAGTTGGGGGGGGGGACGCGGCTGATGTCTGGATGACAATATTGAAATGGAGTTTCCTCCAAAGTAAAGAGTTGGCTGTGATTCTTCAGGAATCATTCTTGTTAAAGCAAAAGGCTTCTTCAGTACTCTTTACAGACATTGCTGCAGCCACGGATCTTTAGACCCATAGTCCATTAATACCAGTCTGCTGATTATGCTGAGGTTACAGGAAAAGTGTTCACCTGCGTCTGGCTAAGTAAGGAAAGGCAGCGATAATGTGAGTTGCTTATAATGCTTAAATCAGTTAATTTAAAGGACTGTCTTTATCTCAAAATTATATTTTTGTATATCTTTTTGTTAAAAATGTCCTTTATCAATTGATTATTTCTTTTTGATGTCCTTACATGGCAAAGTTAAATTGTTCATCTCCTAAACTTCTTGGAAATTTCATTGATCTCTAAACCCCCAAATTCTAGGAACTACCTCTCTTAATGTGTAATTAAGTATGATTTCAATTAACTAGTTTGTTCTGAAAGAAATGGAAGAAAGAAGATTCATTTTCAGCTCCTAAATCCACTATTGCTGGTCTTGATTGGTGGTGGTTAAGGCAATGCCTCTTGGGTCACATTCACAGCCTCTTCAAATTAAAATTTGTAAGTGAAGGAATTGCCACAGCACTGCCCTCCCTCCCGCCGTACTGCCCCCGACTGTCTGTATATGCGGGGTTTTTCTATAATCAGTATGCCATTTGACAAAGCAAAAATGTGAAAGTGAAAGTGGGGACACTCAGTGGTGTCCGACTCTTTGTGACTCTATGGACTGTAGCCTGCCAGGCTTCTCCGTCCATGGGATTTTCCAGGCAAGAATACTGGAGCGGGTTGCCATTTCCTTCTACAAAAAACAATGCCTTGCATTGTGTTATTACAAAGCAGTGTTTATGTAATGATTACATATTTTCACTTACATAATTGTGAAATGCTCAACTGTTATTATGCTGCACAGTAATTGACCACAAACGGCACATATTTCACATGAATGGCTGCAGTTCCTGTGACTTTTCTTATCAGGGCCAGCTTCAAGGGCATGCAAGCGGTGTAGTCCCACATGGCCCCATGCTCCAGAGAAACTAAGCTTGGTTTAATGCTCTGCTGTTACTGTCTTGAAATTGTTAATAATTTCTGAGCAAGGGGCCCCACATTTTCTCTTTACACTGTATGCAAATTATATAATAAGTCCTAGTAAGTCCTTTTTTACATCCATCCACTTTTGCAAGGAATCAGGTCAGGCTAAGAGATAGACACAGAGGGACTGGGCAGAGAGTTGAGACCACACTCCTCTGGAAATTCCAGTTCAGCAGTCCTTGCCTCCAATCCAGCCTGGAGGGCTTCTCAGGTTACTTAGAAGATCCTGGCCCTTTTCTTTCCCTGGAAGAAGGAGGAAGTTGGCTTTTCAGAAAATAAGTGATTTAAATTAGCTGATGGTAAAGGGAGGAAGCTGAGGATGTATGTGAAGAGGAGGGACTGCTGATGGAGAGAGTGGAGAAACAGTAAAGATGCATTTGGAGGTTTGAAAACACGAGGTGATGCCAGAAGTCAGAGGCAGCCCCTGAACCCTTTGGTACTGGGGGAACTGGGGAAGGAAGTGCTCCAAAGGAATTCTTTCTCAGCCCTCATCTCCCTCTGGTCTTGGCCTCTGCCTTAATCTAGAAGCCAGACTCGTCTAGCGTTGAGTCTTTTTTCTTTTTAGTATTTATTTATTTATTTGGCTGTGTCAGTTTTTAGTTGTGGTACGTGCTCAGATTTTCTAGTTGTGGGTGCAGGCTTAGCTGCTCTGCAGCATTCAGGATCTTAGTTCCCCAGACAGGGATGGAACCCATGTCCCCTGCATTGCAAAGCAGGTTCTTAACCTCTGGACCACCAGGGACATCCCTGGCTTTCAGTCTTATTGAAGCTACCTGGTAGAAGGATGAGCAGAAGATTCTGGTCTATGTAATTTTTTTTTTTTTTTTTTTTCCAGAAAGAATTGGCCCCAAATATCTCCCCGTGGTTTACAATCCCATCTGACAGAGACCATTTAGGTTAATGTGGCACAGTCCCCCTGGAAGGATAAAGGGTAGGACTGGGGGGCTCCTCTTCAGTCCCTTCTTTGTCATAACCCTTATGTTGGTGCTGCCTGCAGCAGGAGAGGAACAGAGAGAACAATTCACAGTGGTCAAGCGGCCAAGGAAGGGCCTTCAGTAAAATGGCAGTACTTAAGGGGTTTAATTGTTGCAGTGAATATGCAGTGCAACCTACCTCGCTCTCCCTGACTCTTCTATAACATCTTCAATGAAAATGATACTGCTCCTTATGGTTTTGTGTTAGTGAATTTCTTTGGGAACTCAAAAAAAAAAAAAAAAAAAACAAATTCTGAATCCAAGTTGATTCACCTGAAAATAAAGTTTTTCACATGGTTCAGGAATCAGAGAACAAAGGGACAGTGGGCAATTGGCCTTTGGGTGGTGTGGCCTCTGAGAATTTCACTTCTGCTGTGATCTTCCTGATGAAGTCGGGTCATGAGAATGAGGGTCTGTGGCCCAGACTGTGGTGGGGATGGTTGATGCTCCCATGAGCAGAGTCAAGCCTTGTGTAAGCTGTGAGCCTGTCAGCTTTGGGATTTGCCACCCTTACTGGAGCTCTTTATAAAACCTTTGCATTGGTTAGGTCCATGTTTTGCTTAACTCATATAGTAGACTTCAGACATCATGGGAAATAGTACTGATACTTTGTCACTAGTTATGATGCTTTTAAAATTCTTTTTCAAGTTTATCTTTTATTGCTTTTTCTCTTTCTCTCTTTCCTCCTTTCTGTTTATGCCTCCACGCTCACACGTAAAGGGACTTCCCTGGTGGTCCTGTGGCTAGTAATCGGCCTGTCAATACAGGGGACACAGCTTTGATTGCTTGTCTGGGAAGATCCCACATGCCTCGGGACAGCTAAGCCCCAGAACCACTACTGAACCCTCACTCTAGAGTCCAGCTGCTGTAACTACTGAACCCATGTGCCTAGAGTCCATGCTCTACGACAAGAGAAGCCATCACAATGAGAAGCACACACACAGCAACTACAGTAGCCCCCACTTGCCACAGCTAGAGAAAGCCCATGCAGCCACAAAGAATCAGCATGGCCAAAAATAAATAAATAAATAAATGTTAAGGGAAAAAGTACATGTAAAGCTTGATCAACGCGAGGTGGTTAGCTTTACCAATGCTCGGAGGTTAACTTAAGTTTCCAGCCACAGGCCAGAACACTGGGCAACCATGTGGGGAAGAAATATTTTGGCAGCAGTATAGCTTAGGAAGCCAATATTTTTACCATAAGTTACAGTAAATATTTACAAATTCAGTCTCATGTGGGTGTTCAGACTTTGAGTGAAAAGCAATCTCATGCACTGATATTTACTTTGAATATGTTCCCCTGTTTTCAGTAACCATGACTAATTCCCCTTTACACAGAGAGTAGAGAGCAAGTTGGCTCTCAGTCTACACACACACACACACACACACACATACACTCACACCCCAAGTTACTATGCGCATTCTGGCAGTAGGCATACAGGGAGAATACAGAAATAAGACAACAAATGCAGTTCCTAAAAGCATAGTTGTCGTTGTTTAGTTACTAAGTCGTGTCTGGCTCTTTGCAACCCCGTGGACTGTGGCCCACCAGGCTTCTCTGTCTATGGGATTTCCCAGGCAAGAATACTGGAGTCGGTTGCCATTTCCTTCTCCAGAGAATCTTCCTGAACCAGGAATCAAACCCATGTCTCCAGGTTGGCAGGCAGTTCTTTACCACTGAGCCACTAGAAAGCCCTAAAATCATAATACCAATTAATAAATAAACTAAGCATTGTTGCTAAAAAAGACTCAATCGCATGTCTACTGATTCTTACCCTGATTTCCCCCAGAAAGGCAAAGAATCTGCAATTTCTGAGTGTGATGCAGCGAATGAAGTGAGTCTAGTAGAGTCATTATTGAGTATTGTTGATGTGGTGACAGATGTGAGGATAAGTAAACTGCCTTCAAGGAATTTACATTTTTAAAAAGATACAGTAACAATGCAAAGTTAAGCTACTGTAAAAGATGTGAATGACACTAGAAGATAGCAGCAGAAGAGAGACAGAAATGATGAATATTTAAACAGAGCCTGTGGAGTTGTCTCAGAGAGGTAGGAGATTACTTGGGGCTGGTGGGAAAGGACAGTCTCTCAAGAGGAGGTAAATTTGCATTGAGTATTGTAAGGGGGCATTTCAGGCAGCAGAAGCCATGAGCAGAATCATAGTGCTGGTGAATGGTTTCTGTGCACAAGAGTGAAATGTGTAAGCCGATCTACCTGTGAAAAAGTTTTAGGATGATAAATAATTGGAGATAGCTGGTATGTTGGCTCGAGTATCAGGAACAGGATAATCACCATGCACCATGAAAGACTTGCTCCGACATGGTAACCATCTCCAAATCCACCTTCCCCTTCAAGCCATCTTGGCCTTCTTTCCCTTTCAGCTTTAACCTTGAAGCCAAGATTCTGTCCTTGTTGGATAGGCCTGCCCTTCCTGGCTCCAGTGGTCCAAGTGTGACACAAGTCTAGGCATAGCAGATGAGTGTCAAGGCCATGTAGGAACTCCTTAAATCTCATTACTATTCCAACTTGGACAGGGCCAGTTTAGGAAATGGAGTGGTGAAGTCTTCTTGCCTCTGAATGTATGGAAATTCCCTCTATGTGCACGGTGAAAACAGAAAGTCTTCTCCTATTTACTATCCCCAGGACCCACTCACTTGGCCCTCAACCCATGAACTCAAGAAAAGGGTATAAAATTGAGAATTTGTTCGAGTGATAAGTATTATATCAAGATCCTTTTTTTTTGTTTTTGTTTTGGCCATGCCATGAGGCTTGCAGGATCTTAGTTCCCCAACCAGGGATTGAACCCAGGAGACTACAGTGTTAAGTGCTGAGTCCTAACACCTGACCACCAGGGAATTCTTCAAGATTCCTTTCAATCCCTGAGCAAGGCTTTATGAATGCAGACCTGATAAGGCATTATTATAAGACATGAAAAGCACAGACTTTGTGATGGTACCTTCAGAGTGAAGTAATTCTGGAGAGTAATTATGAAGCAGGAGAATGATTATACAAACTGCAGACTAAACATTTAAGCCATGTGTGTGGGGCCAGCTGACAAGCAAAGTTAATTAATGGGCAGTTCCAATGTGGAAGATTCTGGAAAATAGATTTTTGTCATCTGAAGTACAGTTTCTGACAGAAAAATATTAGTAGGATGAATGTTGTTGGATCAAATAATCTTGAGAGGAAGGATATTCTCAAATCACTTTTGAAAAGAATCCTGGCAGTGTTTGGCGCCTTCTGTCCCTGTACGTGTATGAAAAAGAGTGCTCTCCTTGTGTATTACGGTTGGCAAGCGCGTGAGGAAAAGAAATGTCCCAAGCAGCCGCTACAGCTGTACAAGCAAGCCGCCGGGAGGATCAGACTCTTGTTAGTTTTTATGAAGTTAGGTGTCTGGTCTCTGTTTCTTTGCCTTCCAAAGGCACTTCCTGGCAGAGAGTTACAAACAGCATCTCACAGAAAACCCAGGTCGGCAGCATCTGCTCTAGTGCTTGGCAGACTACAGCTGGCCCTGAGCATGGCTTGAGAATGTTCTGGGTCAGGTGTGGCAATGGTGGTGATGGCCCTCAGCCAAAGAGACCCTGTAGTCACTGCTCCCTTCTCCTGCTCCAGATGTGATGATTATTAACAGGGGTTATTCCTGCCTTCCTTTGGGTCACAGAGGGAAAAGAAGGGGAGCATAGTGGTTTTTCTGGGAGGGCCAGAAACCCAGTTCCCAGAGCTAAGTTTTAGAAAATCATGAGGCTGACCTTTGTTGACCATCGTCTTCTGCGTTCTGTTGGTGTACCCTCTCCTCCACACCGCTCTCATCCTCACTGCTGACAGATCCTTTGTCCTACTCTCTAAATGTCCAACTTAATTTTCCTTTGGCATACCACCAGAGTTTTCTTTTCTTTTACTCCAATACCCCACCTTCCAAAATGATCCCTATACCCATTTCTTCAGAATGGCTTAAAATCCTCCAAGCCAGGCTTCAATAGTACATGAACCGAGAACTTCCAGATGTTCAAGCTAGATTTCGAAAAGGCAGAGGAACCACAGATCAAATTGCCAACATCCACTGGATCATAGAAAAAGCAAGAAAATTCCAGAAAAACATGTACTTCTGCTTCATTGGCTACCCTAAAGCTTTTGACTGTGTGAATCACAACAAACTGTGGAAAATTCTGAAAGAGATGGGAATACCAGACCACCTTACCTGCCTCTTGCCGGTCAAGAAGCAACAGTTAGAACTGGACGTGGAACAACGGACTGGTTCAAAATTGAACTGAGCGACTCAACAACAACCAAATTCCCTGAGGGCCAACCTCAGAAGAAGCAAACTGACTAATTTACACAACTATGTGATTGCTTGGTGCCCTTGGAGAGTTATAAGATTAAAGTGGTTATTCATTATAGAAGACCTTTAAAAGTCAAGTGGTTGAGAATAGTTTATATTCTGTTCTGTTTGATGCAAATCTCAGTTTTACAGTGTTGATGTGTACTCAGTCATATCTGACTCTTTGAAATCCCATGGACTGTAGCCCACCAGGCTCCTCTGTCCATGGGATTTTCCAGGTAAGTATACTGGCATGGTTTGCCATTTCCTCACTCTAGGGGATCTTCCTGACCCAGGGACCAAACTCACATCTCTCACGTCTCGTGCTTTGGCAGGAGGGTTCTTTACCACTGCACCACCTGGGAAGCCCTAGTTTTACAGACTGCAGCTCAGTAAACATAAGCAACCTACTTAAATGTCAAGGTAGGTCTTGAACCCCGATCACTGGCTCCAAGAGCCCTTGTCCATTCCCTCACACTCTGCTGCCTGAAAAACAGGGGAAAATGTTTTTAGATAGTTGGTTCTTCTCAAATTTCATTAATAGGGTAATGGATAGGTTAATCTCCATCAATTAGCAATCTGCTAAGGGGGTATGATGAACTGAGTTGTGTGTGCGTGTGCATGCTAAGTTGCTTCAGTCATGTCTGATTTTTTGTGACCCTATGGACTATAGCCTGCCAGGCTCCTTTGTCCATGGGATTCTCCAGGCAAGAATACAAATACTGGAGTGGGTTGCCATGCCCTCCTCCAGGGGCTCTTCCCAACCCAGGGGTAAAACCCACATCTCTTGTGTCTCCTGCATTGGCCAGTGTATTCTTTACCACTCACATTAGCTGGGAAGCCCAATCTCTAAACAGTAGCAATCTTCTAAGGGAGTATGATGAACTGAGTTGTATCTCCACCAAATAAATTCATATGTTAGAGCTCTAACCCCACTGGGAAGGTATTTGGAGATGGGGGCTTTTGGGGAAGATTGTGGTTGTTGTTCAGTTGCCAAGTCATGTCTGACTCTGCAACCCCATGGACTGTAGCATACCAGGCCTCCCTGTCCTTCACCATCTCCTGGAGTTCGCCCAAGTTCATGTCCATTGAATTGATGATGCCATCGAACCATCTCAGCCTCTGTTGCCCTCTTCTCTGACTTCAGTCTTCCCCAGCATCAGAGTCTTTTCCAATGAGTTAGCTGTTTGCATCAGGTGGCTAAAGTATTGGAGCTTCAGCTTCAGCATCAGTCCTTCCAGTAAATATTCAGAGTTGAATTCCTTTATACTTATGTATAAATGAAATCCCAAGGGTGGGGTCCTTATGATGGGATTAGTGCCTTTAGAGGAAGAGATGCCAGATAGCTTGCTTGCTTCCTCTCTCAGCCATGTGAGAGACAGGACACGGCAAGTCAGGAAGTGTTCCTACCAGAACCTGACTGTGCTGGCACCCTTGTCTCAGACTTCTAACTTCCAGAACTGTGAGAAAATAAATTTCCATTGTTTAAGCCACCCAATGGAGAAGGCAGTGGCACCCCACTCCAGTACTCTTGCCTGGAAAATCCCATGGACGGAGGAGCCTGGTAGGCTGCAGTCCATGGGGTCGCCAAGAGTCAGACACGACTGAGTGACTTCACTTTCACTTTTCACTTTCATGCATTGGAGAAGGAAATGGCAACCCACTCCAGTGTTCTTGCCTGGAGAATCCCAGGGACGGGGGAGCCTGGTGGGCTGCTGTCTATGGGGTTGCATGGAGTTGGACACAACTGAAGTGACTTAGCAGCAGCAAGCCGCCCAATCTGTGGTACTTTGTTGTGGCAGCCCAGTCTAATACAGGAGAATGCAAAGAGAGCTAGCACCATTGTGCCAATGTGTTTTCAGCCATATATTTTTTACTTATCAAATGCTCACCTGATGTACCCCCCAAGAAACTGGGAAAAAATTAGGGGGAAAAAACAGGAAATTATGTTGGTGCCTTCTTACTAGGTTTTCTTAAAATTATGTTTTGCTTTGAAACCCTGAGTACAAGCCACTTATTATAAAATAATCCATAATTTCTCTTAACCTAATGATATTAGCTTGGAGTTTTCCTTCTGCCCCTTTCCTAATTGAGTACAATGTTCCCAATTGTATTAGTGATTTAAAAAATGCAAAAAACCATGCATAGTCTTTTAAAATAATTATCTTTTTGACTGAGTTGGTTTCATCTGGTCTTCCAGATGAAAGAAGTGCCCTCAAATGAGCTTTCTTCTCTGTAAGTTACTTTCTTTGATGCCAAAGCCGCACATCTGGTGAGTGGCAGACAGGAGAGCTTCCCCCAGGATAAGCCGAGTGGGGATGATTCATATCTCCCAAGGATGATGTCATAGCCCAAGATCGACTGAAACTTGCTTAGGCATAAGAGGAGTTCATTGTCTCTTATAACAAAACCACGAGAGGCCAGGGATGTGGCTGAACTTTAGGGTAAAGGAGATGAGGACTCAACCATTATAAGCCTCCATCCCTCCTTTCATGGCCTCTTTGTTCTCTACTTTTTGTTTCCATTCTGCCTGACAACGTCCTCCTGACAGCTGGAAATAAGGCCAGCAGAAGCAATGAGTCCGCTCAGCTCATAACTTAGGTCCAGGGCTCAACCCCTGAACTAGCTGACACTGAGTTTTCAACCCACTTGAATAGGATGGAGGAAGAGATTATCTCCCAAAGATAAGAAGAAATCCTATTCATAAAAGAAGTGTGGAAAGGAGCTGTATAGATTCCAGATAAATGATGTTATAAATGGTTATGAGAATCACATATAAATGATGATAAACAGATTGTTTACATATTATATGTATTCTTGAAATATATGTATTCTTCAAAAAATTTGATTTGTAGCATCTAAAATTCCCACTATTTTATATTACTGAAGTAGAAATATGAACAGAAACTTTCTATTTTAAATACCTAATAAAGATGTACTTAAAGACTTTGATTCACACGTTTTAAAGACTGGTGGTTTTCAGACGGAAAATAACTCTAAGGAGAACTGTTCAAAAATAATAGTAATGAGGAAGAACTCAAGTAATGAAGTATTTATTCACCTATCATTTTTCCTTGAGTATGTACAATGTAACTGGAAAAGAAGGAGACCAAAAAAAAAAAGTGACTAGAACCTTAAGCCAATAAGTTTAAGTTGTAGTCATTTTGTTGGTATGTGTGTGCTTAGTCGCTCAGTCATGTCTGACTCTTTGCAACCCCGTGGACTATAGCCTTCCAGGCTCCTCTGTCCATGGGATTCTCCAGGCAAGAATACTGGAGTGGGTTACCATGCCCTCCTCCAGGGACTCTTCCTGACCCAGGGATCAAACCCAGGTCTCCTGCATCGCAGGTGGATTCTTTTCTGTCTGAGCCACCAGGGAAGCCAAAGAATACTGGAGGGTAGCCTATCCCTTCTCCAGGGGATCTTCCCAGCCCAGGAATCCAACCAGGGTCTCCTGCATGGCAGGCGGATACTTTACCAGCTGAGCTACTAGGGAAACCCTTTGTTGTTTTAATAACAGCAAATATTTATTAAATGTTTGTTACGTGTGGGTAACTATTATAAAGCTTTTATTGACATTATCAGAATTAATGCTAAAAACAAGTAGTTACCAAACTAAGGTCTATGGACCAAATCCAGCCCACCATCTGTTTTTGTGTAGAGTTTTATGGGAACACAGGAGCGCCCCTTCGTTTATGCATTGCCTGTGGCTGCTTTCATGCCACACAATCGTGTAGTTGCAACAGACTGTATGGGCTGCCTAAAGAATCTATCAACTAGTTCTTTATAGAAAAAGCTGATTCTTGAAAACAATCCTACAAAGTAACTACTGTTATCCCTACTCGTTGCCAAGGTCACTTACTGGTTAAGGGTGGTAAATTAGACTCAGGTCTGTCTGAATATAAACATCTATAGTCTTTTTAGATACTTTCACAGCAGAGGACACAGATCCTAAAGTCAGATTGTTTTCATATCAGACTTTGCCACTTAGAGCTGCACATTGGACGTTTGCTTGACTGCCCAGTGTCTCAGATTTCTCCACAACTCTTCCGGTTGGTAATCCCTGTTGCTGGTCATCCTTGACATCAGCACAGCCCTTGGACCCCAGTTTCTGACTGCTTTAAAATGATTTCCTCAACATTTTCAAAGTTCCCCTCAGACACTCAAGAACAACCAGGGTAGCCTTGTTATCTGGGCAGGGTCCCTGTGGACCCTGGTCCCCTTTTCTCCCTTTGGGGTGTTTTTGGATCTCTACTCCTCATCCACCATGTTGAATTGACTAGATACCCCCAAAGAACTCCAGGCCTCATATCTATGGGATCATTCTGGGGCCCCTGCCCTGGCCCTGATTTTAGGAAGGTGACCTGAAAAGCAATTGTTCCTCAGGAGAGTTGTGTCTTCTCTAGTGAGACTTGGTGAAACCAAGCCACCATACACGTACAGACTCACGAATGACTCCCATCTTGGAGACACAAGTTCATGACTCTGGGGTACCCACGGCCCACTGTCAGCTCTGGGGCTGCCATATGTTGGGTGCATGTATCAGCTCTCACCCCTCCATGTTCTGATATACGGCAATGTCTGGTTTCCGTCCTCCCACCCCCACCCCAGGGCAGCAATGGTGGAATCATACTTCCTTTATTTTGTGAACCTCCCTTCACTGGCACCAGGATGGTCGAAACTCCTCCCTGCCCAGTCCTCCAGAGATCTATGACATTCTCTTCAGAGGGCTTTCCAGCTGTTGGCCTGCAATTCCTCTAGATCCTCTCTGACTGACACCTTCACTAGGCTCCAAATATTCATGTTTAAGCCATGTCGGTGAGAGATAGGCATTCTTTGCACAAATAGGACCACTCATCTTTGTTTACTCCTAAGCTCTTCCCTCCCCCTGCCCTCCCCCTGATGATGGTCTGTGGAAGGCAGAGGTACTGACAACATTGGAAGAAATCACATTCTAGGAAGGCAGTAATTCCCCAAGGGATTTCAAGAGAAGCTATGGCCCGAAAATGTGATGTTCTAGGTTTATTCCAGAAAATTTCAAGCAGTGAATTTAACATGGTCAAAAAGCCAATTAACTTCACATTTTCTTTTATACTCAGGGGAAGGCTTGCCTTTGTGGTCACCATCCACAAAGCCAGTAAGAACCCTTGAGAGAGTCATTGGAAGCTGGAATTCATGGGTGGCAGAAGAGGTGACATAATCAGCATCAAATACATACGTAGTATCAGGGAAATGCAGAGGCAAGCAGATCTATGTTGTTTCAGTACCAACGTGTTCTGAAGGGCTATGATGCTGTGAATAATAACAGCTTCTCCTGGGGACAAGGAGGTGGGTGGAGGTGGAATTACCACATCTGACAATGAAGAGCGTAAAGAGATGGTTGTGGCACTTGCATAGGAAGTCTCTACATACTGCGAATAACCTTCACTCACACTGATTAGACAATAAACAAAGGCGAAAATACCTCTTCTCTACGCAGCGTTCTGTGTCTCCATCAATAATCAGTATGCCTCATGCAGGACCATGAGTTTTTAAAAATATTAAAAAGTCAAATTGCAGGGACCCTGAAAAACATATTTGCCTGGAGACACTTACCTTAGGGACTGCCTGCCTTGGGGTATCTTAGTTTCTTTCCTATTAAGGTGCTGTTGCTTTTATTTGTAATTTCCCATATCTCTCTTAAGCTTTGTGTTTTCTTGCATGTTTTCTGCTTACTTAAATTGCTCTTTCTTTGTTGTCTCTCTTTCAAAAATCAACTATGTCTCATAATACTGTGCACCCCTCGACTTCTTTTCAGGCTGGTAAACTGCCACCCTTTCTCTTTGTCTCTTTGATCATCTGCCTGTTTTACTCTGCCGTTCTCTTTCTCTCTGTGTCTCCCTCTCCCTCTCCCCACGCACACACCATACCACAAATACGCACACACAACTGATGAACGTATTGCTTTAATGAATAGGCAGCTTGTTTGCGTAGAACTTGTCCCTTGCGGGGGACTGTGAAATTCATGAAACAAAGAGCCCCATATCTGATACAGAAAATAGAGTCCAGGGTTACTTACTGTCATTCTCAGATCTGGCATCCAGACAATCAAGTCCTCGTATGCTGAGAATGCCAAGATGTCCAGCATGGCACAAGTGGGAATTCTTCTAGATGTCTGTTGTGTACTCCTGTCTGTGGTTAGAACTTAGCTCTTGTAAATCTTAACTTGCCTGTGGATCAAGTGTCCTGTGACTTGTGAGAGCTGCAGTGTTAGATGAAATAATGGGATGTTACGTGTAATTCAATGGCTAGGGGTCTACATTGTCAGTACGGAAAACTACTTAACTAAAATCACATTTTATATCATTAAAAAATATTTGGATAGCCTAAGACTCAGTCTTTGCTTTCTACCAGGAGACCATATAGTCAATTTTTACATGTTATTCCTCTTGGTTACTGTGAATAATTTATGTTTTTATTCCTGACACAATTTGGCTGTTCTAAAAATAGCCAGTGCCGCTGATTAGGACATGAAATCAGTTACTGCTGACTTCCTGTCCTATTATGTGTTCACGCAGCAGTAGGGTAGGGCACTTGAATGCATTTGCTTGAGCACGTTTAGATAATGTATGGTAAAGGTGACAGGCCTTTTATTCTTTTTTGCCAACTTATACATTAGCGTCTCTTAAGAGGCAGCTTAAAAATTTCATAAAGCACTAACGCTGATTAAAAATGTTTGTTTAGGCTTGTTCAGGACTCTGAGTGCTTATAGACTCCAAATTACATTCTTGTGCTTCTTTAAACCAACAATATTTAAAAGCATGCTGTAATGGCTTTGTCTTGTTGGAGCAAATAATAATAAATTTCTATAGAGCTATATTTTTCTTATAGAATAATGAAAATGTGTAAACATGTAAAACAATCCGTGGAAACATTTGCATGTGTATATATTGGTATTTTTAAATGTTTCAATCCTATTTAGTCTCTATAGCCTCCTTTGAATATGTTGAAAACATGCATTGTAGTTTATTTTCCTTTCCTTAAAAGTGCTTTTTCAGTATTTATGGCATTTTTCTCATTCCGTTAAGGCTCCTGAGAAGTCTTAACTTCTTGTGGACTTTATATCTTGTGGACTAAAAAAAAGAATTCTTCTGGTGAGCTTCAATTTATTATCTGCTTTATACCCACTTATCCATTTAAAGGATCAAAACCTTTAAAAAAACACACCACCAACAAAATGAAACAAAATACATTGGCAGAGGTCATACTGAAGACAAGGAAGTTGTTATGAATCTATTGTCGTCATAGAAGCAAGGAATAATGAGGATCTGAAGGTTAGTGGCGGTGGGAATGAAGAAAAGAGGCTAAACGTGAGGAATGTCAAGGGGGTAGAAGTCTAGGGTTGCTGGAGGTAGGATGGAGTCAATTCCTAGGTTTCATCTCAGGCAGCTGGCTGGTAGTATCATTCGTTGGGAGAGGAAGAGGAGAATGAAAGCATATTATTGCTGATGGTGAACTCCATTTGGAATAAAGTGAGTTGGAGGTTCCTGGAGGACCAACAAGTAGAGAGGAGCAGTCCTTGGTTGCACATTCAAGTAAGAAGCCTAGGAGTTGAGTTTGGGCAGGGAACACAGATTTGGGAGTCATAAGTAGCTGGTAGTTAAAGCTTTACAACCAAACTGAGGGACCAAGAGAAAGACAAGGATGACCCCCCAGGTGTGCAGTAGGGACAAGGCACACAGAGGAAGAGGAACCAGGAAGGACCCAGAGTGGGGTGGTCAGAGGGAGAGGAGGGTGTGAGA
Source organism: Oryx dammah (assembly GCF_014754425.2). Taxonomy (NCBI): domain Eukaryota; kingdom Metazoa; phylum Chordata; class Mammalia; order Artiodactyla; family Bovidae; genus Oryx; species Oryx dammah. The sequence goes on from NW_024070209.1 coordinate 19,798,433, forward strand.
GGCTAAGCAGTGCCCAGTGGAGTCAAAGCCTACAGAGAAGGAAGGAAGGTGGGATAGGAGACGTCTGTGACTTTAGGAACAGAATCTATTGGTGACGCTGTTGAACGCAGCTTTGGTGGCTTGGTGGTAGGGGTAGAAACCAGGGGCTCAGCGAGACCACAAGCTGGGGACATAGGTGTCAGTTACCCTTTGAAGGTCATGAATGGGTCACAGCTTCAAGGCTGGCTGTTTGGTTTCCAGTGGGAGAGACTTGAATAGATTCTCTGCCCCATGTTCTCCAGGAGTCCATGACACTGATGGTTAGAAGCCTTCTCAGTTGGGCTTCTCCTATTGGATGGAAGACTTTGCTGTTTACTTTCCCAACTCACCAGATGTCTCCCCAGCTTCCCAGGCTCCCCGTCTTGCATGTGCTTCCTGTCCACTGTCACAGGCAAGGGGCTCGCCGTACCCCTGCTGCTGCCGCCTCCCCATCACCACCTCCACTGCCACCTGGCAGTCAGGCCTCACCTATGCCTTATTCTGTGCCCCTCTAGACCCGTACTTGCTCCTCACCACTTGTGCCCACATGGGTCTCAGGAGTCCAAGTTGTAGGAAGAGCCTGGCATGGTCCCATAAGTAGTCAGGTAGTCAGTATGATGATAGGTACCCTGAACAGGATTTTCCACACCCCAACTTTTGGGTTTTGAATCCATTACAAGGGTGCTGAGGTGTTGACCCTGTAGCAGCTGGGATAGGCAGGGGCAAAGCTGCCTCAGTCTAGCAGCCCTCTCATTCCCCCAGGGTGTCCTTTGAAAGAAAGTGAAAGTGTTAGTTGCTCAGTTGTGTCCAACTCATTGAGACCCCATGGACTGTAGCACACCAGGCTCCTCCATCCACGGAATTCTCCAAGCAAGAATACTGGAATGCGATTCCCTTCTCCAGGGGATCTTCCCGACCCAGGGATCAAACCTGGGTCTCCTGCATTGCAGGCAGATGCTTTACCTTTAAACGTCTCTGTGTCTCTGTTTCCTTTTTGAGTTATGATGTGGGAAGCTCTGCCCTGCAGGGCTCCTCCTCCCCCGCCCCGCCCCCCCCTCCAACCCCTGTCCCTGGAAGATACGCTTTCTTGCTGGTGATAACTCAAGAGTCCCTCTGCTGTCTGTCTTTTCTGCTTTCCTTTCCTTGCTCTCTGGAGACAGGGACAGTCTGGCCCCTGCCCACATCAAATGCTGTCTGGGGCTGGGAACAAGCCTCAAAACACACTTTAAATCCCTTCTTTCTCTCCATCTTCCCCAAGTCTGCCCACCGTGCACACCCTTGACCTGTAAACCAGCAGCAATCAACCTTGAGTGACAGTGACCTTCCTGAAGGTAGTTGACTCCGCCTCCACGGGCCAAGGCATCACACCAGTGTCTGATGAGACTGTTACCCCGTGGAAGCACATGGTGCATGAAAGTAGCTTTCTCCTGTGCTCTTATAGGTACACTTCCTGAAACTGTTAATGGGGGGCTAGACTTTGCTCCTGCTGATCTCCTGCCTGGAGTATTTTCCCCTCCCTCATCACCACTGACTCAGTGTAAATCTTGCCTTATAGGGGAGACTGACAACCAGGGAGGTGGGGTCATCCGGGCTTTATTTCCTTGAAGAGCCTAACTCTTAAAAGGGGTCTTCTTTGCCAACTACTTGGGCTGCCAGAACAAAATACCACACACTGGATGGCTTAAACCACAGAGATTTATTTTCTCAGAGTTCCGAGGGTGCTAACGATATTGGTTTCTCCTGAGGGTCTCTCTTTGGCTATCAGATGCCACCTTCTTGCTACGTCTTCACAGAGCATTTTCCGGGGTTGGGAAGAGGGAGACAGGAAGAGTGAGAGGGAGGAGGAGGAAGAGAGAGGGAGAGAGTTTCCTTTCTCTTAAGTCCACAAATCCTGTTGGGTTAGGGTCTACTTTACCACCTCACTTAACCTTAATTACCTCTTTAAAGGTGTCATCTCTAAACACAGTTACATCAGGGGTTAGAACTTCGGCATATAGATCTTGAAAAAAGTTAAAGTTAGTCGCTCAGTCATATTCGACTCTACGATCCTATGGGCTGTAGCCCGCCAGGCTCTTCTGTCCATGGAATTCTCCAGGCAAGAAGACTGGAGTGCGTTGTCATTTCCTTCTCCAGGGGATCTTCCCCACCCAGGGATTGACCCTAGGTCTCCCACAATGCAGGCAGATGCTTTACCTTCTGAGCCACCAAGTAAAGGTATGTAAACCTTGGGGGAACACAATGTCGTTCATAACATTCTATCTTTAACGCATTCCATTTTTCCGCATTTTCTCCAGTGCTTGGGTATTGCATTAGTTTCCTATGACTGCTTTATCAAATTACTACAAACTTGGTGGCTTAAACCAATATTAGTTTGTTTGCTAACAGACCAAGAGGCCAGAAGTCCAAAATCAGTATCACTGAGTCGAAATCAAGCTGTCAGCGGGGCCTCACTCCCTGTGGAAGTTCTAAGGTGGACTCTGTTCCTTGTCTTCCAGGTTTTGGTACTTAAGAGCATTCCATGAATTGAGGCCACATCATACCAATCTCTTCCCCTGCAGTGCTCACTTTCTTTCCTCCTCTTCTGTGTATCAAATTTTCCTTTACTACTCTCTCATGAGGACAATTGAGATTGCATTTAGGGACCCCCTGAATAAACCAAGAAAACAACCTATATCAAGATCCTTAACTTACCCATATCTGTAAAGATCTGTATTCCAAATGTTACACTTTCAGGTTTTAGGGACTTGTACCCGCTACTTTTGGTGGGGGGCATTATTCAGTCTACTACAGGTATATAACTCAGATACTATCATTTGGGGGTTTTCCTGGTGGCTCAGAGGTGAAGAATCCTCCTTCCAATGCTGGAGACGTGGGTTCAGTCCCTGGGTTGGGAAGATCCCCTGGAGGAGGAGGAATTGGTAACCCACTCCAGGATTCTTGCCAGAAAGCTTCCATGGACTGGAGGAGCCTGGTGGGTTACAGTTCGTGGGGTCACAGAGTTGGACACGACTGAACACACACACGCACTATCATTTAGTGTTTCAGTAACACGGTCAACCTATGATTTAAAGATGTCTTTCTTGGGTGGCAGGATCACACCCCCCCCAAACCATCCTGCTGGACAGGTTTGTCCATCCAAAGGACAGCTGGCCCTGTCCTTTACTGTGGTCTACTACTAAGACCTGAAGGGTGGTCTGGAGGCTGAAAAGCTGAGAAGTCTCCCTGGAGAGGGAATGCTTGGGTGATTAAGGATGGGAAGAAAGGAGAGCATCTTCCATGGATTCCTATTTCACAGCTGATTAGAGGGGTGGGTATCTCACTCTTATAAGTGAGGTCACTTGCAATAATTTTACTTCTAGTTAGAGCAATCTCCAGGCTGAGTCTTGGGCAGTAAGACTCTGCTTTCCCCCTTCTTATATAACAGAGTCTGTCCCTAATCTGTGTTCTGTGTCATGAGGCTCTTTTTCCCCTTTATGGATTACTTAAAGCACCTGATCAATTTTCAATTCACTTATGAAGCCCAAGAGCTTCCCTGATAGCTCAGTTGGTAAAGTATCTGCCTGCAATGCAGGAGACCCTGGTTCGATTCCTGGGTCAGCAAGATCCTCTGGAGAAGGGATAGGCTACCCACTCCAGTATTCTGGCCTGGAGAATTTCATGGACTGTATGTATAGTCCCTGGGGTCGTATGAAGTCCAAAGAGGCAACTGTGTTGAAAATTAGCAATTTTAATCAATGGTGAAAGCACCTCTTTGTTGTTGTTGTTGTTTAACAAAGAGGGTTACTGCAGAATGAATCTTCATAAACAGTGCTTTATTTGGTCACAGGATCCATGGTCCACTATGAGGATGGGAGAACTTTATTGGATGCTAATCTAACATCTAAAATTATATTTGTCTGCTGTTCTTTCTTGCCATTTATGGTGAAAAATCTGAAGCCAGAGCACCATAAATGTTTTGCTTCTCATTTCTAGTCCCATCCCAATTTCATTTTCTTGCAATGAGAGGAGGGGTTGGAAGATAATTAGCAATGTTCTTCTCCCACGTTTAACAACATCTCTGCTTACTGTGCTCTATGTTATTGCTTATTCTGAAAAATTCAATATGTAACTTGAATGTTGTTTCAGGCTTTTCTAAGTTTTGTGTGTTTCTGGGGCATTACTAATGGTTTACCTTAAAATGCAGAAAAAACTATTATGAAAGAGACTTTAGGATAAAAGCATAATCCCCTCTAGGAAATCCACTTCACTAAAATTGTTAAGGGGTGGGGTGGAAGAAGCAGAAGGAAGGTTAGAGAGTGACTTAAAAATATCAACATTTGGTGTCAAGGCATTAATCCCTTTATACCTGGTGATCTGTAGGGTGAATGGAACCATGTTAATCATTGCGAGCTTTATATTAATGCTCTCTTGTACTGTCTAATTTGCATCAGTTCAGTGCGTGCATGCATGCTTAGTCACTTCAGTTGTGTCCAACTCTCTGTGACCCCACGACTGAGCGACTTCACTTTCACTTCTCACTTTCATGCATTGAAGAAGGAAATGGCAACCCACTCCAGTATTCTTGCCTGGAGAATCCCAGGGATGGGGGAGCCTGGTGGGCTGCTGTCTATGGGGTCGCACAGAGTCGGACACGACTGAAGCAACTTAGCAGCAGCAGCAGCAGGGCAGTTACACAGAAATTTTTTGAGCAGTTTTGTCTTTCCAGGGTCCCTCAAGTTCTGCCAATTTCACTTACAAATAAGACTGCTCATAGATATGGGGACAACATCCTTTGGGGATTTTAATACATACTTCTTGTGACTCCTATTAAAGATGGAATTTTCCATGGAAGCAGTACCTCAAGGGTCTCTTTGTTTAAGACAAATGTAATGAAAGGATCTTTCCACTTCTCACTGTGGATATTTGTGGTGTAAATGTCGGGGACTTCCTGCTGTGCTGAGATGACCCTTTTCCTTATTTATCTCCTGGGTAAGGGCTCATGCTAGGAGAGAATCTGGACTTTGCTGAGGGGTGCACGGCCCACAAATCACCCCGGGAAGATGCAGGTCCTGAGGCAGGAAACCAGAGTTTGGAAGTCTGGCCTTGGTCTCTCTGGGCCTTCGTTCTGTGAGATTGGGCTTGCAGGGACTGGAGAGCACCTCAGTCAGGGACTGCTTGCCTCTCCTCCATTTAGCTGGTTTTTGTACTCAGCCTAGACTCTGCTGATATTTAGACTTACCTTTCTGTTTTCTGAGGCGCTTTCTCCTTTATAACCCTGGGCGGCTCAATCAGAAGTTACAACTAAGATCTGGGAAAATGAGCCGAAAAGGAGGCTAGAGTAAACTCGAGTGCTGCTGGTGGGATAGCTGCCCACGTGTTGAGTCCAGGTGCCTGAACATGAACTTGTTTCACATGGTTCACATTGTTTCAGGAGAAACGTAGCCCCTCTCACTGCTTTCATCACGAATGACCTTTCCTTGATACCCAGTAGTCTGTCTGCCTTCAGGTTACAGCACAGGCAGACTGACAGGAATTTTCACAAGATGGTGGCTTATTATACAGATTCCTAACCCTGGGATCCACCTGTTCAGCACTGTCAGATTCTTTTCTTAGTCCACAGGGAGACTTCCCAGGCTTGGACCCAATCCTTTCAGGCCTGGAACTGAACACTTTTTAGTTTTTAAAAATGTATTTATTTTTGACTGTGCCGCACAGCATGTGGGATCTTAGTTTCTTGATCAAGAATTGAACCCTTGCCCCTTGCATTGAAAGTGAAAAGTTTTTAACCACTGGACTGCCAGAAGTCCCTGGAACTGAACATTTTCTACATCAATCCCTTTTCTGATCCATTTTGAGTAGAAACTCTGCTAGAATATAGTGGATCCTTTTATTTGCTCAAAATCTTCCTCCTTGAATATGTCCCTCCCCCCCCAAAAAAAAATCTCACCAGTCCCTTGAGGCCCCATTTGGGTCCTGCTCTTCCATGGAGCCATCCCAGGTCTTTCCCTCCCCAGAACTCAAAGCTCCGTTTTCCCAGTGATTTGGCAACGAATCACACACATGCCCGATGACTTTCTCCAATAATCGCTTAATGGTGAGCATGATACCCATTTCACGTTTTCAGCATCACTAATTTTGATGTACGGCAGACATCTCTGTCTTCGTGATGAGTCTCTGAAATATTAACTCTATTCTGCATAGTGGTCTTGATTTGGGCAGATTTTTAAAACCTATCACCCGCTTCAGTTTGCTTCCCACAAAGGAAATTTGGCTAACCTTCAAAGGATGAAAATTATTGACCTCCCTTAAAAGCCAATGGAAGTAAATTCTCTATCAGAGTATCTGAAGTAAAGATGGAAGATAATTAAATGCAGCGCATTAGTTGTAAAACAGATCTCACTGTGTTGTATATCACTACATAAAATAAGCATACCTCTCATTCTTCCACACAATTTCCTTTATAGCACTTTACCACAGAATAATGAATGACTCCTGACAACTCAAGTAAGAAATGCTTAGGCCTACTTTTTGATAAGCACTTGCTCTAAAAATAAGGTGAAAATTAAACATTCTCAGGAAGGGAAGTCTGGCTGGATAAGATGGTATGCCATCAGGATAAAGCATGTGACATTCCAGGTATCGTCAGATGAAACAAACATGTCTTAAAAACCTGCAAGGGAAACCCTCTTCTTTAGGGAGTAAACATATTGCTTTCTCAGAACCAACATGCTGAATATGTACAAGTATAGTTTTGAGTTGCATGATGTTATTGAGTCCCATACAGTCAAATGAACCAGAAGGCTACCCATCTGGGTCAGTAGTAGCTTTTCACTTGGTATCTGCAAACAAAAAACTTTATTTTGCTGAATCTGATGCAAAAATATGGGTGGAGACACAGGGCAACACCCAGTAACCCTATTTATATGACTGACTGACTTGTGTAAGAAAAAACAAGTTCAGTCACTGATATTAATCTGATAGACTCATTCTAAAGTCTGAGAATCCTCTTTACTAGACCTGCTAAATTTTGGACTAGGTTGGGAACATCCTTTCCAAGGGAGAATCTCTTAGAGAGAAAACACAAGTGCCACATTAAGAGGATCAGAACCACCATCTAAAGAACAATTTTCTTTTCTCTGTTTCAAAATATTTATCAAGTTAACTCATGGATTCATGAAATTCCTCCTTGCCATGATTTCAAGTGTTTTCATGGGGAGACTTGAGAAGAAATGGTAATTTTCAGTGACATAAAAAAGGAATAGACCATGACTCTGGAAACTCTTTTTTATGTTCAACCAGTTTAGTCTTCTGTTTGTGACTCTGACTCACTGAAATGTGATACTTAATGACTTTACATTTGTGAAGACCCAAGTACCTGGAAATTTTATCTTTTTCAGCTGGTAATTTTAGGTACAAATAATCTCTCTGTTTGTTTGTTAGACTTACTCAAAGGGAAGAACCTTGACTGCTACAACACCAAGGGTCTCTAACCTGTACAAATTGCATTGTCTTTTTTTCTGGTTGTTGGGTCACCAGGGGCTCACATTCTGGAGCTGCAAATAAAGTGTATCTTGGTAAATTAGTGTAAAAGTGGCAGGACGGTCACTGGCTGAGAACATCAATTCAGCTCTCAGCAGGTGCAAGTAGGAAAGAGCCTTTTTGCAGGAGAAAACTTCCACCAGCCCTGCACCTGCTCCCTAGAGACCAAACCGAGTATTAGAAGGGCTGCCACAGGCGAAATGACTCAACAATACGGTTCAAAAGCCGGATGTGGCTGTTTCGGATGTGGCTGTTTCCTTTCTTACAGGGGTATGTTTGTTGCCATCTCAATGGTATCTAACCCAATGGGAGGGACCATATGAGAAAGGGCTCAGAGAAAGTCTGCTGCTGCTGCTGCTAAGTCGCTTCAGTCGTGTCCGACTCTTTGCGACCTCATAGACGGCAGCACACCAGGCTCCCCCGTCCCTGGGATTCTCCAGGCAAGAATACTGGAGTGGGCTGCCATTTTCTTCTCCAGAGAAAGTCTAGCGGGTGCATTATGGCTTAGATTCTATACACAAACCCAACCCCGGCAGAGCTCTCCTCTCTACCTGTCACAGAGGGAGCAGAGGAAATGCACAGATGTTCCTTGTCATTTCACCAAAGAGTTTAATCTGCAGATGAAGAGTAAAATGAGAATATGATCAGTAAAAAAATTAAGATGTGTTCAAAGCATGCTTTAAAATGATGAGATTAAAAAAAAGATATTAAAAAAACAAAACAAACAAAAAAAATGATGAGATATATTGTACTCTTGCTCACGCATAAGATTTAGAAGAGGCTGGGAAGTCTGTGTGTGGAACTGGAACCATGAGTGCGTGTGGTCTAGCAGAAAAAGAACACTGGAAAATCGTGAGGCAGAAATACAGCAAGGAAATTAAGGCAAGAACTCAGTGCACTGGGGGGCTTGTCACCTCTTCTACTGTGTTTCACCTCTAACTCAAAGATTGTTTCAGCTAACCAGATGACAGAATTGCAACAATTTCAGACATGGTGAGAGAATCCCTGAAGGGTTTGGAAGCAGTAGTCATTTCAGGGATACATTTCAAGGAGAAATATAAGTTTGTGTGCGAGTGTTCGTCTTGGAGGGGAAAGGGTGGTTGACAAGGACAGGAATCGACGCGCATATTGCCTGTTCCTGTTTCCTTAACCAACATTCTCAGAGCAGCGCTCTTTGGGGGCCAAGTGCTTTCTACTGCCCTCTTTTTGGCCTCCTTAATCTTGTCTGTCGGAGAAGGCAATGGCACCCCACTCCAGTACTCTTGCCTGGAAAATCCCATGGATGGAGGAGCCTGGTGGGCTGCAGTCCATGGGGTCACGAAGAGTCAGGCACGACTGAGTGACTTCACTTTCACTTCTCACTTTTCACTTTCATGCACTGGAGAAGGAAATGGCAACCCACTCCAGTGTTCTTGCCTGGAGAATCCCAGGGACGGGGGAGCCTAGTGGGCTGCTGTCTATGGGGTCGCACAGAGTCGGACACGACTGAAGCGACTCAGCAGCAGCAGCAGCAGCAGCAATCTTGTCTGTATGGCACCCGCAGCAAGGAGACACCCATCTGATAGGGACAGGGTTAGGCCTGCATGAGTTTACTGTGTTAAATTTAGGTTGGAGATTCACGGAAATGAGTTTTTTGAGAGGTTGGCATCAGTGTTGCCTAAAAAAAAAAAAATCATCTCACATGTTCAGTTTTCCTAAAATTGAAGGGCCTTGTTTCTGGATAATAATCAAAATAAAAAATTACTGAGTGAGTGGAATACACCTCTTACCTCATTTAAAGCCTTGTGTACACTTTACAGAAGCAATTTTTTCTAGCCCTGGCTGTCAGGAAAATATAACTCTTGTCTTATGTTTTTGTTTAGTACTATAACCAAGCAAGCTGATTTTAACATTTACTCTTTATTGTGTTGTATGAAGTACCTATGTAATGCAAGTATGTACTGCACTAAAATACCCATATTTCCAAAGAACATTAGGTGGTATAGCCCACAGTCTCTGCAGAAGCATTGTGAGTAACCTGTGCCTTTACACTTTACAATCCACTGTTAGCTGCTGTGAAAAGTATAATAGATGAAGAAAAAATAATAATAAAGCTAAGTATGAGTACACTTTTCCAAACATACACATACACAGCTTACAATGGAACCCAATGGAAAAAGTCAAATGACCACATTTGATGTAGTATCTATAAAATGTAGACTTTGCAATAAAAAGCCAAAGGCACATAAAAATATATTTTAACTTTAAAAATAACTTAGTTACAGTAATACTTCGCTTGTGTCTTACCAACATGTAGCTGACAGTCAAAATTTCGCAATATAGATATAACATATAGGGATATATAAGAGCTACAAGCAAATCCCCAAAACCCATAATGTTGTTCAAATGTGGAAACAAGAGAAAAGTTTTAACACTGAAGAATTTGCTATGGTGAGCCCAAACCATATAATATAGAAAAGAGTCTAGAAAAAAAGGCGTGGGTGTTAAATAAATTTTGACTTCCTCTTGCTCAGAAAATGCCAGAGTCCTGTAAAGGTCCTTAATGTGACTGGCACAGCCCTTCATAGCTAAGTAATGCCAGTCCTGGCCAAGCCAGATTTCTCACGTGTCTGGAAACAAAAAATGTGAGCTGCACATCAGCATGGCCCACTGAAAATGGGTTCTGACTCACTTCCTCTCTTTTGCCAGGACAAGTTTTTTTTTTTTGTTTTTTTTTCTTTATACTGTTTTTGCAAACAGGGTATACCAGGTAAAAAAATATTTTGTAGGAAGGTTATTTTAGAAAACCCATCACATGACAGCAAGTATAGCCAGTGAAGCTCTCCTCTTTGTGGTTAGTTTTCTTCCATTCTGTCTTTTGGTATCTTTTACACCAAAGGAAAAGGGCCTGGCGGTGTCCTATTCCTTATTTTTATCCATGACATTCAGCACCTCATCCAGAAAGGAGGGCCCGAGATCAAGCTGCAGGGACAGGAGGGAACCCGTGAGGTCAGAGAGGGACTCCTCTGATTTAGTCTTTTCCTTGACGAGCTCGCAAGGGGCGGGATGGTCAAACATGTCCTCCGCTGCCCAGTCGGCGTACTGTTCGGAGAGGCTGGAGGAGTGGCTGTCCCTCCCCTGGCTGGACTGTGATGCGGACCCGCTCGACCCCCACGAGACGTCCCCCTGGTGGACCGTCCCATTCTCCAACATACTGCTTTTCTCTGGAACCTTCTCCTCCATGACCGGCTCACAGCTAAGCCGGGGCAGCTTTCCCGGCCCAAAGGACTCCTGCTTGGAACTGAATGTCACCGGGGACAACAAGGGCAACATGAGGGCTTGGGACCCTCCGATGGTTGGGAGAGAGATGGCGTTTTTGAGCACCGGTGAGGGTGTTTCTGTGAACATGGAGTCGGAGGTGCTGTTGGCCCGGAAGAACTCATTATGCCCCGGGAACTGGCCCATGTGTGCTTTCTCCTGGTTTCCGGGTAGAAGCTCATAGTTGCCTTGGAGAAAGGAAATATCTCCGAAGACGTCGTGCTGGCCCTCCTTGCCGATGTGGATGGTGTGGCGGAAGTCTCCGAGGGGTGGACTGATCATATCGGGAGACAAGATGTCCCTCAGTTTAAATTTCTTTCCTTTCTTGTTATTGGCAGCTTTCAGGTAAATTGGGGTTTTGGCTGGCATTTTGGAGTTTGAGAATGTCGATTTTGCAAAAGGGAAAGAGGGCCACTTTCTTCACGGATGTTACAAGTTTCCCAATATCCTTTTGGATAGGTACTGTCACATCATTTTTCTCAAATAGTTCCAGAAGTGGCTCTGAAACAAGGAAGCTAAGAGGCCTTCCTGGACGCAAGCAGGCCTTTCTGGAGAGCCACTCACATCCTCAACCTCTTCCACAGCAGGGAGAAACCTGGAAGAGAAACCAAAGCAGGTTAAAACTGGCTGCCCCTTCAGGGGTCCCTTGGGCTTCCCTGGCGGCTCAGATAGGAAAGAATCTGCCAGCAATGCAGGAGACCTGGGTTCGATCCCTGGGTTGGGAAGATCCTCTGGAGAAGGGAACAGCTACACACTCCAGTATTGTTGCCTGAAGAATTCCATGTACAGAGGAGCCTGGTGGGCTATAGTCCATGGAGATCACAGTTGGATTCAGCTTAGTGAGTAACACACAGAGGGGTCACGTGGGCCTGACTTCTTCACAAGAGCTTGTAAATAATGGAGTTCCCATTTGAAGTCAAGCTTTATTATGTTTCCTTCCATTAAGTAGGATTAAAAACTTTAATCCTAACAAGGGTCCACTCGTCTTACTTCAGGGTAAAAAAAGAAAAAATGGAGAGAAAGAGATCAAAAAACCCAAACATATGATATTAGTACTTTTAAAACATGGTAATAGACACAAATTTTCTGGATATTTTAAAGCTTTAAGTCCTTTTCCTCTAAGCTGTCAGCACGTGACCAGAGTGACTGCAGTTCCTTAGACACAACTGAATTTAAGATATATTTTCTCTTGTGCTTTGATGTTCACACCAGCAAGGCTATTTTGTTTTTGATTGACTTTTATATATAAATAAAATCAATGCAATGCAATGAAGTCTCATAAGGAGCTGGAACTATCATTTACTAAGTGACAGTAACGCTAGTGTCTAAAAAATCTCAGTGAAAATGCATTCTTACAGATGAGAAAACTGAGATTTGGGAGTCAACAAAACAAAGCAAAACAGCCTTGCTCAGTAACATACAGTCATTATGGAAGTTGGAGCTGGAATCAACTTGGGGTAGAGAGAATAGGGCTAGCAAAAATTTTAGGATTTGGAGGCATTCTTAAACAGAAGGAAGAGAACAAAACTGCTTCTTTTCAAAGAAAAAAGTGGGATCCTATATCACTCACAAGTGGTCTTCACTTGTGAGTACTTTTGAAACATTTGCTGATAAGCTTGTATCCTTTCCCTATATTAGGCAAGGTTCCAAGTAGCCCCAGTGAGTTGCTGCCTAGTGTTGATGCCTTTGTATTAATAGGCAGAACCTGTGACTTGATTCCAGGCAAGGTATTGAGATATCACAACCCTGACTAGGTTACATTATAAAAGATACTATCTTAGCACACTGGAGGGAGACTCCCTTATTGGTTTTGAAGAAACAGGCCACTATACTGAGAGGGGATATGGAAGTGAATTCTGCCATTAACCCGAGGGAACCCGGAAATGGATCTTTCCCCAGCTGAGCCTTGAATTAGACCACAACTCCAGCCCCTAGTTTACAGCCTGATGTAGCTATGCATCTAAGCCCTGTCTGCACTCCTGACCTGCAGACACTGAGACGATACATGGGTAGGACTGTAAGCCACCACGTTTATAATCTACCACCACATGTGTAGAAAACTCACACACCCTCCCTGCCCATGCTGTATGATACAGTTAGAAGTGATAGGCTGCAAGAAGGTTTGGGGGCTCTCCTCTTACAGATGAGAACCTCTTCATCTCTTGAAAAGAATCCTTCAAATCTTCAGTCACATCAGCTGACCTGGAGAAGCTAAAACCCTCCCCACTGTGGGAATTCCTGAAATGGCTCTGCTGTGACTTCTTCAACTGGGCTCTCTCCTTATCCACAGAGCAAATAATCCTCCAAGGGTTGGGTTAGATGGTGGGTTGAGGGGAGCTACATTTGCTTTGTAGCAGCTGGAGGCCATCTGCATCTGTTCCATACCCCACATTTCTTTCCTTTCAGCACAAGTTTTAAATTCATCTGCCTGTGGCAGGTGGTGAGAACTGTGCTCCAGTACCCTCCGGGAAGTAGCAGGCACACAGGCCTGAGAAGGCAGGGAAGGATGAGCTGGAGAGAACCCCACCCCCACCCCCAACACTGGGAGTGGGGAGGAGGCCGAGGTGGTATGAGGGTTTACACCAGAGCAGGCTACCCTGGAAGATGCCAGAAAAGACCATACACTCTCTGGAGGAGCCTGGCAGGTCTGCCTTCCCACTTTAGATTCGGAAGGCATGGAGATACTATGTTATGAAAAGAGTTGCTTCATACCAAGCAAGTAAATAGAGAACCCAGCATAGGAAGATATGTTTATGGGTCTGTCATTCTCATAGTTTCAACTCTAATTTGGGTCTTGTAATCGTAACTAAAGGGGAAGCCCTGGGTCTTTCTACTAAAACCTCAGAACACCCTTCCCCTCTAAGTGCACAACAGCCCAAAGCCCCTGCCATCCTGGGAGGCTGGCACTGCCTCCCTGCCCCTCTGGGCACAATGCAGTGACCACCTGCAGAAGCAGCAGGGGCACTGGGGCCACCGAAGGTAGAGGGCAGCCCTGAACAACAGCTGCCCACTGAAGCTGTGTCCTCAGCAACACAGCCAGGAGAACAGCTGCCATGGAAAGATACAGTGTGTCCACCACAACTGCGGGGCAAGCGAGGGCGAGGGCTGGCTGCATGTGGTCAGCTGGTGGAGCCAGGATTATGCAAGGCCAGAACAGGCATAGCATTCATTTCAGATTCTTTAGAAAAATAAAAATATCATGAAGATGCAGCCAGCCTGCTTCTTGGTCACTCTGACTGGATCACTCACATTCACCCTTTACCTGTACAGTGACTGGGGATGTTGGGAGCAAACGTGAGAAAAGGTAAAGAGTACTCCTGCGGTACCTGCAAGGCTCAGGGAGGAATGCGCAGTCCTCAGTCCCTGCTTGGCTATGGCCACGGCCCTTCAGCAGAGGCTTGCCTGGTCTGGTAGAAGCTGGATTTTATGTTAGTGGACTGCATGCAAAGATGGGAGAAAAGAACCAAAAAATAGAGAAAAAAGTAAGAAAAGAGTTGGTGAGTAGAGGCTAGATAAGCTGCAGGCAGTAGATTCTCCAGAGTGGGAAAAGAGAGGAGATACCTTAAAAGGCGCTTTTCTTTCTTTCTGCAAATATTTACATCAGTTTTACTGCACGACAGGGCTGGAGGCTTGTAGGACTTTGCAAAGAATAATTGGTACTGAATTTCTACTGTGTGCCAGGGTGAGGAGCTCCCCAATTCACTGAAAGTTTAGGTGAAAAAAAGAAAGAAATTTGGTGCAAAAATGTCAGTTTTATAACTTTAGATGAGTTTATGTTTGTGATATGATGCTGGGGAAATATCTGAGCACTCAGACCCATCTGCCTGCTGTATCTGTTATCTTTCCTCTTCCAGCGCAGGGGCAACCATGCTTGTTCCCAGGAGAGACCATCCAATATCAAGACTCTGTCCTGACCGCTTGCTCCCCTCCTTTCTCAATGTTCCTGGGCTCCTTGGCTTATCAGTCAATGGACAGCCATGCCTCAGGCCGACTGCTCAGCATCTTCTCTGCACTCACTAAAGCAAGAAGCGACAAGGTAGTTTCTTCATAGTGAACAAAGTATCTGGTCCTGGAGCGGGTATGTGTGTGTCTCCTGGGAACCACCACCACTTCCTATGACAGGAAATGTTTGAGAGTGTCTCACTGTGTCAGGCACTGCTCCAGCCTTTGATGTGTTCTAGGTCACTGACAGGAACCCATGTTAACATCCCCATTTTACTGACAAAGCACGGAGGCACAGGTTGTGCCAGGTGGCATAGCTCCCAGGCACTAAGCCGAGTGGCTAGGCTTATTCCACTTAATTCCAGACACAGAGGTCTTGACACTTAAGGAGCACGCTCCCTGGGAATTCAGTCAGTGATTGAATTCCAAATGATAAAGGGGCTAATAAGAGTAGGGAAGCACACACTGGTCCAACCCCAGCGGAAGACGGTTATCTATGAAAAGTACATAACACATGCCTTTGACCCCAGAATTCCACTTACAAAGGTTTATCCAATTTATGTATATGGGAAATAAGGAAATAATATTATATACAAAGCTGTCACTCAGGCATAGTTTACAGCAGCCAAGAGTTATAAACAACTGCAAATTTCCTGATGGTTCAGTGGTTAGGGTACAGAGCTTTCCCTGACAGAGGCCTGGGTTCAATTGCTGGTTGGGGAACGAAGACCCCACCAGGTACACTGTGTAGACAAAATTTTTAAAAAAGGAAAAAAAGAGTTGGAAACAATTGTCCACCTTTAGAGGATTGATTCTACAAGTTAAGGTACATCCATACAAATGAGTTTTACATGGTCTACAAAAGGACAAAGCAGCTCCTGATATGTTGATATAGAAAGAGTTTCAAAGATGTGTGTCTTCAAAGTAAAAAAAGATTGGTGCCAAAGTGCACAAATAACATCTGTCCCAGCTTGTGAGTGCCCAAAGGGAGAGAAAGTAGGTAGAAGGGGATAAGGGTAGAAGAGAAACTTTTCACTGTATATCCTTTCATGATTTTGGATTTTTGAACCACACAAGTGAATGAGCTATTTAAAACAACAACAACAAAAAATAAGTAGAGGGCTGTTTCAGGCTCAGACTGCACTTTCCTGCAGGGACAGTTTTATATACAGGTCCTGAAAAGTCTACCCAACCTATAAGTTATTGATCGTAATGCAAACATAACTATGGGAAAATGGGCTCAAAAGCCAAAGTCTGCAGGGGAAATGCATGGATCTAAAACGACCTCACCAGAGGGCTGAGCCTCATCTTGTCAATGGAACAGAGCACTCCTTTCTGTGTTAATTAGAGCTTCACTAAGAGGCGCCCCCAGTCCATATTTGCAGAATGGAAGAGGTCTTAGAAGAGAAGGGTTTTCATCAGAAGGAAATGAGAAGAGGAAAGAGACCCAGGACACTGGGGAAAGGGTGGGTGCAGGGTATCTACATGGAAGGGAGCATGGGAAGGTGGAGGTGCTGGGGCTCAGGCGTATAGCTCCCTGTCTTGAGAGGTGGTGGCCACACAGATGGACAGCTTCTTATGGTGGAATAACACAAAATCCTGTCCCTCCTCTCCATTTCTGAAAAGGAGACTTGGGCTCCAGTAGGTTGACCCACGTGGCAGCAGACAGAGCAAGGGATGAATCAGAGGGAGAGCATCTGAGTCAGGGGGACACCCAAGAGGAGAAAGTGTGAGAAGAGGAGAGGAGAGGAAGAACTGACCCAGAAGGGCTCATAGGCCTGACTAGAGCTGGAAAGGGAGGCCTCCTGGGTGCTCCATGAGCCGAATGAAAAGCATCAGAACTCTACAGCCATCACTAACTCTCCACACTCAGGGCTCTCCTGCTGGCCAGCTTTTCTGCACTGCTATCATTCCTCCACTCCCACTGTCTTTGAAAGACAGAAAGGAAGGGAGGAAGGGATGAAGGACTAGAGAGAGAAAGGAAGGAAAGAAAGAAAATGAGAGAGAAACCAACCATCCTATGTGTAGACCTTTCTCAAAACTCTCCCCTTGACCCTGAAATCTGAACCCTCCAAGATTGCTAATTCCTTTCTCCAGGAGTTTTTGGATCACTGTTTGCTCCTCTACCCCCACCCCCGCCCCCCTCTTCCCCAGATGACACTAGACATAATATTCATCTGGGAAATTAGATTCCTCTGAAATCAAAGGTTCTAGCTCCTGGGCACTGGAGAGGATAGATATGCCAACGAAAGGTTTCAACTCTTCAGTCAGTTGCCTGTCACTCTCTGTCAAGGTTAGAGAGGGTATCTGGCAGATGGGTGGGGATGGGTGGGCATGGAGTCCAGCTGCAAGGGCACAGGTCCCCACTCTCAGGAATTTGTGAGAAGCTTAAGGGTTCCAAGACACAAAAGGACTCAAGAGGAAGTTGAAGAAATGGTTTTGGTAAGAAAGGCAGAGTGTCAGGTGGTCATTCCCATACCAGGCTAGACAATTCCAGTTTCTCACATGTGACTGACTTAAGCATAGGTGACAGTGTTAATAAGAGAAATCAACACAGCAATAATAATTCTATGAAGAAAGAAAACTGAAGTGGCCCCCTTTTGCTTCATGTCCTTGTCATCTTTTTGGTAAAGAGAATGATGCTAAGAAGACTAGAACAGGAGGTGGGAGAAAAGCAAAGGGTTATGAAGAAGTCACACCCTGAAAAAATCACTCCCTAGATGACCAGAGCTGGCAGTACTGGCAAGTCACAGGGCTCTGAAAAGAACAAAGGGGTTGAGATTTTTTAAAAGTCCATTTATTTTAAGAAAGGCATGTGTGGCTTGCCTGCTAATTGTTTTTAGATTAATTCTTAGGGGGGAGAGAGGGTAAAAAAAATTCTTGCATCCTGAACAATAGGTTGTTAATCTAAAACACAAATGCATGAAACAGGGCAGGTGGGGGTGAGGGCTGTGTCTGTGTGTCTGTCCTGAGGGACCTGTAGGCCTTTTCCTTTCTTCGACTTGCGGGAAGTGAGTCTGTGCTGGACTTCCCCTTTCTTGCTTGTTGTCACATCCGTGAAGGACCCCCCAGCTTCTGCTCACTTTTCGCTTTGTCTCAGTGTAGAATCAGCAGGCCCTTCCTCCCAGCTCCTAGATGCTGCACCACTGCAACCTCTTGGCCCCAAACAAAAATGCTCAGTTATTCCTCATTTGTGCCTGAATCCACAGTCCCAGGGAAGGATGTTAACTCAGCCAAGAACCCGCTACCCCTTCCCCACCCAGGGGTATTTCTCTCCGCTGCTAACACAGGGAAACACAAGGGAGAGAATGCCCTGATAAGCCCTGGAAAAGTGTATTTCACCCTGGGCTCCACACTTGAAAGGGATAAGGGTGACTTGGAACATGTTTCCACATGTTCCCAGGAGTCCAATCTGGAGACGACAGGACTCACGACACGTGAGAAGGTAGAGTGGAGCAGCTTGAAGAAAACTCAAATACAGAGGGAAAAGGAATCCTTAGGGATCTGAAGGATTCATTTAACTGTAATGCAAAAGGGATTAACTTGTTATGAGAGGCCCTAGGGATACAAAGGCAGAAGCTAAAGGGAAACAGATTTTGGATCCTCTAAGGGAGAAAAGACTCTGATGCTGGGAGGGATTGGGGGCAGGAGGAGAAGGGGATGACTGAGGATGAGATGGCTGGATGGCATCACCGACTCGATGGACTTGAATCTGAGTGAACTCCGGGAGTTGGTGATGGACAGGGAGGCCTGGCGTGCTGCGATTCATGGGGTCGAAAAGAGTCGGACACGACTGAGCAACTGAACTGAACTGAACTGAAGGGAGAACCCAGGGTTCTGGAAAGATGGAATGGGTTGCCATGGTGGGAGGGGGCGGTGTACTGAGCATGTGCCAAGGCTGTCACAGAAGCAGCCAGTCTTGACTGGGAGCCTCCGATGTGCCCAGCGGGTAGGGTCTCGTCTCTGTTCATTCTGAGTCTCCTACAAGGGAAAACCATCGCTGCTCACTTCCTTACGGCCCCACTTCACACTAACCTATAAAAAAAAGCACTCAAAGACTTCCTGGAAGACTTTCCGTTTGAAGATGGCAGTTATTACTAACATAAGGATGACAACCTCCTGTATCAGAAATACTAAAGTATCACTACAATGAGGGCCTCTGTAGGGGCGCTTCCCTGGACCAAAGTGAAGTCGCTCAGTCGTGTCCGACTCTTTGTGACCCCGTGGACTGTAGCCCACCAGGCTCCTCCGTCCATGGGATTCTCCAGGCAAGAATACTCCAGGGGATCTTCCCGACCCAGGGATCGAACCCAGGTCTCCTGCATTGCAGACAGACGCTTTAACCTCTGAGCCACAAGGGACCAAAGAATTTTAAAATTGGAGGAGAGAAAAAAGGATACTATTAGAGATTCAACATTTAACTTACATGAAAACCTAAGACAGAAGTAAATGTAACTGGAGTACCCTGGTAAATGGCATCCTGGAAGGATGCTTTCCATATTTTTAGTCTGTTTTACTCCACCCACAAGAAGATAAGAAGATGCCATTTTTATTTTTAGATTCTTTTCCTCTCCCCATATTATCTGAACCTGAGGACATGGCTATATCCTGCAAGGCTATAAGATGCCATTATCTCAGTTCCTAGCCGCCTGGCTGTCATGCAAATGAACTTATAGCCAGACTGAGCAGACAGCATTTTATAGACCCACTCAGAAAGTCTATGCTACATCTCAACCCTCAATTATTTATAAATGGACTTCTCCTTTATGATTCAGCTACAGCTTGTATTTATTTTTCTTTTACAACTCCGATTATACAGAGACCCACAAATACCATATGGGAGACTCACCACTAATGTGCGTACACTCCTCACATTTATAGGATCTAATTGTACTATATGAAAGGGTTTTTAGAAGCAAAATTGGAAGACAGAACATCCACCTAAAAGTACTAACCCTGCACTTTAGAAGAGAGGCCATTACGCCCTTTCTCCCTATTAAAATGAGTTATTGGGGAGGACTTGAGGCAGACCTGGATCCCTGGCAGTTATAACGAGAGAGGGGAAGGGTCTGGCTCATTTATTATGACTAGTTTTACAGGGGACTCAGCCTCAGGGCTGGTCACAAGGACCAAGGCAGACGCTCTAGCTGGTGGATATGAAGCAAATGGGAAGATTCCCATCAGTTGCTTCCATGCTTCTAGAATGAATGGATCTGAGTTGGTTTGTGAAGCTGCAAGGACAAAATCAATACAGGTTGAGAACCTCACCCTCAAGTGTTCAGCAATGTTCAGCCAGGAACTGGCTCTGTAGACTCAGCTCAAGTTAAGTAACTAGGAAAGCTGCTCACCAAAAAACAAAACAAAACAAAACCCCAAACCACTAATATTAAAGTCAGCAATTACTCTATGAAAACTCCAGAAATAGGAATATCAAATGTTCCAAACAGGTTTGACAAGTGTCCAGAAATTCAGACTGTGATCATTTCACTCATACTACATAAGTCATGGTTCTCTTCATCCTGTCTTCATAGCACATGCTCTAAATTAGGTCCCTTGACTACCTGGACTATTTCCCTAATGGGGTGAGGTGACAGATAGGGATTTCCACGCTACCCTCCCATCCTGCTAGGGCCCTTGACAATCATCCACAGTCACTGGATGGACTGAAACTTGGCTTCTCTGCATCACACCAGCAGTGGGTATATTTGGAGCCTGGCAGTGGCCAGTGCATGTATAACCACTTCCACTGCAAACTCCTCTCTGTTATTTGTACATAAATATCTGTACACAAATATTTGTTGAATGCATGAATGAATATCCTTTTTGAGAAGGGTTAGAGCTTTTCTGTGAGTGTGAGCTGGGTCTTAATTCATTCCTTTTTCTCTCCCACAACACGTGGCACACAAGTAAAATAATGAAGAAGTGTTATTTAAATCCCTAAGCCCTGCTAGGCCTTCCATGATGAGAGATAGTTGCTTTGTGCTTAGGAACCATTCCCCCGTCCAAGTCTGCAAGAAAGTATAACATGTGAAATGCTGAGTCCTCTGAAGATTGTACATGTGAACAGCAATGGCTCGAGCGCATGCTGTGGGCCAGGCAGGTATTAGAACACACTTCCTAGGAACCAGGGTTAGATCAGACCTGTGTCTTAGGCCCATCACCCAAAACGTGGAGGAGCTAGGATTTCGGCCATGGCTGAACTCCGCAGTCTGTGCTTCTAACCGCCGCTGACTCGAAAACTAATGTGAGGACCTCCAAGGAAATGGGTTGAGAATGGGAATGGCTAGTCCAAGGCCATCTGTCCTGCAGTCCAGCAGCACTAAGGGGAAATGATACACTATGATCTCAACATCAACAAGAGTCAGAGATAATAATCTGACCTTGTCATTAGCTAACAATGAGTAAAATGGTCCCAGACACCAGCCTCCCCAACTCACTAGGGATCTTCACTCTTTTTGTCCTTGTCAAAGAGAATCTCAAATGGGATTTGACTTCATGTGAAAGAAACACCAAAATATTAAAATTTTGAGGTAATAAAAGCCTCCTGAATCTCGAGGAGAAAAACAAATATCCTGTTCTGAGAAAAAAACATTAAGTGCCATTAATTTTTTTTCCCAGAGGAAACACGTGCATCATGGCTGTGCACCAGGGAACCCTGTACACCCACAGGCTTTCATCGGGACAATGGCTCCCTTCCCTTGCTATTGACACTTCACTTCCCTCTTGACTTTCTGAAACCAAGAACCCTGTGTTTCTTACGTGAATTGTCCTCCCACCTCCTTACCATCAACCACTATTCATAACATCCTCCAAGACCCGCTTCAGTCACTTCCTTCCTGCAGGAATTCTCGAACTCACCTCACGCAATCTAGGCTCATTACTGCCTTACTTGGAGGTTTTCTCAGGGCTCCTAGAGAGCTGATATTTGCTTTCTTTCCTGTTCCCGGATTTTACGATTTTTTACCTGGTATCTCCTGGTAAGTAGTAAGTGCCATAAGGTAGGCAAAAGTGGTATAAAAAAAAAGTGCTGCTATGATAACAATCTCCTCTTTATGTTGGATCACTTACAGAGCCTCCTCTTGGGCTGTGAACACAGGAGGCCCTTATAACTTATTGAATAAGCACTTTTAGTTTTCCCTATGGCCAGCCCTTGGATCAAGGGTCTGCAAATTATGACAGGTGAGTCAAATCCAGCCCTGTACCTGTTTTTGTGAATAGAGCTTTATTGGAACAACACTAGTGCTCCTTCTTTTATGTATTATCTTCAGTTCAGTTGAAGGTGATTCTGTGCCCCCCACCCCTGGACATTTGTCAGTATCTAGACGTATTTGTAGAGGTGGTGGTGCTACTGGCATTTTTGTGAACAGAAGTCAGAAACACTGTACAATGCACAGGACAGCCCCCCATAACAAAACATTATCTGCCCCCAATTCTCTGTAGTGCTGAGGTTTGGAAACCCTGGAAGAGCTGTTTTCCAATGACAAGGTCAGAGTTGAGTAGTGTGACAGACTCTATGTGTCTGATGCTTTATGGGAAAAGCTGGAACCCATGCCTTAGACGTTGGCATTTTCACAGGGTTGGACAGTGGTTGTCCATCCCCCCAACTGTGAACAGTCCCCTTGCAATCACACCCCTGTCCTCAGCTTCAACCACCACCTCTAATGCTAACTTCCAAATTGGAGTCTTCAGCCCACACATGCCTTAGTCTAGACCAGTGAAACTCAAAGTGGGTCTGTGCACCAGGGTCAGTCCATGATGAGATATGGAAAGAAATTGAAAGAGAGCTTGTAGAAACTTTCTCACATAATCAAGCATGCAGATCAGTGGATTTTTCTCATTGGTCAGACTCTGGGCATGTGTGAGAGGGTGTACCATCAGGTTTGCACGGAGCTGGGTATGGTCCAAGCTACTCAATGTGGCTGCTATCAGTGTGTACAATGGACTGGAAATTGAAATAAACAAAATGCTAAAAATCACTGGTCCTTCACAGAAAGAAGCACTGGACTTTTCTCCTCTAGTCTTTCAGACTTGACTTTGTTTCCCTCAGGTACTTCCTGTTTAACTTATCCCTGATGGAATATGCCATCTCTCCTCCTCTTGTTGGCCCTCAGCTTTCACCTCCTATCTTTTCCCTTCTGGTAAGCGGCAGGAAGACACCAAGATCCAGAACCCAGTTGTCACCCAGGATTCCTCTCTGTGCCTTATTCTCATCAAGTCCTGTTCTCTCACTTTGTCCATCCTCTTTACTTCTAGCCCTTGAGATCTCTCTCCTAAACAAGGGCACTGGCCTCCCTACCTGTCTCACTGTCATCAACCTCATCTCCTCCCACTTTATCTTTCAATATCTATCAGAATGAGGCATCTAGAATGCTCCCTTAACCTTGGGTGGCAAGCCTACCGTTAAAGCCTGGAGATAAGATAGCCGGAGAGGCCCACTTTTGCAAACTCACCCAACCCTGCAGCTACAAGTCCAGCCAGATCCCATGGTCCACACTATCTTGTTTATACCTCAACCTACCAGCTGTCATTGGGCTTCCCTCATAGCTCAGCTGGTAAAGAGTCTGCCTGCAATGTAGGACCCCCAAGATCTATTCCTGGGTCAGGAAGATCCCCTGGAGAAAGGAAATGGCAACCCACTTCAGTATTCTTGCCTGGAGAATTCCATAGGCAGAGGAGCCTGACAGGCTACAGTTCATGGGCTCACAAGAGTCAGACGTGACTTAGCAACTCAACTACCCCACCAGCTCTCATACTACACTGCAGTTACTACTGTCTGCTCCACAAGGCTGCCTTCTGGGGGGAGAACTATAATTCATAGCTGGTCCTGAACAAATGTTTGTTGAATGAACAAATAAGAAAGCTTGAGATTGTCCTGACTTCTTTCCTTTTTAACCCTACCTGTCTTACTGAAAATGCAAGCTGACTCTTTCTGTGACTCCTACAAGAAAGAGAGAAAACCACGGAGCAAGGAGCTGTCATCTATTTTCTTGTGGCAAAGAGTTTCTTTCATTTCTCCTTTCTCTATCCATGCAGGGTAAGAATTTAACAGCTTATCAATGCAAGCCACAGTTAATTCTACAGGCTCATACAAGATCTTTGGGATTAAGGCAAAGAATATTTGTTGACATGATGTTTCAAAAGGAAATGACTTCCATCCACCACTACCATGTGCAAACAGAGAGACAGGCAAGACTCTAGAAAAATTTGACAATACATTTCCCCGGAATGCAGACTGACTAGTTACATTTAAGTCAATCTTACAGAATGAGGCCCAGGAGAAACAATGGGCTTGCATGCTGACCTCTCCTTTCAAAATGAAATGGATTAAAGGGGAACTTGGATTTTTTAAAAGACCTTGCTCCTTGGAAGAAAAGTTATGACCAACCTAGACAGCATATTAAAAAGCAGAGACATTACTTTGCCAACAAAGGTCCGTCTAGTCAAAGCTATGGTTTTTCCAGTAATCATGTATGGATGTGAGAGCTGGACCATAAAGAAAGCTGAGCACTGAAGAACTGATGCTTTTGAACTGTGGTGTTGGAGAAGACTCTTGAGAGTCCCTTGGATTGCAAGGAGATCCAACCAGTCCATCCTAAAGGAAATCAACCCTGAATATTCATTGAAAGGACTGATGCTGAAACTGAAACTCCAATACTTTGGCTACCTGATGCAAAGAACTGACTCAACGGAAAAAACCCTGATGCTGGAAAAGACTGAACGTGGGAGGAGAAGGGGATGACAGAGGATGAGATGGTTAGATGGCATCACCGACTCAACAGGCATGTGTTTGAGTAGACTCCGGGAGTTGGTGATGGACAGGGAGGCATGGCGGGCTGCCATCCATGGGGTCGCAGAGTCGGACACAACTAAGCCACTGAACTGAACTGGATTTTTTAGCCCAATATATGTAGGGGAACCTGTGAGAAGCTCTAATGCATATTCTATAGAAAAGAATTGTTTTGAATATTAAGGTGTCACTAGCACAGATCATGTACTTAAAAAAAATATCATTAAATGAATGAACACATGGGCAAGCAAAATGGTAGAAAGAACTCTCGCTGCTATTTTAGGCCTTAGGGGCAGAAAGAAACTTTGAGCTAAAGCTATAGATTCTTATAAAATGCCAGACCATACAGGGGCCAGTTACCTCCTGTGTAAGTGGGGATAGTCACCCCAAACCCATCTATCTCTCATGATTATAAGAGCTAAGTATGAGAATCTTTTTAACTGACAATCTTCACAGAGTGTTATGCAAGCACAAAGCATCTTCATCTCTAATGAAAAACCAGAACATCTACTGAAATGCAATACGAAGGAGGGGAACCATTCTAATTGCCCAAATAATCAGTCCATTTTCTCCTTAAATGTTGTCTGCAGCAGTCACCAATGTATGATTGCAGATGGGGCTAAAGTGGTTTGTGTCTGCCCTGTGCACAAGCTCCACAGTTGGAAAGGATTCTTATTTCAAGCATTGTTGTTGAGTTGCTAAGGCGTGTCCAACTCTTTGCAACCCCATGGACTGCAGCATAACAGGCTTCCCTGTCCTTCACCATCTCCTGGGGTTTGCTCAAACTCATGTCCACTGAGTCAGTGATGCCATCCAACCATCTCATCCTCTGTCATCCCCTTCTCCTCTTGCCCTCAATCTTTCCTAGCATCAGGATATTTTCCATTATGTTGGCTTGTCCCATGAGGTGGCCACAGTATTGGAGCTTCAGCTTCAGCATCAGTCTTTCCAATGAATATTCAGGGTTGATTTCCTTTAGGATTGATTCGTTGGATCTCCTTGCAGTCCAAGTGACTCTCAAGAATTTTCTTTAGCACCACAATTTGAAAGCATCAATTCTTCAGTGCTCAGCCTTTTTTAAGGTCCAACTCTCACAACCATACATGACTACTGGAAAAACCATAGCTTTGACTATATGGAGCTTTGTAGGCAAAGTGATATCTCTGCTTTTCAATACACTGCCTAGGCTTGTCATCACTTTTCTTCCAAGGAACAAGTGTCTTTTAATTTCAGCTTAATTAGAGAGTAATTCTGTCAACAGGACAGGAAGCTAACTTCTATACATACACATGTATCCTTTATCTCCATGTGCAATTCTTCCAGCCTTGAGAACAAGTGAGACTCCTTTGAATTAGGAAAATTACTGCCGCTTATTGGTCAGATAAGGAAAAATTTAAGGGCATACAGTTATTTTCTTTGAATGTTTGGTGAACTATCAGGTGAGAGGAAACCAGTACCATCCCTTGAAAAGAATTAGGTGTGTGATTAAGGTTCAAGGAGAGGGCAGGTGGGGCTGGATAGGAGGAAGTCTAACCAACTTGAGTTAATCAGCTTGAAGAATGAGAGAGGCCCATCAGGGGAAGTTTTCCAGTTAAGTCTGAGACTGGTAACAATTCCAGAGGGGAGGGAGAAGGAGAGCATTCCTGCACTGGGAGAGGAGTTAGCGGAGATACCTGCGAGTCTCGTTTCAAGCAGCAGCCCCTGGTATGTGCGTGTAGACTTCATATATACACAGATAGGTGTTAGAATCATAGATCTGTGTTTGAAGTTTATTTATACTTAATAAAGAAAATGAATGTTAGAGTTCTGTGATTCTGTATGTTTGCAGAAACATCGAGCTTCTAGGGAATTTTAAGAAAAACATGTTTGTGTTTTTTTTAATGAAGTTAAGACTATCCTTAGAATTAAAATATTTTTTACTAGCTTATAGCATTTTCATTATCTTTTCTCATCTTTCTTCACATTAAGTTAAGGGTACAAGGCAATGCCAGTGCCTTTCTCTGCAAGACTCAGCTTGTGCATCTGTGGAGTGGAGCTTATGAGAGAGACAAACACATAAAATGCTTGACAAAGTCCTGTGAGGCAATGAACTTACAATCAATGGGAGATATAGTTATTGTTATTAATTATCCCAAAACCTAGAGCTGCATAAGGAACAAGACGAGCTGAAAGTTCACCATCAGAATTTTTTCCTAACTTTACTTGGGACCTGTCTACCCAAACTGATTGTTTTAAACAATGTGAAACCCGAAATGGTCTGGTTTCAAGTACAGTCATCCCCCAGTATCTGTCCAGTGTTACTTTTAGGACATCCCATGGATACCAAAATCCAGATGTTCAAGCGTCTTATGTAAAATGGCATAGTATTTGCATCTAACCTATGCACAGCCTCCCCATACCCTTTAAGTCATCTCTAGATACTTATCATGCCCAACACAATGTCAGTAGTTGCTAGCACATGGCAAATTCAGGTTTGCTTTTGGAACTTTTATTTCCCCCCAAAAGTTTTTGATCTGTGGTTGGTTGAGTCCATAGATGCAGAACCTACAGATACAGAGAGCCAGCTGTCTTAATTCCTCATTCTGAGAAAAAAACTGGAATCAGGAAGACATCACTGCTCTATGCTTCCCTTGTGACTCAGCTGGTAAAGAATCTGCCTGCAATGCAGGAGACCTGGGTTTGATCCCTGGGTTGGGATGATCCCCTGGAGAAGGGAAAGGCTACCCACTCCAGTATTCTGGCCTGGAGAATCCCATGGACTGTATAGTCTATGGGGTCGCAAAGAGTTGGACACGACTGAGCAACTTTCACTTTGACTTCTCCATTCCCCATGCTGCCCCTGAGACAGAGAGCTCAGTGGGCTGGCAGGGGGGCCTACCTGCCCTGTCAGCTGAGCCCACAGCTTAAGGGCTTCTTTAAGAGGAATACAGAACAAAACCCACTCATGAATGTAACATCCACTAAACTTATCTATGGCCAAAAATCAACCCTCATTTGGAAGACATTTCACTCTGAAGTCATCAGAGGGCAGGAAAAGAGTTTCCAGTTTGGCGCTATGCTGTGCACAGCAGGACATGTGGCTTGAGCTGATTCATTCAGCGAGCAGCAGGTCTTGGAGAGAGCCTTCCACTTGCCTCATCCAGTTCCTGGCTAGTGACTCACCTTCTGAAACATTCATTCAACAACAAACATCTACTGAGGACCTACTGAATGCCAAGCAGTACCCCAGAAACTGAGGCTATAGCGACGATGTGCTCACAGAGAGGACATCCCAGTGTGGAGATAGATGATCAGTAAGCATACCAATGATGAATGGCTGATGTAGGCATGGCTGAGCAGTCTAGGTGGGCACTAGGAAACAACTCTCATCCTTCCACCCCTGGGGCTGCCTGGCCTGTGCTCTGAGTGGACACATGGTACCGAGCTACCGCAATCATACCCGGGCACGAGAAAGCTTCCGTGCAGGTTGCAACGGCCCGGCCAAGAAGACTTTGAGGAAGTTCTGGTGGTGGCCTGAATTTCAAAGTACCTCAGATGGGCGAGAGGTGTTTCCTTGGAATTTGAACATTTGGTAGCCTAGGAAGAAATTATTTTACCATGGTCAGACTTAAGGTGGGTAACTGAAAAAAATTTCTGGCTTGGCAACCTCTAAGAGAAAATAACATGAGTAGGACTAGATTGTTCCTTTTTTCATTAACTCCTAGTATAAAAAAGATGAGTGCCAAGCTAAACTAGGTTCAGTCCCTACTTTTATGAAGCCAGTATTCTAGGTGGTCACAAGGATCAATAAATGAAAATTTAAACATATTAAGTGTTAAAATAGGAAAAGGTATAAGACACTATGGAAAATGCCTAAGATACAAGGGGTGGGGGGGTGGAAAACAGTAATAGGATCACAGCTGTTTAAAGCCAGGAGAGCGCTTGGAGAATTTCAATGGCTTCCTCTACATCCCTTCCCTTCTACATCTTCACAGACATCACTCACCCAGAGATGGGTAAGGATCTGCCTTGCGACACAGCTGGCCAGTCAAGGGCTTAGAACCTCATCTGCTGTGCTAAAGACCAATGGTATGTGTCTTTTTAAAAAGTTTAAAAAATAAGTATATAAAAAAGGGAAAGAATTCACATATATTCTGAAATGGCAAAGCCACATTTCACCAAAAAATGTCTTTGCTTGTTTAAAAAGTTGTGTGTAGCATAAATGATTATAATGGTTTTGAACAGAAAAAGTCTTTTTCAACTAAACACAAAGTCATCTATCACTCGCATGATGTGTCTACAAATATGACCTTCAGGTTGTCATCAGAATGTGACGGATTCCCAAATGTGTAAGCTGTCTAAATAGAGGCCTGACTTTGAAATTCTCTGCCTTCCACGCTGGCTCAGGCTGCTCTGCAGTGGGTCTGTTTTTCAACACAGGGTTTTACATGATTAGTATAATAGTAAGATTGCTATGCTCATAGATGTCGCTAATCCTGGCTCACTGGATTTTAGAAGCTAGAGATGATCTGAAATGCTCCAGTACCAAATGTCTCATCTTAGAGCTGAGAATAAGACCCTGAAAGGTCACAGTTCCACTTGGGTCAGAGATATGATCAGAATCTATGCTTTCTGATCTCCAATCCCTCTGTGATTGTCTCCATTTAATTCTGCATGAGTCTTTATCAAATAGCAGAATGGCATCTTCTAGTGTGTTCTGGTGGCTCTGTTCCTGTACCCCTGAACAGGCTGGAGGGCAAGCTGCAGCGTGTGGCTTCTGCCTCTGGCTTCATGGTTCCCAGAATGTTTCCTGTTAGACTAGTTCTGCCAGCTGCTCTCTGGGCAAAATGGTTTGATAGATACCTCCTCCCTGTGGAGATTCACTGCACACAGTGACATTAAATGCTCTGAAAAGTCCTGCACAGAGGGACCTCTATCAGACTGGTTTCCCAAAGAACCACTTTTTGATCCTATTCATGTCTCAGAGTTCACGTGATGTAGTGTTGTATAGTAACCCACTCTAGTATTCTTGCCCGGAGAATTCCATGGAATTCTCTGAGGAGCCTGGCAGGTTACAGTCCATGGGGTCGCAAAGAGTCAGACACAACTGAGCGATCAACACTTTCACTTTTTCTTTTTTCAGTGCTGAATGAGCTAACTGCAGGTGTGTGACCTCTGTGACGGTTTAGCGAAGAATCAAAGGCTAGAAGGTTAATGATGACTTTCTCAAATGTACAAATAAAACCCAAATCACTGAAAATCCAGGTTTTAAAAAATTTTAAATTTGAGATTCTAGAATTCTATTAATTCATGACTTGATCAAGCAAATACGAATTTGAACTCACCAGCCCTTAAACTCACTCATCTGTTCTCTTGGTTATTCAGAAATAGCAAACTTTTTAATATCAATATAATTTGTATTATAACACTGTATGCTTTAATTTAAAAAAATTGCTCCTCCACCAGAGGTACTGTCAAACTCCGTCCTTCACCATGAGACTGGTGAAACTTGGCACTCAAGAAGTGCATCAAGGCCAGAGAAGACATTTTTTTTCCTAAAGGAAAGACAATGCCTGCCTGCTACTGTAGAGGCATCAGTATTTGGCTATTGATATTATTTATTCTGGTCTGTGGGATCCATTTTGATTTGTAACCCTGAGAGGATGGGGCAGAAGATGGGAAGAAAATAAAGGCAGACAGCCCTAAGGCTACTGTCCTTGGTTTTGAGACAACCTGGATTATTTCAAGCCAAGACATCCTTTCCAGAACCCCTACTTCAGTCTGAGCAGCCTCCCAGCTAATCATAAACCCACAATATCAGAGGCACTGGAGGCCAGGCAGTCTCCTTGGGTTATCTGGGGCAGCTCTCTAGGTTTCAAAGGCCTCCTTGCTCTATCTTTCACACCAGAAGCTTATCTGGCAGAGTCTGGGTCATGTGCAGAACTTAGAACTGGAATGAGGCCCGACTTCCTCTAAGAACAGAGCCTTCCTACCCACCTTACTGGTGGCTCCGGCCTTTTGCTTTAGCTCCCCTTGGAGTAACATCATTATGAAGTGTGTATTAAATGTCCATTGAGTGCCAGGGACTGAGGGGTCAGGCACCATGGCTGTGGTCACTAGTCTCAAGGAGGTGACCGTCCAGCTCACTTACTGGACCCTGCAATCCCTGACCCTCTAGAACTTTAAAACAAGGATGAATGCCGCACACTAAACTCCAGTTCATGTTTGGGTCCCAAAATTCCTAGTAAAACTCTTTGTAAACTAAACCGCTCAGGTTACTGCTAGTAGTAGTTTGAAGCTGGATCAACTGCAGGTGACTATTGACTATACAATGAGATTCAACCATCTCCAATAAATAAAGCGATTCAGGGACTTCCTTGGTGGTCCACTGGCTCAGGCTTCTAATGCAGGGGGCCTGAGTTTGATCCCTGGTCAGGTAACTAGATCCTACATGCAGAAAGGATCACACGTGCCACAATTAAGATTCAGTGCAGCCAATTAAATAAATAAAAATATTTTTAAAAATAATAAAAATATAATGATTCATATGGTATTCCCAAAGGCTGACAATCACTGTCATCTTCCTTGGGGCAGTGGTACAGTGTGCTACAAAGTGAGTTCTCTGCCAGAGGCTAAAAAACCCTTATAAGAGAGTCAGATTTAACACTTCTCTGGCCTTTCTCTGGTGGTGAGGGTGAGGTATTCATTT
This sequence comes from Oryx dammah, assembly GCF_014754425.2. Classification (NCBI taxonomy): domain Eukaryota; kingdom Metazoa; phylum Chordata; class Mammalia; order Artiodactyla; family Bovidae; genus Oryx; species Oryx dammah. Next base: position 19,829,683 of record NW_024070209.1, read on the forward strand.
AGGGCAAGGTCAAACAGGTCTGAGTTCAAACCTGATTCTGCTCCTTAGTGGTGTGACCTTGGACAAGTTACCAAACCTTTCTGAATCTGTATTTTCATCTGGAAAATAACAATACTATCCACCTCAAAGAGCAGTGTGAATATTAAATGAGACCAGTATTAAGCACCTAGGGAAACAATAAAAGCAGTAATGAAAGCATCAACTTTTTATTGTGTCTACTCTGTACCTGGCATGCTCTGAGTGCTATTTAACTTATGTAATTCTCAGAGTAGTCCTATCTGCATTTTGCAATCAATAAACTGAGGCATACCAGCTAAGTCCCAGGGCCAAGATATGAACCCGGACAGCCTGCCTCAGAGGCTCTTAACCTCAAAGTTTTTTCTCCCATCTCCTTAAGCAGGAGATGCTGATCTTCGTGGAAAATTAGCCATTTATTTATACACGTACTGTGGCACTAAATTGCATAAACCTGTTTAGATATGTTCCTTATTGTGTAATTTGGGCTTCCCTTGTGGCTCAACTGGTAAAGAATTTGCCTGCAATGCGAGACACCTGGGTTTGATCCCCGGGTTGGGAAGCTACCCTGGAGAAGCGAACGGCTACACACTCCAGTATTCTGGCCTAGAGAATTCCACGGACTGTATAGTCCATGGGGTTGGAAAGAGGCTGACATGACTGCACGACTTTCACTTATTATGTAACTTGGGGCAAGTTATAGAAGACATCTGTCCTCAGTTGCCACAGCTGTAAAATGGGGATAGTAACAGTGCTTTCCTCATAAGTTATTAGAAATAAATGAGTTAATCAAGGTAAAAGGATAAGAACAGGGCTTGGCACTCTGGCAGGCTCCATGTAGGAAGTAGCTTTAACATATAAATTCACTGACAGTGTGATATATTAGAATTCTTTGGCTTTGGTGCTTGGTAAAGGTTTTGTGGCTGGCTCCATCTAGTAGTTTCAAATGACTATACTGCCCTTGCTCTCTGGCAAACATACTGGATTTAAAAAACAAGTTTAAGTTCTTAATCCATCAATGAATAAACAGGTCAGCAGGATTCTGATTAGAAAGAAATTAGGCGAGGCCTAAACAAAATCAGACTGAAAGCAAAAATTGTAATAATATTTTAAAAAAATCAGAGCAGTCTTCCTGGAGTTTTTTCAGGTTATAAACTGAAGTCCACCCATTGGATAAATGTTATGGCTACTGGGCAAAGAGCTCGTGAAAAATTTATGGCTTGGTAAAAAAAAAAATCTCTGGGTGATGTAGGTTAAAACAACTTTATTCCCAATGCTGTTGAATATCATGAATTTTAGAAAGGAAAAAGGGCAGCTTTTGTGAACATGTTGGACATAAAATACCACTTTAAAGCAAAAGCTGGAGAGCAGATAGGACAAACCAGCTCATATGAATAGTTCTGCAATGATTTTTATGGCTTTACATTTATTCAGCTTGCACAACGTTTAAATTTACAATAAAAGCAAAAAAAAGTGCAACACTCATTACTCTAGCTGTCTTTACATGTTCCATTGAGATACAAAACAGGATTTCACTACTCAGATTTTAAGGGAATAGGGAGCTCATCTTATTTCATGTCTGTAGCTGCTGCCGCCACAGCACCATGTTCCAATCACGAAATTCATAACGTAAATCTCTTGCAGATGATAACCACTGGAAAACAGAAACGGCCATGGATCCAGAAAGGCTTCCAAATTTCCCCCCCAAAGTTCTTATCTGTGAGCTCAGAGGCTGGTGCTGAGTGTTTTATTCAATGAGTGAGGCCTGTTGGGAAACCTACATGCTTTAGGAGACTTAATGAAGAAATTTGAACCGTTCCTTGGTTCTCTATTAGTCTTTATTACTTATTTCACATTTGACAATACCAAACACTTCACAACTGCCCTAATTTATCTCAGAGTGTTTACATCTAATCTGAAAACATACCTGTGTAGCTTATTCTTAATTGTCAACATGAGCTCTTACAAATTTCAGCGGCTATCAAAAAGAGGATCTCTGGAACTGTCCAGAAAAGAAGTTGCATTTCCTGCTCCTTAGATGAAAGATCTTTCCGAGGTTAGAAGACTACAGAAGTCTTTTAAATTGACTTTAGGAATACCCCTGGGGCATCCTCAGGCCTTCACCGTGAGCCTTTGTCTCCCAGTGCTTCCCAAGGAAGTCCCCAAGAAAGGCTTTGCTATTCAAATTGGGACATCTGCTGCTCTCCAGATTCGTATTCCTTTTTTGAAAGGCAGCACCCCCAAGAAACTCTAGGATATTATGAAGCCTAAGAGTGGGGGGTTGGGGAGGAAATCTTTGTCTCCCTAACATTCATCAGTTCCCTCCCCTTAGGCAACACCTCCCTCGCCACCGCCCCCTACACCCTCAGCACGCCTCAGCAGCGACTCCCCCAAATACACCAGCTCTGGAAAAGATTCATGTTGCAATACCCTCCTGACATTCCTATTCCCGCCCTCATTTTAATTCACTTTTTTTTTTAAAAACAAAATGTAATTACTTGACTGTCAGCCTGGGCTGCACTCTGGGGCTTTTACTCCTTTCAACACAGCTGCGCTCCCGGCTTTGATGCTGCGGTCCACGCAGCTTGCCCCAGCCACAGCCTGGCTCTCTGTAATGTAACATTCAAGTGCATATTTATTTTTAAACTGACCTCTCGGGCTGTACAGTATAAAGGTCCTGCCAAAAAATATGCTACTTTCTATTTATAAGATGAAACACATGCCTCCCGAAGTCGAGAGGGGGATGGAGCATAATAATTCATAACGAAAAAATGACTGGCCAGATCCATTAGTCCTCACGTGTCTGATACTTGTCTGTGTCAAGACAGTTTCAAGGAGAAAGGGGGAAAAAAATCTTGAAAACACTTCAGTTGTTCAGAAACCACCGTAAAAAAAAAAAAAAACAAACTGCCAGATCTGCATGTTGGCGCCTCAGCCACAACGCCCCTCAAGTGTACAGAGGGCACCAAACGGGTATTGCCACCGCAGATCTGAGCCGTGCTCCCTTGTGCGGCCCTGATGCCAATCCACGGTGGGAGGGGAGCGGCAGCCATGTGCGGCTTGTTCTCAGACGGAAAAATGCAATACGCTCCCCGAATGGCTGTCAATAGCTCGGAGGGTGCAGTGTAGCCGCGCAGCCTCACCCTGAAAAGTGGTAGGCACAAAAGGTGAAGCTCTGCGTCCCGGTCGTGCCGCGTGTATCACGCCGCCCTCCCCCC